>NW_022437020.1:7632898-8043718 GCF_009761245.1 Sapajus apella | reverse complement strand
AGAAGGGACACAAGGCCCCAGAAGGATGCCAAAATATAAAACCCTGAGTCAAACATCAAACCACACACCAGTCTCTCCAGTTGCCAGCTTGGCCCTCTTCCAAGTGTTCTTTACTTCCTTTCATTTCTGCTCTAGAGCTTTTTAATAAACTTTCACTCCTGCTTTAAAACTTGCCCCAGTCTCTCCTTCTGCCTTATGCCCCTCAGTCGAATTCTTTCTTCTGAGAAAGCAAGAACTGAGGCTGCTGCAGAACCATGCAGATTAACCACCGCTAAGAGTTTAAAACCTTCCCACAAAGAATCTCCAGGTCCAGAGGTCTTCATTAGTGCATTCTATCAAACACCTAAAGAAGAAATAACATCAATTCTATGCAAACTCTTCAAGAACAAGAAAATTTAACTCATGCTATGAGACCAGCATTACCTTATCAGACACACACACAAAAAAATCAGACAAAAACTACAAACCAATACCTTCTATGAATGTAGACATTTTTAAAAGGAGTCAATGCAATTTTAGCAAGTGAATCCAGCAACATACAAAAAGTATAACACAACATGACCAAGTCAGAATTATCCTAAGAATATATGAATGGTTGTTTCAATATTTAAAATTAAGACAACTGACCACTGACCACATACATGGACAAAAAGGAGGAGAGGTAGGTGACCATACCAATAGATGCAGAAAAAAACACTTGACCAAAATTTAACACCTATTCATTAAAAAAAAAAAAAAACTCTCACCAAGAGCTGGTGAAAAACTCAAAGTTTTCCACCTAAGATCAGAAGAAAGGCAAGAATGTTAGTTCTCACCATTTCCATTCAACAATGCACTGGGACTACTAGCCTGTGTAATAAAGCAAGCAAAAGAAATAAAACGTGTATACCTTTAAAAGGAGGAAGTAAGACAGTCTTTATTCACAGAGAATATATACGAACTACTTGAAGAAATCTACAAAAAAGCCACTAGCACTAATAATTTGGCAATATTACAAATTATAAAGTTTTATATAAAAATCAATCCCATTTCTGTATACTAGCAACAACCAATTGGAAACTGACATTCTTTTAAATTCCCATTTATAATAACATAAACTATAAAATAATTAGAGACAAATTTAACAAAATATGTGTAAACCCTTACACTGACAACTACAAGACACTGCTGAGAAAAAGTAAAAACTTAAATGAACAGAGGTACCAAGTTCACACCATTAGTAAGATTCAGTATCCTTAAGAGGTCAATTCTCCCAAATTGATCTCTAGGGTAAAAACACTCATAATCAAGATCCCATTAGGCCTTTTTTTGTAGAAATTAACAAGCTGATTCTAAACTACATAGAAAGAAATAAAAAGGATCCAGAACAGAAGAAACAACTTCAAAATAGAACAAATTTAGAAGTTTTACATTACCCCATTTTAAGATGTATTATAAAGCTTCAGTGATCAAGACAGTGAAGCACTGTCATAAGGACAGATATATAGATCAACAGAACAGAACAGAGTCCTGAAACAGACCCACACATAACGGCCAATTAATTTTTAACAATGGTGCCATAATTCAACAGGGGAAAAATACAATCTTTTCCAAAAAAACTGCTGGAACAATTTGATATCTATATTCAAAGAAATAAACCTCAACACTTACCTCACACCATATACAAAAATTAACTCAAAATGGATCACTGACCTAAATGTAATAGTCCAAAGCAGTTTTAAGACATGAAGGAAAACCAGGAGAAATTCTAATCCCTATGACAAACCTCCAATTTCTACTCCAGCAGAATTGTAAGGGAAACCTCTAATCTGAGGTTCGCCAGTTAACACATGAGTCTACTCAAAAAGATAGATGGTTTCCAATCTAAATACTCAAGAGTAACTCCTAAGCAAGTAGTCATTAACTCAGGCACAATCCATAGAATCATAGAAGGCCCATCATGAAGAATAAGACAGTGTCTACATCCTTAGAGAACAGCAGACAAAGCAGCATAGAGGATTCCCTAAAATTTCATCATGACTCAAAATATAACATCTGAAGTTATTCCCACAGTCATCACTGAGGTTCAGAGAAAGTGCAGACTTCTTAGCTATGGGCATGAGTATTTAGTTCATATGACCCAGTTTCCAGCAGTTAATGAACAAAACAAACAGATGAGAAATGTAAATAAAATCCTCACTTAGTATCTATGGAATAGGAAATTGGTTCCAGGATCCCCCATGGACACCAAAATCCAAGGACACTCAAGTCCCTTACATAAAATGGTGTGGTATTTGCATACAACCTACACAAATCCTCTCATATTTTGAATCATTTCTACAATACTATGCAGAATATCTAAAGCAATGCAAAATTTTTTATTGGTGTATTTTTTTTTTTTATCGTTTTGAAGTATAGACTATTTTTCATCCACTGTTGGTCAACAGATGAGGAAACTATGGATACAGAGGGCCAACTGTAATAATGAGAAAAATTTTAAAAAAGATTTACAGAAGACTAAGGTTTATATTTTTAAATGAGAATTAAACTCCACTATTCCCATCCCACCTACACAAGTTTTAAACTGAAGGTACTTTACATCAGTTAGATAAACAGCCCCTTTTCTCCTAGTCCCCTAAAGATTACCAATCATTAAATGGGCTGTTCTTTAGTCAAGTTATAACAAGAAAAATAAACAGCCATATGAAACTGATGGTTGGAATATTTTAATAAAGAAATAATTTTTGTAAATTTGTAAAATGTGATTTCTACCATTTAATTATTCCAGAAAAAAATTTAGACCTATGTGAAGTAGCAAAAGTATTCCTGAAATGAACAAAAGAAAAATTTTTGAGGTATCTTTTCCAAAATTTTTACTGACATAATCATCAGGCTTGATCAATGATATCTAATATTTAAAATGCTAATGTTAACTTATTATAACACACTGAAAAGCATCCCCGAACATTTTTCAAAATTACTTATTTTTAAATATTCTAGCACTAATATAATTCACTTCCTTTCCATTGTAAGTAGAAGGTAGAATTCAGGTAGGGTTTCACTCATGAAAACTTTTGAGGACTACACATCTAACTGACATACTGTGAATGTTAACCTAGGCCAATGTAATATTTTTAATCAAAATAATCTCCCAAACTTTGCAAATACAAACCCATAATTTAAGGCAGTAAATTCAAAGTCATTAAAAATGTCCACATTTCTAAAAGATCCCCTAAAATTTGCTTTTTCTATTTGACCTTTCCCACGCTTCATGAGATATGGCTAGATATGTCCACGTGATCTTTCACTTGAAAATCTTTCCTCAGCTCATTTAACTCATGTCCCCCAACCATCCCTTCATCCTATTTACTGTCTCAGCAAATACCAACTACCTAATTTTTTTTCTTCTTTCTTCAAACAGAGGCTAACTGATACAGAATATGGAAGAAGTACGAAAGATGAAAAAATCTGCAATTATCTCACAGCGTCAGACAAAATATAAGAAAAACTGTCACTACACAATATCATGCATTTCAACTGAATTTTACATACTTCCTTAACTGGTCTAAATTAAGCCTCCCCGACCCCCCAAAAAAACCTCTCAAATAACTACCATTCAATCTCACAAGAACAGCCTGATTTTTAAAATAATTTCCACTGTATTTACTAGTTAACATAGAAAAAGTATCTTACTAGAAATGAAATATCAGCAAAAAGTACACTTAGGATCCTTGCACAAAATTCTTTTTTTTTTTTTTTTTTTTAACAAAATGTGATTCCTTAAAAAAGAAAAAATTTGAGATGGGTTATTGTTCTTGACTCCAAAAATGAATTAAATATATATTTAATTATTTAATAATTCTAGCACTCAACACCATTCCTAGCAGAAAGCTCTAAATACCATTAAATGAAAATTAAATTTTTAAAAGTCATTTGTTTTATTTGGGATAAACCAAAACAAAATGTTAGCCAACTGTTTCTATTGTTATGAATCTTTTTTCTTCAGGAAGTATTACTTGAATATTTTTTGCATTACAAGATTCAAAAACTGGTTTCCTAGGTCCCATTTTCCTATGTCTGTATTATATGTTATCCTTTATGTTTATCTGTATTGTGTGTATAGCCTATTGAACTTACCAGTTTCAGTAAACTAAAATTGTTTTAAATAGTTTAAAAGGTTCACCATATTGTTTTCATCAAGAAAATTGTGAAATAGTTATTTATTATCACCATAAAATACCTGTATTCCAATACAATGTGGATATTTGTACTTTTCAATAGCTAGCTATATTTTAAAGGGAACAATGAAATTAACACAAAATGACAAACATGAATAGAAAAAGACTGTCTATAATTCACATTAATAAAGAAACACTAGTAAACACTGCTCAATGGATTAGGTGCATAAAGAATAATCCAGTCCTGCTACATTCTTGCTTGAAGATAGAGCAGGACATTTTGGTAGAAAAAGGAAAGCTATCCCTCTCCTCACTCCTGTTGGCCAGGATCAATTATGATGCTAACACAATAATTTAGAATTGCATGATCAGGTGAGTCAACCAATTCCCAGGTAAATCCACTTCATCAAATGAAAATGATAATTTCTCCACAGAAACACCAATCTTTTAAATCTGATTCAGCAGTATTATTATAACACTGATTTTGTATTTGGAAATGGACATCTCCTCTAGAGGGAGGGAAAACACAAGTATTCTTTTCGTATTAACAAATTAAGTATTAAAAGCTCAAACTTTAAAAGATATAAAAACACATAAACATGGCTTTTTTTTGCAAAGATAAAAGGCGCTTGCTTTAAAATGCCAATTTCAGCTTTTAATCTAATTGTACTAAAACGCAGAAAAGAAAAAGATTCCTCAAATATAGTTACACTATCAACTTCTAAAATACAATAATTCAAAGTGAAGCTAAAATTTAGCTATTTGGCCTATGGCAAACAAGTGACTAAACACAAATTTGATAGTTATACATAATAGCACATATTTTCATATCAAAATGCATTCCTCAATTCTATAAATGTACTGTTACTAATGATGTATTTTGTACTTAGTTTTCAAGTAGTTTCTAAAAGACAATATTGTAAAAAAATCAAGTTTTTATAGTTATTTTACAATAATATCTAATGAAACATATTCTTTGGGAAAAAAAACTAAAACGTTAGGGCTGAGTCAGTTATAATCAAATTTCGTATATTAAAACTTCAAATCCCATTGCTTCTGTCCATCTAAAAGGAAGACAACCTGGACCTCTAACTGCTATCCCTATCTCCCTCTACCACCCATTGACATACACTGTTAACCTGGACAACAAGCCACTGCCAAAACTGTCAAGCTCTTTAACTTTGTTTTTTCCTCCACCTGGAAATAACTTTCTCCTTTGTCTCATATAGATCAAATGTCCAGTTCCATGACACGTTCTGTGATGCCATCCTCAGTAAACCTTAACTATCACCATCACTTCCAGGGGGTAAAATTACCATAAGCAGTTGTACAAGTATGAGTCTCTGCTATTATACCATATGCTTTTTTAAAAGAAGGAACTTTGTACTTTATTCATTTTTATATCCCCAATATCTAGTCAACATCTGGCCCACGAATCAATATAATTCATTTGGAAAATATTTACTAAGTATCCAATATATTCCAGGCACTTTTCTAGGTGCTAAGAATAAATCCCTATCCCAATTCCTGACTTCACAGAGCTTACATTCTAGTGGGGAGACCTACAGTACAACGTGAATAAGGAATATACAGTATATGTGGTAGGTTGGTGGAAAAGTCCTTAATGGGAAAAAAAAAATTAAACAGGGAAAGAAGTACTGTCGGAGAAAGATTAAAATTATAGACAATGTATCCAGGGAAAGCCTAATGCAATAACAACAACTAAAAGAGCAGCAGTAATACCTGAGTATTTATCATATGCTAATCAGCATACTAATTGCTTTACATGTCATTACCTGATGTAACGCCAACAACAACCTCATTATTACCCCATTACTATTCTCCAGAGGGAATGCAAACACTAAAGAAGCAACTTCCCAAGGTTATACAGCTAGTAAAGTGACGCCAGGGTTAGAATCCAGGAATGTTTTTAACTGCTATACATAACCACAATTTAGTAGGTGCTTTTGTTGAATAAAGAGAGGAGGAAAAAAATGAACACCTCCTATAGCAATAGATTCAAGACAGCAAAGCAAATCTCAGTCTCAAGAGGACTAGTACATTTGAGCAGGTTCAAATATACACTGCACATCAATACCTATATATCATACACATCATATAAGTAACAGGTAGGTACCTTCTGTGAAATATTTGCAATTGCTGATAATTTCACAATACCCTTTAAAATATATTTAAAGTTTCTACATGACAATAACCAGAATTAAAATTATATAGTATCACACAAATCACATGGATAGGAATAACATGATGTAATAAGAAATATATACTTGATTTCTGCCAGAGCGTTAAGTGAAATGACGAGTGACTAGGGGCCCTAGGTAGCTTCAATATGTGTGCTGGTCATCAGAAAGACCTAGGCATGAATAGAGGGTTGATGTTTTCAGCCCCAACCCCCAACCTCTGGGAAGGGGAGAGAGGCTAAAGGTTGAGTTGATCACCAACGGTCAATGATATAATCAATCATGCCTAGGTAACCCTTAAAAAAAGCAAAACAAAACAAAAAAACAAAAGGATAGGGTTTGGAGCACTTCCAGATTGCCGAACATGTGGAGGTTACTGGATGGTAACATGACAGATAGAGGATGGAAGCTCTGTGCACCCCCCTTTCTATACACTTTGCCCTGTGCATCTCTTCCAACTGGTCATTTATAATAAATACCCTCCAATAATATATGGGTAAACATAAGTAAACTGTTTCCCTGAGTTCTGTGAGCTCTCTAGCAAATTAATCAAATCAGAAGAAAGGGTAGTGAGAATCCCTGATTTATAACCAATTGGTCAGAAATACAGGTCACAACCAGGGACTTGCAACTGACACACTAAGTGGGCCAGTCTTGTCAGGCTAACCCCTCAAATCTGTAGGCTCTGATGCCATTCCAGGTAGACATCAACAGAATTGAACTCAATTATAGGAAATCCAACTGGTGTCCACTGGTGAACTGCTTTATGGGAAATCCTCACACACATTTTGGTGGCCGGAGGCAAAGTAACCTGTGGTGAGTGGTGTATGAAAGAGTACAAAAAACTGTAATTTGTTTTTTTCCTATCTCAATAGGTGATTACAAACAAAACAAAACACCTTTTTTTAATAAAAGGTACTACTGAAAGAAACAAGACCTTTGAAGCATTATCATTTCATGGACATTTAAGTGTTGAATATCATGTTTTATACCACAGTTTAACTTACTCAGCTTCCAGTTTTCCATACTAGTAAGAATGGTTAAATGAAATGACTTTAACCAGCGTTCAAACTATTTGTACTATCTTACATTTGAAAACTATCAAAATTTCACTGGATGCTTCTGTATTGAGCATAATGCAGTATCAAAGAAAACAAAAGTTCATATATGAAAACAAACAGTTCTTAAGTCAATCTAAGATGAAACTCACAAAATTATGAATTTCATTTGTAATCAAAATTTAGGATTCACTGCAATGGGTATTTTTAACTCAAATGAGGGTGAACTCATATAGGCACCTATCTCCTCATGCCTTAAGATATTTTTTTTACCAGCCATGATGTAGTAACTGGTATTGAACATGCTCTCCCATTGAACTAAACTAGGAAACTGATAAACATATAAAACTACAATTTGAAAACATCAGACAATAAGCAGCTCAGCACTGTGAGGCCTGGAAAAATACAAAGTGTCCTCTACAAATGCTTGGATGCACAGTCAGGACAACGGTGCAAGGAAGGGAAGCCAAGAAGAAAATGAAGGACTCGCTGAGTACGAGACAAGTAAAAATTCAGGAAGTCCAAGGTAGTGGAAATTTGTTGTACAGATTAGCAGAAAATGATGGTACTCAGGAGAGAAAATGCTCCTGAAACCTGCAGAGGGATTCTAGAGCAGCAATGCCAAAAAGAAACGTAATATGAACCTAAAATGTAATTTTTAATTTTCTAGTAACCACACTGTAAAGTAAAAAGAAGGTGAAATTAATTTTAATACAATGTATACCACCCAATACACTCATAATATTACTACTCCGGGATGTAACTGATATTTAAAAAGTGAAATTTTTATATATGTTTTCCTCCTCTACATCCCTAACATTCAGTGTATGTAATATGAATGGGTATTTGTCCCAACCCAAAGCTCATGTTGAAATGTAATCCCCAATGTTGGAGGTGGGACTTGGTGAGAGGTGTTTGCATCATGGGGACAGATTTCTCATGAATTACTTGGTGCCCTCCTCTTGGCAATGAGTTCTCGCTCTGAGTTCACACAAGATCTGGTTGTTCAAGAGTGTGTTACCTCCCCCTACCCACTCTCTTTTGCTGCCTCTCTCTTGCTTCTTCTCTTACCATGTGACAAGCTTGCTCCCCTTCTGTCTTTCACTATGACTGTTACATTCCTGACACGTTCATCTGGAGGCAGGTGCTGGCAGTATGCTTCTTGTACACCTGCAGAACTATGAGTCAAAATAAACCTCTTTTCTTTATAAATTACCTAGTCTAAGGTATTCCCTTATAGCAATGCAAACAGACTAATACAGTGCGTTTTGCACATACAGCACATTTAAATTCAGAATAACCACAATTCAAGCACTCAACAGCCACATATGGCCAATGGCTACCACACTTAACAACACAGCTCTACAGTTTTTCATTGAATGTGTGATTGAATAAAGTGAAATTCACAAGTCCAGGCAAAGAACAATGATCAGAAAGCAGTATAATAATAAAAAAAAAAATTCCCAAAGATTACAGAAGACCTGAGGATGTTCAAGTTCCACCAAGAGAAACATGGGCAATCGCTAGAAAATGATGCAGCAGCACCTCTGAGTGCTAACCTACTCCTACAGTAAAGGCTACACTAGAAATGCCCAAACAAAGTGTAAAGGCAAGCTCAAAAGGTTCATACACGTCTGCAAAAAATTCATCAGTCTGCCAAAACAAAATTAAAATCTCTTCAGAGGAAATCAACAAAATCCAGACAACAGTGTGGTAAGTGTCCAGGAGTCAATCAGACTCACTAAACATAAGAAAATGATGAAACGTGTGACCCACACCACTAAGGGGGAAATCTGATAAAAAGAAAGACACCTAGAAGCAAGAGAGGATGTCTTTAAATGCATAAACTTCAAAATATTATAAATATGTTAAAGGATTCTTTAAAGGAAGAGAAAAGAAAAGATTTTTAGAAGAATAAAATGGATCTTCTAAATATGAAAAATGCAATAGCTCAAACAAGTAACTGGATGGCATTAACAGTAGATTAAACTACAGAAAAGAAGATCACAAAATTGAAGATGTAAAAATAGCAAAAACACCAAAACAAAACAAAAACAGATCATCAAGAACCTGTGAGAATATCAAGGGCAATCTAAAAATAGTGTAATTGGAGTTGCAGAAGGAAGGGAAAACAAAAATATCTGAAGAAATAGGGCCAAAATATTTCCAAATTTGAGGAAAACTGAACACACATCTTCAAGAAACTCAGTATACATAAAGCAGATTAAGCACAAAGAAACCACACCAAGGCACATAATAATAAATTGCTGAAATCCAGTCATATAGAGTAAATCTTACAAGAAGCCAAAGGAGTAGAAGGACACATTACACACAGAGGAATAAAGATAAGAATTACCGGCAGGGCGTGGTGGCTCACACCTGTAATCCCAACACTTTGGGAGGCCGAAGCAGGTGGATCACAAAGTCAAGAGACCAAGACCATTCTGGCCAACATAATGAAACCCCGTCTCTACTAAAAATACAAAAATTAGCTGGGTATGGTGGTGCGTATCTGTAGTCCCGGCTACTCAGGAGGCTGAGACAGGAGAATTGTCTGAACCCAGGAGCTAGAGGTTGCAGTGAGCCGAGATCACACCATTGCACTCCAGCCTGGCAACAGAGCAAGATTCCATCTCACCAAAAAAAAAAAAAAATTACCACAGACTCCTTGTCAAAAGTAATGCAACAAGGCAACAAGTTTAAAACAGAGGAATTACACCTGTAAAGTGCTAGAAAGAAAAAAAAAAACTCTGTAAACTAAAATTTATATAAAGGAGAAATATTCTTCACAGATAAAGGGGACATAAAGACATTTCAAACAAACAAAAGCTGAGACAATCTTTTAACAGCATGCCTGCCATCCAAGAACACTGAAGGAAGAATTTTAAGAAGTAGAAAAATGGTACCAGAACTGTACAACATAGAGTGAGCCCTAATGTGAACTATGGACTTAGTTAATAATAATGTATCAGCCCTCAATTGTAACAAATGTACCACACCAATACAAGCGGTTATATATATATATATACACACACACACACACACACACACACACACACACGCACACGTGTGTGTGTGTGTGTTGTGTGTGTAACCTTCTCAAGCATATGGTAACTGGAATCCATCACTTTTACAGTCCTCAACCACCCAGACACCTATAACAAGAAGCACACACAAACCAAAGTTTAAAAACAGGAACACTTTAAAATGTAATCTTCTGCACTTCACATAATGGTCAAATATGTATCACTTTGGTTAAACAATCTGGTAAAGTTTCAAAGTCTATCAAACAGCTTTCCATATTAATAAGGCTTTTAGCCAAAATGTAGAAAATATTTGGATGCTCTATTCATGAAATTCACCATCTTCCTAAAGTTCTGAACTAGAAGAAGCCTCAGAGGATGTTCTAAGAATGCAAACTCTAAAGCTCATAGAAATGAAATAGAATACAGGTGTATAATCCTGACTACCAATCCAATCTATATTGAAATAGCGTTCTATCTATCTAAAATAAACAAAAAGCACCTGAACTAAAGGAAAATAAAAATTCCAAAAAGTCTTAAAGCTAATTTGACAGACAAACATCCTAGTAACTTGGGAGTTCTCTCACAAGTAATGTGATACTCCTAAAGTATTAGTTTGAATCTTAAAAGAAAAATGAGTGTTTTCAGATTATTCTCATAGTACCCTTTGCTTACATTATGATATGCTTTCTTCCATGGAAGAGAACTGGGGCAATTTATAGCCACTGTCATAAGAATTGCATATTACCTACTGTTGTATCTACAACATATCCCAGGATGGTTGTAGCAATTATAAATTACTATAATACTATACCTCTCTGCTATAAAAGTCATGGGAATGCATCATGCATGTTCAAACTTTTACCTAGTGTATCTCACAGCAGAAAAAGGTTGACAACTACTGATCTAGACCAGCAGGGCTATAGAGATGACTTTAAAGCCATTATTTCAAAACCTTAGCTCAGTCAAAATCCTACCCCAGTAACAACCTTGCAAAGTGTAAAATCCTGATTAGTAAGGCATTAGTAAGACAGCAATTTAAAAGATTCATTTACTATATTTTTACTGAGATGTTACATCAAGAGAATACAGGAAGAAATAAGACAAGCATAAAAACCTTCAATGCAGTGTGTATACATCTACTACCTTAGCATATGGTCAAATATGAACAATACAGTAAGGCAGAAAAAATACTATCGGATTTCAAAAGAGAAAAACTACTAATTAGACAGAATCCACTTCTCAAGGATAGCACAGTCTGGCCTGGGAAAGGAAATCAAGAAGAAAATAGGATGCAAGGAAGAATGAGGAAAGAACAATCTTTACCCAAATCTTGCACTTGAAAGCTGTGTTTTCCTACCAATTCCCTTCAAACATCAAAGAATGAGCCTACCACTATGCCTTCTAAAAAGTATCCTGAGCATTATTCTTCAAAAAGGCACCAAGCTTTATTAATAATTATTAATGTTAACAGTAATAAGAAAGGACAGACACATGATCTTCACTATCTTATATGGGCATATTAAAGAAGTGTTTGGTCACTTCCAAGCTTAAAAACTGTCAACAGTTTTGTTTTGTTGTGTTTTTTTTTTTTTAACCTGAAGAACAAAATTCAAACTGCTGAACATTCCAGCAGCACTGCAATCTGGCCTCAAGCTCTCTTTCCCACTTTACCATCTTCTACTTCTGAAAAATTCTCCAATCTAGCCAAACTGTGACCAATACGCAGCTCTCCTTTTTCTGCTTTGGTTCTTTTGCTCAAACTGTTCTATGTGGTGTATTTTTTCCGCAACTCTGACACTAAAACTTCATATCCAGCTCAAATGTCAATCCTTCCATGAAGCATGCTCTGAACACCTCCAAACTCTTTCTTCCCTGAACTTCCTAATCCGTATGTAAGATTTGCATATCACTTAGTAAATTAATGGGATTTTACCCTCCCTAAGCTATTAACTCCTAGAAGCAAAGAGCTGTATCTTACATATGTTTCCATTTCAGAATCAACAATATGGAAATAATCATTAGAACTGTGAGAAACAGATAAGGGACAGAGTCCAAAAGAGGAAGGGTTTGGGGGAACCAGAGCCCAGGCCATTGTTTAGGGGATATCCATATTTACAAGCTGAAAGAAAAAAAAGGGAAGTCAATAAAAAGAAACAGCTTTGGCAAATGATCAAACGAGGAAATGAAGGTATAATGAATGTCAAGTCATTAAGACTTGTGGAAACTATGAAAAAGAAAAGAAAGCTCATAAATGAAGTCCCAGTGACAGACAGATGAGCATAGGGACTGATTGCCTTTAAACACCATTTGAAAGCCATGTGGATAACTCCAAAGCTGTGTCATTAATAGTAAAAGGGTTTAATTTATATTATGATAGAATTCTGATGTTAAAAGCCAATATGTCCTTTAATTCTGGCTATTTTTACAAAAAGAAATGTATAATGACTAATGATGTTACGTCTATTTCTACTCCCAACAGAAAATACTGACAGACTACTTAGTATTTCTAGGGAAAGAAATGTTCACAGGTAATAAATATTTTAAGCAACTAAATTATAAAAACCAAGCATAAAGAACTTCTACACAATTCCAACTTTATGTTAAATTTCTCAAGTTAAAAAAATAGATAAAAGGCATAAAAGAGAGAGAACTAATTAACTTTAGCTACCAAACAGATTTAGCGCCATCTTATTAAACACAATAACAAGTGTAGAGTCAAGGAATAACATCATATCTACCATTTACTGGAAGTAACTGTCAAAACCATAAAATAAAACCAAGAAAATCAAAAGTAGAATATATAAAGAGATAATGAAGTTTAATTGCAAAAAGTTAACATCTACCAAATCAATTCACAACTTTAGAAGTTACCTTTTCAGAAAATATCTTATGTTAGATTGACATTAGAATAAAAAACATCAAAGGAAGCCACTGGCCAAATATAGGCTTATAACTCCTTCATGTAATAATAAAACCAAGGCATTTCCAATTTATATTACAGATACAAACCTTTGAATAACCTTGCTTTCCAGAAAAAACAGTAAGACTTGCAATAACCCAGAACCAGCATTTGCATGTTATCAGAATGAAGTAAGGGCATTTAAATGTAGTCTATTTCTCCTCTTTTATGATACTTTCCAGAGACTCTAGCTCACCAGTGAAGCTGACTGCCTATGTCTTTTCCTAACTAAAATCTTTATTAGCACTGGCAGGATGAGGCAAACAGGTTTTCCTTGCTCCTCTAAAAGTAGAGACTTTAGAAACTGAGGACAATGGTGGTAAGCATGTCTATGCAACTCTAAAATACTCTCCCTAAACCACGTGAAAAAACAAGAAAGGAAAAGGAAATTCTATAGAAAACCACACAGCATAGCTTTAAGACAAAGAATGCTGATAAATGCAAAACTGTGAGGGGGGGGGAAAAGGTCACCAAATCCCAGCAATTGATCCCTTGAACTGTCTTTCACCCCAACTCTTTAATCCCTCAAACTCTCATCCATCTGAAACCCCAAGGTTTTGTGGCAAGATGCTGGCTAGCAATGGGGCCTAAGGATCATCTGGAAAGACCATCAGAAATATTAAACCCATCCTAAATCTGTAAATAGCAGAGAAGCGTCTGGAGAGATCAAAACACAGACTACAGGGAAGGAATTTCAAAATTCTGTTGATTTGAAGGGCCACATAAAGAGGTACTCTGAAACACACAGCTTCCTGCAAGGGGCAAAAATGGGCAAAAGGGAGGAGAAACTGTCCTTCGGTAACTGTAAGGTAAAGGGAAAAAGAAAAGGGCGAATATTTAAGGTTCTACAAGACCTTAGAAGACTCATAAAATTGCAAGTTCCACAACTCTTCTCCAACCACTGAAACAAATAAAAACCACTGAAGTAACAGGACTACTCTACACTGACAGAAGAGAGAATCATTAAACTAGGAATCCTATAAAACACCCCAATACGATAAAAATGAACAAGGTGGGGCACAGTGGCTCATGCCTGTAATCCCAGCACTTTGGGAGCCCGAGACAGGTGGATCACTTGAGGCCAGGAGTTTGAGACCAGCCTGGCCAACATGGTGAAATCCCGTCTCTACTAAAAATACAAAAAATTAGCCAGGCATGGTGGCATATGCTGCCTGTAATCCCAGCTACTTGGGAAGCTGAAGCACAAGAATCACTTGAAACCAGGAGGCAGAGGTTGCAATAAGCTTAAATTGTGCCACTGCACTCCAGCCAGGCCAACAGAGTGAGACTCTGCCTCAAAAATAAAAAAATTAAAAAAAAGAAAACTCCAGAAAATTAAGAAATAGAACGTGGTAAATATCCAGCGAGGAACCCTGCCCACTCCCACCCCCAACCCCACCCAAAAAAAAAAAAAAAAAAAAAACCTTAAACCAGAAGAAAACTATAAGCTAATACTCAAAAGACAATAAAATATATTTAAACAAGCATTTGATGATATGAAAACCACCTTGAATCAAAAATCTAAAAACTAAATGAACAAAATACAAAGAGAAATTTTAAAAGCTGGCTAAATTCTGACAAGAAATAAAAAAAACACAAAATTAGTATAGATATGAAGACCAAATTGCAACGCACCCAAGGAAGAACTGATTCGAATGAAAATGAGCTACTACAGCTCATGTGTTATGAGTCCCATCTATCCACATCTGGTGTTAGGTTTCATCTGATAACTCTCTTTCCACCATTTCACAGTAACTCAAAAACCATACCTCAGGACACTCACATAAGCAAACTTCATATCTTTTTCATGGTAAAGTAACACAGTAGTTATGTACTTAGGTATTCATTAATGGCTTAACATGTCTAAAACTGTGCTATTTTAATCAGGTTCAAGCTCCTATCCTTTCTTTTAATGTGTCAGTGACAAAGTTTTTTAAGGCTATTTTTCTAACCTCATTGATCACACAAAACCTGTGGCTTTCACTGCATGATTATGCATAACATAGTGATTTTGGGGAACACATACACTGTGTTATAGCAGAATTGACTGTGGATGTGTTAAATGTGTGGGTTCGTGTACATACACATATTTCTTAGCTCTGTCTGCTGAGAGGGCCTAGAAAAAAATGACTCCCCAGTAGCAATGAGCAGCAGTCCTAGTACCCAGATCTTCGTTTCTAAATGCTCCCCAGAACAAGGAGCCAGGGCTTTTTGGAAAAGAAGATGATTACAATGTTGGAGCAGGTAAAATGCAAGATGAGCCAGAAAGTGAAGAAGTGCTTTTAAAAGGACGGGGGCATGGGGAAAGGACAAGGAACCAACCTGATGGAGCTCTCAATGTCAAAGCAGAACAATCTGAGCAGTAACAGACTACAACCTACAAAATAAATACCTTTGAGTCTATAAATGAATGAATAAATAAATGAGGGAGAAGGGACACCTCTTCATTAAAGAAGAATTTAAATTAATAAATGAGAAAGGAACAAGGAAATCACAAAATCATCATGAGGTTAATACTACAGTAGTAAGTATCACAGATAAGTTCCAGCAACAGATGTTAAAGTGAATGGATAAAAGTTTGAAGAAAAACCAGAAATTAGCATAATCTCAAAGTATCTCCCCAAAAATATTTGTCAACTAACAAAGAAAAAATACAGGGGAGAGATCACTTAATGTTACCTTAATTAAGTGAACAAGACTATAACATAACCAGTAATAAGACGGTGACATCAGTAGCCCCTGATGTAAACATACCTCCTGATATGATACCATTACTTCGGTGTACTGCCAAAAATGTAAAATCCCAAGTTAATCATAAGAACACATCAGAGAAACCCAAACTGAAAGACATTCTACAAAACAAAGACCAGTACTCTTCAAAAAAAAAGGCATCAAAGACAAGGAAAAAAGTGAGTTAATATCACAGATTTCAGGAGACTAAAGAAACACAACAAATAAATGCAATGTGGTATTATGGATTGAAACTTAGATAAACATAATTAGAAGAAAAATTGATTGAATTCAAAAACGGTTTTCAGTTTAGTTAATAGTATCAGACCAATGTTACTTTCCTGGTGTTGGTATTTCCATTATGGTTATATAGTTCTCCAACATTAAAGCAAGCCGAATAAAGAGGAACTGCAAATACTCTATACAACACTATTTTTACAACTTTTCTCTAAATCCAACATTATTCCACAATAAAAACTTTTCGATGTTGTCTTTATGGATGGAAACATTTACAAAAAGGAATATTCATGATTATTAGTTTCATTTATACACAAACAAGTAAATTACAATTCCTACGGCAATTCAAAATAATTCATCAATGACATAGTTTCTCATTGCTTTGTTCTAATGTTAATACTCAGTTCATTATATTTGGAAAAGAAGATTGATATTATGATATTTGCTGAGACAAACTGCAGAAAGTATTGAAGAGTTCATTCAGTACCATTGAATAGTTTTCAAACATGAAAACACTACATATTGTTCAGCGACATATATCGTCATTTTAAAAACAAATCAATGAGAAAGGTAAATCCAAGTTTTAAGATAATGACTATCTCCAAAAAGGAAAAAGGACAACGGGACTATGAGATGTCCACTGCATTCTTTCTGCTAGCATTCATTACATTATTCACTACCTTTTTTGTATGCTTGATATATTTCATGATTTTCAGCCATTATTGAGAAGCATATTAAATATCTAGAATAATTAAATAGTACCCTGCTTTGTTTAGGAAAAAAGTTTTTATTTTTGTGGGGGATTTTGTTTTATTTAACTTGAGATAATCTTACTGATAATATAGTATTTATAATTTTTCATTTCTGTTTTCCAAGACCAAACATTAAATACCTTGAGGTCTTCTAAAACAGGGTGCCCCACCTTAGGGCAGACACGTCCTCAGGCTTTAGAAATAAATCCTCTCAGTTCCCTGACAATTTCATACCTTCCCTTCCACTTCTCTTCAAATACTCAATCCATGACCTTTTTATTATCAGGAAGTGCCCCATTTTTAATAGTAAATTCATACATCCCACTCTCTGCCTACACCTTTTTATTCTTCTGGGGTACTCTCTCACAAATACTGTAAACTCATCATCTTCCCTCAAATATGCTCCTTCTATCCTTCTCATTTCAGTAAACAGACCATTCATTCCCCTCACTGCCCAAGCCATAACCCAATCACTGCCCTCTAACCATCCTTTTTTTTCTTTCACATTCAACATGCCCTCCATCACTGAGTCCTTTAATCCTGTCTCCTAGATATCTCTCACATCCACCTACTTCCTCAACCCTCCTCCCACTAACATAGATGTAAGCCACTTTATCCTTTTCAAACAATTTTTTATAAAGCTCTCCTAAACATCCTCCATGCCTAACAGTCTTAACTCTCTCCAGCATTATCTTTTTAACCAGCTTCCTCCCAGGTTTAAGATCATTCCATCCATTTTCCCCAGAATAAAGTCTAAATTCTTTTTTTGTTTTTGTTTTTTTGAGACAGAGTCACCAGGCTGCAGTGCAGTGGTACAATCTCGGCTCACTGCAACCTCTGCCTCCCAAGAGCAAGCGATTCTCCTGTCTCAGCTTTCCAAGAAGCTGGGACCACAGGCACATGCCAGCACACCTAGCTAATTTTTGTATTTTTACGGAGTTTCACCATGTTGGCCAGGATGGTCTCAATCTCTTGATCTTGTGATCCACCTGCCTCAGCCTCCCAAAGTGCTGGGATTACAGGCGTGAGCCACCGTGCCTGGCCAGTTCAAATTCTTTAACATACCTTAAGGGCTCTTTATAACGTAGTCCTTATTATATAGAATCTGAGGAAATGACACTTGAGCTCCAAAGCTCTCAAATTCCTGCCCTTAGAATGATAATGACAGCATGTCAACAAAAAACATAAAATAAGATTATAATCTGGAAAGTAATTTTGTGATTTGTAAAGTGTGAGTTGGTAAAACTGGTCTGTGGTTGGTTATTTCAGATGGCTAGGACAACTTCTACTCAATTCAACATTTACTGGGAATTCACCATATGTACTATGATAGGTTGATTGGTGGATACTGAACACACAAAAGAGCCAGCTGGTCCTTGACACACAGCAACTCAGCCTAGCAGAAGAGAGTGACATCAATTATAATATTCTAAATACCTAACATGGGATTTACTCTACAAATAGTGCATGTATCAAGGGCTTCAGAAGTACACAAGAGTAAAAATCTTCTGTCTAGGAAATTAAAACAATACCACAGATGACATTTGAGCTAAGACTTAAAGGATAAGTAGTTCAGTAACTATTACTGTATGTGCAAAGAGAGCACTACAATCATTGACAAAAACATGAACAAAGATACAGAAGCATCAAATATTTACTGTCTTCCAAGTGCCAGGCAGCATGCTAATGCCTGGGGATACAGCTAAGAATAAGATGAACAAAGCCTCTGCCTTCATGGAGTTTATATTCAGTTAATGGACAAATACCATAAACAAGCAATAACTAAATAAACCAGGTATACACAAATCACAATAATTGTGTTGAAGGAAATAATCTGGTTAAGAGAGTAAAATGATAAGAGTACAATATTAAATAGGATGGTCAGGTTAGGCCTCTGAGTAAGAGGTGAGATTAGGCCAAGCAAGCTCCAAAGTGTCTGACCAAGCCAGACATTTAAAGAATATCCCAAGAAGGGGGTACAAAAAGTGCCAAGGCCCTAAAAGAAGAAAGAGTGTAGAGGGTTTAAGAAACAGTGAGAACCCTTCCTGGCTGGCATCCAATGAAAGAGGAGAAGAATGATGAGAAGGAAAAAGATCATTCAGGCTCATTTAGGCCACAGAATGGAGGACAGACTTGATTTTCAGAGGAATGGGAAGTCACTGGAAGATTCTAAGCAGAGAAATATGATCCAATGTAGGCTCTTAAAATGATTCTCAGGGCTGCTATGTGAAGAAAAAAACTTGTGTGGAGCAAGCAGAGAAATAAGAAGCCCACTTAGAAGATTACTGCAGTATTTCATGCGAGAATGATGGCTTAAAATAAAGAGGTGGCAGTGAAGACAAACAGCAGTGGACTGCTCAAGATAAACTGTGAAGGTATGACAGGACTTAAGGATGAATTGGATTTGAGAGAAATGGAAAGAATCAAGAATAATATCTTAAGTTTTTGGCTTGGGTACTGCCATTTATGGATATGGGGAATGCCAGCAGAGACACCAGGGTCTACAGATAGGAAGAAGGCTGGGGGAGGGGGAAAATAGGTATATTTTAGCCATATCATTTACATTTGAGATTCCGACTAGATTTCCAAGTGACTATCAAGCTCAAGAGAAGCCTGGGCTAGAGAAATAAAAGTAGTAGTCATCCGCATGAAAACACACGGCCTTTTCAGATTAGCGCTAACAGTTGGCCTTGACTAGAGCATAGAAGCTGAAACGTGATGGCTGAAAATGAGCCTCTAAAGAGAGGATGGAATCATATTATAAAGCGAGCCATGACTAATAGCAACAGCAGTAGAAGTAATGATAGTAGGCGGAAAATTAATGCATGTTATATACCAGGCACTGCACTTTATAATACACACATCATACTCTCAAAAACTGTATAGAATAATGTTATAATTACTATTTTATACACTAAGCCAAAGAACACAAAGTGTAAGTAAATAAGAACACAGTAAGTAGAGTAAGTATTTTAGCTTAGGACGTCTGGTTTTTTTTTTTTGAGATGGAGTCTCACTCTATTGCCCAGGCTGGAGTGCAGTGGCAAAATCTCGGCTCACTGCAACCTCTGCCTCCTGGGTTCAAACAGTTCTCGTACTTAAGCCTCCCGAGTGGCTAGGATTACAGGTGTAAGCCACTACGCCCTGCTAATTTTTGTATTTTTAGTAGAGGCGGGGTTTCACCATTTGTCCAGGTTGGTCTCAAACTCCTGACCTCAAGTGATCCACCCACCTCCACCTCCCAAAGTGCTGGGATACAGGCATGAGCCACCCCACCCAGCCAGGAAGTCTGATTTTATACGCCAAACTTCTACCCCTTACATTATTGCCTCTCTTTGACCTCATATACCTTCAAAGTTGTTTTTATTGTTTAAGAAGAAATGACATATAGATCTGAATTTTAGAAATATAATTCCAATTTCTATGCAGAAGGTGGACTGCTAAAGATGAAGGTGAGAGGTGAAACAAGCATATACAGTATTACTCTATGCAAGACCAGCTTGTTTTATATTAAGCCCAGAAGTTACAATTTCTCGTACCAGGTTGAATGGGAAGCAGCCCTTTGTTCCAAGTGTCACAAATCATACCTAAAATGAATCCAAGTCATCCTGCACATGCATGCTGCTAGTCACACAAGTAACCAAGTAAAAAAGTCTAGCTCATGCAGTATAAACTTACCACCCACTACTGAAAACATTTCTCAAAGCATGTAACTTTAATAATGGTGAGAATTTTTTTAAGTCCATATATTAAAGGTTTTCGTTTTATTTTGCTTTTGCTTTGCTTTGTTTTGTTTTTTCTTTTTTGTTGTTTTTTGCTTTGTTATTTTGTTTTTGAAGTTTATATTTTTGTGCAAGGAAATAAAATTAGTATTAATTCAAGACAACCATAAAAAGACATGCCTGAGTCAGTATTTACTAGGAGTTTGATTATATGTTTTTTGCCCATGTTTGTTCCTCTGGCTTTTACCAACATCGCTTGTTAAAATAATAATGAAGTGAATTACCTGCCTTCATACATCAATGTTTAAATATGGCATTCCACCTCACAAAGGAGCTAATTTTTAAATTTGTATGCTTATAATTTCATCTCAACTACTAATTAAAATATTAAATTCAGTAAATGTCAATTAAATTCAGTAAATAAAAATATTAATTATTAAAGTATAAATAAAACATCCATATAAAAATGTAGTACTTATTAAATAAGTACCAACCTATATATATATCCTGTGCTATGCGTAAGACTTACTAATTAACAAATGGATTTACACTCCTAATTATAATAAACTGGATGCAAGGTCCAGTTTATTATAAGGCACACAGATAAACTATACACAAAGAAAATCATTATATTCACAGACCAAATACAAGTATTAAAAAATAACAGATTAGCCTCTAAAGAAAAGTTGTTTTAAAATATTAAAATATCTTCAATATTAAAATATTTTAAAACTTTTCTTTAGTAAATAAAGCTATTTTAAAATACCTATTCCAGGTAGGTTACAAAAGTATTCTTCTAACTTTAAATTTTAAATATTGTATCTTAGAGACCACTCCCACAGACAATCCCTGAAAGACAGAATTCACTGAAGAGTGGGAAACTATTTATATTTAACTTTAATCTTTAGAAAAATATTTGGGGAGATTATGGAGATTAGAAATAAACTATGGTTGAAGATCAAAATTCTAATTTTTAAAACAGCCAATTAAACATTTTATGTATGATCTGACAATGAATTTAAGATGCTGGGATATTTTATCCAAAACCAATATATTAGCATTCTCTACATGAAATCCTTGGTCACAAACACTGAAAGTATACGTTCTGGGCAGGGTACCTATATAATCTTCAGAGGAAAGGAGAGATGAAAGCCGGAAGGAATGCAGGGAGATCAGGCAATATGCATCTTTGCACATTAAGCTTCAGGTAGTGTGCTAGAACTTTTATGCTCGTTATCTCATTTAATTCTAACATGGGGCAGGTAGCGTAATCCTTTACATTTCACAGAAGATATCTCAACTTTGTCAGCAATGGAGCTTGATCTGAATCAAGATATGACTACAGAGTCAAGCAGCCTTACTCTACTGGGGCTTGCAAATCAGCATATGTTAAAACATTCTCTTGCATCAGATTATCCAGCTTAAAGATTGAGCTGATTTCCATATTTACACTTATTATTTAAACGTTAGGAGAGAAGGCACTCACTTCTCAATTTACTAAGAATGTATAGATTGTCCTTCTTATTTGGAAAAAAGAAATAGTGATCATTTTCGGTCCACAAATAGTGTTCTCATAGCCTCATCACATAAAAGACAACTTCAGCTAGACTTTGAAACATTCATAAGTACAATGAGTAACCAGGGCATAGTCTGATGACAAGAATAATACTTGAAATCAGAAATGCCCCCAAATCCAGTCCCATGATCATGGTGCATTACATTACATTCTTCTTGCCAGACTGAAAGCACCAAAGGGAGGAAAAAACACGGTTTTCCAAAACTGACAAGCATGCTACTTTTCAGTAACAAATTTGTTCATGGCTTCTTCCTCCTAAATCAGAATACAAATCTAGTGAAAAGATTTAACTGGACTCCAAAATCATATTCTAATAAACATTTCCATAATTACTTAGCCATCCTCAGAATATTAGTTCAATATTCCTCTCTATGGTAGCCAATTAATGGATGTCATTGCTATTGCTGGAATATTAATAAGTTTAATATCAACCCACAATGCATTCTAGATGGAAAAGGCAAATGGTAATGAAATAGGTTTGAAAAACATAACATCACCATTTGAAACAACTCAACATTTTTAAGAAATTATTTCCAACTGCATTTACAGAAAAAACAATCTTTGTCACACATATCCATATGAAAACAAAAATACAGATTGTTCTGAAACCATAATTCAACACGGTGACATTACAATTATTTCTGAGCTTCAGTAAGCTATTTTCCTTCCACTGAACACCACTCATAATTTGTTTAAAAAACTTTTGAAGGCAAGTAAAGAGTTAAGTATAATCTTAACACTTTTGTTCTAATATGAAATAAAACCATAATTTCATATATAACCACAGTGTAAATTAAAGGAAAAAGGTAAGCAAATAACTGTATTTAGAGAGGTCACCATTACTTCACGGTCACTGTTTTCACTAAGTATCCACTGGAAGCACACTCTTCAACAAAATTGTTACTCTAGAGTCCACAAATATTCAAATCACCAGTTTTAGCTTTACACAATACTTTTGATTATAACACCATTACCACAACTTCTTGGAACAATGTTCACTGACAATTAAAGGTGATTCTATTGTCAATTAGGTAATCACCATATACAATAAATACTGATCTTAATGCTTTATATGACATACAGATGCGTTTATGACATTTAACATAATCTAAATCGGCATCTGCTTTAGTGAAAACTTTTCACTCTTTTCCTAAAACTAAAGCTGTAATTTACCGAAAAATAAATAAGAATAGAGAGTCAGCTCTCCAAAAATACACAAAAACAAAAATGTACATACAAAAGCCATAATGGCAAAATACACTTACTTGTACCCTCACTTCCTAAATTCATGTTAAAAGAAATGTCTTTTGTATGTTTAAAAAAGAACTATTTTGTTTACCTTTTCCACAGACTGTTCAAGTACTGCCAAGGTAACACAGATTTTAAAACTGACAACTAGAGTACTTAGCAGTTGCCAAAACAACATAGCTGGATTCTTAAAGGGAAAGTGCTCTTGGGTAATGTACACCTAATTACAGCTTGAGAGAACCTCTTCATATAGTAACAGATGATCCAAGACACAAGAAAAACATACTGTGCTAAAAACCCGAAAAAAAGTTAGACAATATTTGTTTAAAAATACATATGCTATTGTTCACACATCACAGCAGGCCTTTCTAATACATTTATTGGAATCCCAATCTCACTGTAAACTAAAATGCAGGTTAACACTGTTACGTTCAAGCTACACACGGTTCCCTGCTGGACCGTAACAGGAGGCTCACTTCACAGCTCGGGAATCTATTTCGGATGTGAGCAACAACTCTATACCTACACTTTTCAAGAAAAACTGTTTTTAATTCAGGATTGCTCACCTTATCCAAACTTGTTTGCACTATCTCACTTTAACCCTCACTGCTCACAGGCACGAAATCGAGCCAAAAACCAAGGTTTCTAAGACAAAAAATCTTCCCTGCGTGCTGGGATCTACCCGGATGGCAAGGTGCAGCCAGCGGTTCCCGGTGCAGCCCCTCCGTCCCCGCCTTGTCTCCCCGCACGGTCGGGGGTCCGCAACCGCAGGTGTCCGCGCCAAGCACTGACCCCGCCACTGACATCTACACACACACTCGCAGAATTCGTACCTAAACGTTCCGCCCCGTTAGACAAGTCTTCTCCCAAGGCAGAAGTGGGGGAACTTCTTCAAGTCCAACGGGGCAGAAGGCCCCGCACTTGGGGCTAATCCCTTCGGGTAGAACCCAGGGCTCGGAAGGGAAGGGGAAGGAAAGGGTCCTCGGGGTGCACCGCCTCGGAGAAGCTCCGGCGTCCCCAGAGAACTCCTTCAACTTTCAAGGAGGCGACGTCCGTCACCGCCTCCTGGACCCAAGCGGTGCGCGCCCGGGGAGGCTGCTCGCCACCAGCCCGCGCGGCGGAGCTCCCCTCGGCCCGCCCAGTCGAGCCCCAGCAGCCCCCCGGCCCGCCCTCGGGGCACCCCGCCCCCACCTCCCCGGGCGCCTCGCTCCAAAGCGCAGACCCCGACCCGACCACCCCTCGCCGCCTCCCAGCCCCCTGCCCGCCCAGCTGACGCGTGCCCGCGACCCTGGCCCCCTCCCAGCCGGACATGGCCTCGTCCAGGGGTCCCCGGAGCCCCGCGGGCGACCCTCTCAGCCGTGCTGTCCCCCGCCCCAGCACCCACACCCAACCCCTACTCGCCCCCTTAAGCGAGACACCGCCCCCATGCAGCACTGCCCGCGCCGCGGACTGAGCCCCGCCGCCCGCGGCCCTCACCGTGTCTCCGGCGCAGCTGGCTGGCGCTCACACGCCGCAGCCCGGGCCCGCCACCAGCGCTCCGCGCCGCCCGGAGCCGCCTCCTTCAGCCCGGGACTCGCCGGGACATCCGCGCACGAATCCCCACACCGGGGCTATTTTTAGGAGACAGGCCCCGGCCAGACCGGAACTCGTTCTGCGCTGCGCTGCGCGTGCGCACTTCGCCCGGCGCCTCGGTGTCCCTCCGCCAGCCCTGCCTTTCCCTCCCTTCCTCGCTTCTCCGGATCGGTTTCTTTTCAGGGCTGAATTATCCTCTCGGTGGGTTCTAGAGTGCTTGGAATGGGAAAGGCAAGGACAGGGCAAAGAGACTCACAGTGCTTGGAAGCGGGCGCTATTCCACAAGGACGTGGGGGCGGACTATGTTTTTCCGGGTGGGTGCGGAGACGATCACCCGGCACAGGAAGGAGATGACGGCGGCTTGGCGCCGCGGCCGCGGGCTGGAGCTCGCTTCCCTCTGAAGGACCGTGTTCTCCTGGAAGGGATACCGGTCACTTGATGAGGGCCCGGGCGCCTCCCAGGGTGGGGCGGCCCGGCGGCGTCGCGCCCTGCCGCCCCCGCTCCCCGGCTCAGCCGCCGCCGCCGCCTCCCTGACCCGCCCGCGGGAGCCCAAGCCGGGAGCGGCCGGGTGACGCTGCGCGTGGCAAATCGCCGCGCGTGGCCAGCGGGGCGGCCAACCCAGGCGGCGGGGCGGGGCGGGGCGGGGCTCCCGGGGGCGGGTCCGGGGCGCGAGGCCGGCGGCCGCCTGGAGGCCCGGGCCAGGCGGATCCTTCGGGACGCCCGTTCAGCCTCCTCCCTCGCTCGGGGCGCCCTCGGCCTCCCCAGATGTGGGCTTGCCACGCCCGCGTTCTGGTCAGGGCGGCACCTGTGCTCGCGCCGGGACACGGGCAGGTCACCCTCAGGAGCAGACACAAGGGGACCGGAGAGAATGGGACTTGAAGGGGTCTCGAGGGCGAGGAGCCCCTTTCAGACTGGCCACCCGAGCTCCCCACGTCCCAGGACAGTAGCAACCTCCTATCGTGACAGTAATAGTACCAGGATGCCTGGGGTGGTAAACTATGTGATGGATGCTTTGCATATGACCGCTTATGTAATCCTTACAACAGCCCCGTGAAACAGATTGAGTTTCTATTCCCATTTTACAGATGAGGAAAGGGAAGCTGAGCGCTAAAGTGACCTGTCAGGGTCACAGCTTCAGAGGAGGACCCTGAGGACATGAACTAGTGGCCACTCTGCCCGCTGCCTTTTCTGAGAGAAGTGCAAAGGGGACAGGCTGGGGACAGCTGTTGTGTTTTCTGGGGCCATTGATTTTGTTGAGAGAGGTCTTTAGAAGATGAGCCATTGTTGGTCCTCTCATCCTGAAAGCCACTCACCTTCGAAGAGTTTTTCGGGACCACAGTGCCTGCATGTGCCCCCAGAGGTGCCTGTGTAATGGACACGAAGCCAAATGGTTGTTTGCATTTGAAGATGAGAAATTCAATCCCACGGCACTTAAAACAAAGTGGTTGGGGTGGGTGAGCAGATGAGCAGAGGCCGTGAGCAGAGGAACTGGGAAGTTACAAAGGAAGCCAGAGGCTGGCTGGCTTCCTCCCTCAAGGACAACGGGGCAATGTGCTGGGGAGAGCCCAAAACAAAGGCGGCACATAGACAGCAGACGCCGGAAAATAAACCTGGAGCTCTGCTGAGAGCTCCACAACATCAGTGTTCGGGGGAGCCAGCAAAAGGGACTGCAGGGAGGTTTTTAAAACATGTCAAAATGTGGTGTAAATCAGCAAGTCATGTGGAAATGCATGCTTTTTAACCTGCCAGAAGCTGCAGAGCCAGCTGGATTTGGCTCTTCTGCTCCAGGAGAACGGGCTCTTCTGCTCTGGATGTGAAGAATAATGCTGAAGCTGATGCTTATTCTTTAAAGCTTAGGGTCTGGAGGGGGTGCACAGTGATCAGGGGCCCCCTCCTTGCCACCTGCTCTCACCCTGGAAGGAGAAGAGGCAATGGGAACACACTGTTCCGAAAGATGTTTTCACCCTCATTGCTCCTCTCCAGCTCCCACCCTTCCAGAAGTTGAGCCTCCTGAGGCACAGAAGACTCAGCTCAGACTGCCCCCCGCTTATCCATTCCAATGCTATTGTTACCCCCAAAAGTCAGGCAGAGAACTCGACTATGAGTCCAGCCAAAGCAGAAATGAAAAGAGTGTTTGCATCACCTTAGGGAGGGCCTCTCTCCCCACCACTCCCTCCCTGTCAAAGCCCTTGTCTGAGAATTGCAGGCAGTGGTAAGAAGGAGGAAAGGAAGGAGAGAAGGAAGGGAGGAAGGTTAAGTTTAAGAATTCTGGAGCACAGCCATTAGCAGAGTACAATCACTGTTATTTGTAATTAAAGCAACCAATTTTAGGAAATTGCTACAGCTTCTGTTCAGCTGTTGAAAACCTGTGTCTGAAGTCTAGTGTCTCTAGCAACTTCCAGCGCTCAGCTCCGCAAAGACCCTGTGCTGAGCACTTAAACATGTGCCACTGGCTTGGAAGGCACTGAGGAGCAGCATCTGTCAGTCTTTCCTCACTGTCTGGCCTCCTTAAAGGCACTCGGCTGGGCGCAGTGGTTCACGCCTGTAATCCCAGCACTTTGGGAGCCCGAGGCGGGGTGGATCACTTGGTCAGAAGTTCGAGACCAGCCTGGCCAACATGGTGAAACCCCCATCTCTACTAAAAATAGAAAAATTAGCCAGATGTGGTGGCTCGGGAGGCTGAGGCAGGAGAATCGCTTGAAGCCAACAGGCAGAGGTTGCAGTGAGCCAAGGTTGCGCCACTGCACTCCAGCCTGACGACAGAGCAAGACTCCATCTCAAAAAAAAAGAGGCACTCATGTGTCCAGGTGTTTCTGAGCTGCAGAGGCTCTGCACTGGGCCAGGCACTGAGATACAGAGGTGAGAAGGAGCAGCCCTTCCTTCAAAGGGGCTGGCAGGCGATGGGGAGGATACACCTTAAAACACAATCCATCATAAGAGGTTTCCTAGGGTGCAGGAAGAGCACAGGTGATTAAGTGTCTAAGGAGGGACAAGAAAGAATTAGAGTAGGCCTCTTAGAGGAGGAAATGCCCACAGTGAATCTGGAAAACCTCCTGACAGGACGCAAAAGGGGCCCTCACCGTGTCTGGATGTGAAGAATAATGCTCAAGCTGCCTAGAAGCCAGAGGAACCCCTGACCACCTGGCCAGCTTCTCCCTCACCTCCTCCTTCCTGATCCCCGACTTTCTCCATTCAGAAATTTGAGAAGCTTCTCTGTACACAACAGCCTGTTTCCTCCTGTCTGCAGAGTAAACCCTGCATCAAGCCTATCCATCAAGTCTCCACTTAAGCGTCATTTTCTCTAATGTGGGGTTTAACTCAACCTATAGTGTATTTCTTTATTTTTGTTTTGTTTTGTTTTGTTTTTAAGACAGAATTTTGTTCCTGTTGCCCAGGCTGGAATGCAATAGTGCAATCTCGGCCCACCACAACATCTGCCTCCTGGGTTCAAGTGATTCTCCTGCCTCAGCCTCCCAAATAGCTGTGATTACAGGCATGCGCCATCATGCCAGACCAATTTTGTATTTTTAGTAGAGATGGGGTTTCTCCATGTTGGTCAGGCTGGTCTCAAACTCGTGACCTCAGGTGATCCGCCCTCCTTGGCCTACCAAACTCCTGGGATTATAGGCATGAGCCACCGTGCCCGGCCAAGTATTTCTATTTGCAGGTCTGTTTCCTCCCTTTAGTGAGCTCCTTGAAGACTATAACTTATTCCTTATCATATTCACTGTGTCTAACACAGTGCCTGGAGTGTCCTAGAAAATCAAGTAAATGTTTCTTAAATATTTGTGAGCAGCCCTTAGGCAGAGGGACTGCTATGTGCAGGGACCTCAAATGTGGCTCCTACAGATGCCACAGCTAGCACAGTGTGCCTGGAGTCTGCATTGAGTACTGAGAGGCAGCCGAAAGAGGAGTTGGGAGTGAGATGGTGCAGATCATGAACATGTCAAGATCAAGCCATTTTGATATTATTCTGAAAGCAATGTGAGCCACCAACAGATTTTAAGCAGGTGAGAAGCTTGAGCTATTTGGCATTTTAGAAAGATTACTTAGGGAGTGGTGGTTGGTGAGGAGAACCAGCCTGGAGACAAGACAACCAGTTAGGAGGTACCGATGGTGTCAGACCCTCTCCTGCTGCCATCCCCAAAGGTCTCTATGCTGATGACTTCCTGTGTGTCTGTTTGAGAGCATGCTCTAGCTAGCGGACTGTTCTTGGTAGAGAAATATCCCAGCTTCCTCGCACCTCAGGAAGACATTTCTGAGGCCCGCTCCCCAAAGCCTCTTGTGGAGGGATGGGGTGTCCCAGTAGATTGGGTCCCCATTGACAGCAGTGGTGACCTACTCATTTGCACACTTCTGTTACCTCTTCTCCTTTCCCCTCTCTCACTTCCTGGGATCACCTTCCAAACACTCTACCTGCACCAGAATCTTTGGGATTCTACTTTTCAGAGGACCTATTTGATGCAGATGCTACCCGAGATAAGAAAGAGGACCTGAATGAAGACAGTTTCCTAATACAAATGAGAAAGCAGGGGCAAAACAGAGAGCTGCTTAGAAGTCACAACTCACTGGCTTGCTGACCTTTGAACCAAAGCTTAGGGAGAGTTGAGGAGTCCCAGTTCCCCCCAGGTTTCTTGTTTAGGCTCCTGGGTGGACAGTAGCAGCATTCTTTAAGTGGGGAACACTGGAGGAAGACAAGATGGAAGGAGCTGGGGCAGGGCAGAAAGAAATAGGATGAGTTCCATTCCTCTTGCGTTGAATTTGAGATGCCTATGAGAGGATATCTCCTTAGCCTCAGGAGCTGGAGAAAGACACAACTAGATGAGACTGGACACATTAGCAGGGGACTTCTTGGAGGAGGAAAAAAAGTTTTGTTTTTTTTGTGTTTGTTTTTTTGAGATGCAGTCTCACTCTGTCACCCAGGCTGGAGTGCATGGCGCCATCTCAGCTCACTGCAACCCCTGCCTCCATGGTGCCCACCACCACATCCAGCTAATTTTTGTATATTTAGTAGAGACAGGGTTTTGCCTTGTTGGCCAGGCTGGTCTCGAACTCCTGACCGCAGGTGACCCACCAACCCCAGCCTCCCAAAGTGCTGGGCTTATAGACACAACCCACCACAACTGGCCAGGAAGAAAAATTTAAGCAGATTTTTGAAGTTGAGGCATATGGGCTAAAGAAAAAGGGAAATGACTTATGAAGTAGAAGATGACCAGAGGGAGGAGGTCAGGGAGAGGAATCGATTCATCAAAGAAGAAAGTAAGTTCACCGGAACCAGGGAAAACTAGAGCAAATGAGTGATTGGGGTAAAATGAGTTTTGAAGAACTTTTGTGAACCACTCGAAGACAAGAACCATGCCATGTTCAATCTTCTGTCTCCAACACTTACACAAAGTTGATATTTTTAAAGTATGGTGTGAACCAAGCAAAGTATCTCAATAAATATTTCCATATCTCAATCTTGTATGAGAATAAATAATTAAAAATTGAAGTCTTTTAATCTCTTACCCTGAATTACTAGTAAATTCTCACTCCAAATTTAACTTTGTATAAAGACTTGTCTCCTGCTGAGAAATGCCACTTGTAAGAAACTATGTCTTTCTTGTTACATCGAAGATCTAGTGACTTGTAACTATTTCAGATGATCAAAATTCTACACTATTAATTAAACCTAAAGATAAAAACAGAATCTGCTTTGTTCTGTTCGTGGAAAGTTCTTTAGATTTCAGATCCCTAATGTCTGTGTGCCAGAGAGAGAAAATTGTACACTCCTTTTCTATTGCAAGTTCTACGATAAATGCCCAGATCTGTAATAAGTGGTGTTTTACAATAAAAGGAACTATGACTCCTTACAGAAATGGTTGATTCCAGAACTGGGAGAAGAAAAAAGCAAGATGAACTTATGGTACCAGAAAACAAGGAAGTGCTCAAAAAATGATGGGGCCATGTCAAAAGTAATAAAATAAATATTCATGAGCCTGTAGTGATATGAATAAATAATTAAATGAATAAATAAGAGAGAGAGAAGGTACAGATCTTCCTTACAGAAGAATTCCAACTATAAAAGGTAGAAGGAATAAGGAGACTACAAAGCCATCATTAGGCAGACACCACCATTAATAATTGTTGCAATGGGTGAAAGGATGACGAGAAGCAGGACATTTGCGTAGTCTCAAAGTAGCTTCCTACAAGATATTTATTAATTGCAAAGAGAAAAATAGTAACTTTACAGTAGAGAAACCCAGCAGATACCACCTTAAGTGAACAAGGCTAGCATCATCAGTATCAATAAAGTATATCAATATCACGTACGCCATCGTAAGATGTGGTGAGACAGGCATCTCACTTATTTGGTATTCTTGCTAAAAATGTACAACCTGAATCTAACCATAAGAAAACATCAGGCCGGGCACGGTGGCTCAAGCCTGTAATCCCAGCACTGTGGGAGGCCGAGGCGGGTGGATCACGAGGTCAAGAGATCGAGACCATCCTGGTCAACATGGTGAAACCCCGTCTCTACTAAAAATACAAAAAATTAACTGGGCATGGTGGCGCGTGCCTGTAATCCCAGCGACTCAGGAGGCTGGGGCAGGAGAATTGCCTGGACCCAGGAGGTGGAGGTTGCGGTGAGCCAAGATTGCGCCATTGCACTCCAGTCTGGGTAACAAGAGCGAAACTCCGTCTCACAAAAAAAAAAAAAAAAAAAAAGAAAACATCAGACAAACTGCAAACACGGGGATATTTTACAGAATAACTGACAATGCTCATTAAAACTGTTCCAGAGTGGAGGAAATCAAAGAGATCTGATCACTAAATGTAAAATGGGATTCTGTATTAGATCCTGGTGCAGAAAAGAGACAGAAGTAGGAAAACTGGTGAAATTTGAATAAGGTCTGTAGTCTATGAGTATACAATAGTGTTATCTCAAATCTCAATGTTAGTTTCCTGATTTTGATAATCATACTATCCTTATGGAAGCATTCAATGAATTCTCTGCACAATTTTTTTTTTTTTTTAGACAGTATCGCTCTGTCACTAGGCTCACTGCAACCTATGCCTCCTGGGTTCAAGCAATTATCTCGCCTCAGCCTCCTGGGTAGCTGGGACTACAGGTACTTGCCACTACACCCAGCTAATTTTTGTATTTTTAGTAGAGACGGGGTTTCACCATGGTCTCGATCTTGTGACCTCATAATCAAGGTGTGTGAGCCACCGGGCCCAAACCTCTGCACCATCTTTAAAATTTTTGGTAGGTCTAACATTATTTCAGGATAAAAAAATTAAGCGATAACATATTTTAGTATTCTATGCTTTACTCAATTCCCCAGTTTTAACCCTCATATGAAGTTAATATATCTGGTGTAAAGTATTTTTGCAATACCTTACAATGGTAAATTCAACTTCAGTTTGGGCACTATTAAGACCATTGGAAAATGTTTATAAGTATAAATGTGTTAAGGTGACCAATGTGCTGAATTGAGGAGGGAAATCACAGAAAATAACAAAATGTTTGCAATTATTACACAAAGTCACAGGGTTCCATGTCTACCATGTGGCTATTCCTAAACATCAGAAACTGAGGCATGACATGTATAATGTGGCCCATTACATCCTTTTCAGGCATTGAAAGGAATGTTTTCACTTTTCTTATTTTAATATCACATGGGCTTTTGTTCTTGAATGGCTAATGATGAAAAGGATGAATTCAGGTTCTCAAAGAAGCAGATAAAAGAGCTTTTCTTTGCTCAGTTTATATTCTTACATGTGGAAGTCTACCTAAAGATTAAATAAACTTTTAAAATATAAGAAATCAAATCTTTGACAGCTGGATGTTTTACACAATTGAACTTCAAATAAGTCTTTCAATTTCTATTATATGTTGTCATTTTGCTATATTTTTTCTACCATACAGAGTTTATTCAGACTTTGTGATTCTCTGCACAACCAACAATATATTCACATGTCAATTACAGTAGTTTGAAACCTTGAGTTTATTTTCTTTTCACATTTTAAATTCTATCCAAAGAGAGGCTGCATTTCACACATCTCCTGTATACCACCCACATCAACTCTTGCATATGTAACCATCATGATCTCTGTCTACTCTTTCCTTTGCCTGTGTATTTTTGTCACAAAATTTCTTCTAAAGGCTTGACCTCTCCTACCAAGAACCCTTTAGTTCCCCTTCAGTAATCTCTTTTGAAATGCCTTCCAGGCATTATCAGACTCTACCATGCCTATTAAGATGTCCATTTAGACCAATTCTGGGTCTGGATGTCCCTGAAGATCTTGTACAGAGAGAATGGTCAGTTCTCTCTGTGAAGGCTACAGAGAGAACACAAATCATTTCCAGATTGCAACTCATAATCTAGCAAGGATTTATATCTGTTAGAATTTTCAAATATTGAGACCGGAGACAAATCTGGGAGTGACTGAAAAGGAATGACCACAGATTTTGGAGTCAAATTTCCTCTGTTTAAATTACATCTCTTACCATTTCCTGCATGTGTTATGTTGGGCAAATTGCTCAAGCTCTCCAAACCTCAATTTTCCTGCATATAAAAGTTGATGATAAAAGGTTATCATAAGACGATAACCTTGAGTAAGATAGCCTCATTCAAGTTATTTAAAGCACCTCCATAAGCTACATAAATAATAGTTACGTGTGGTCGATCACTGATTCCTTCCACAAACTTCTGCGCCACTACTGTAAGCCAGGCGCTATTCAACCTGGAAATACAGAGAAGATGTACATTTCCATGAAGCTTGTAGTCATGGGGGTAGACAGACAATAAAAAATGCACCAACAAGAAAATGTCAGATGGTGGTAAGAGCTATGATGAAAGAATCACATGATCAGGAGACAGAGTAATTGGGCCAGTGCCTTAGCTGTGTTTGTAGAAAGGCTTCTCTGAGGCAGTGACATTTAAGTTGAGTGGCCAGATTGAGACCTGGAGAAGAGTATTTCAGGCAGAGGGAATAACCAAGTTCCTGAGGTGGAAGAGAGGTTATCTTGTTGAAAGAACAGAAAGAGCACAAGTGCAGCTGAAGCAAGATTGGGGGCAAGGGGTGGTTTTAAGCCACTGGAAGGTTGTTGTTGCATTGTTGTTACCTAAGCAGGATAACTAGGAAGAAGTAGTAGACTGAATCATAAGCAGGGTTAGTACAAACTGCTCCCTTCCTGTTTAAAAGGGGCAAGTCAATCTAATTCTGACTGTCTATTAGGTTTTGTTTGTTTGTTTGTTTTGGTTTTTTATGGGGGGATGGAGTGTCACTCTATCTGCCAGGCTGGAGTGCAGTGGCTCCATCTCGGCTTGTGGCATCCGCTGCCTCCTGGGTTCAAGCGATTCTCCTGCCTCAGCCTTCCTAGAAGCTGGGATTACAGGTGTGTGCCACCACACCCGGCCAGTTTTTGTATTTTTGATAGAGATGGGGTTTTACCATGTTGGCCAGGCTGGTCTCGAACTCCTGACCTCAAGTGATCCACCCACCTCAGCCTCCCAAAGTACTAGGATTGTGGGCATGAGCCACTGTGCCTGACCCTGGCTATCTTTCAGTTTTTTAGCTGCAAGTAATGGGAACCCAAGTCAAACCAACTTAAGCCAAAAAGTAAAAAAGAAAAAACATATTAATTTGTTTGATTGAAAGGTTCAGGGATATTTCTAGTCCCGATCCTGCCCCCGATACACCACCACACTCTGTGTCCCTCTGTGTGGCCTTCACTCCCATGCAGGCCCTCTTTACAGCTGGTCCTGCAACAACTCTGATCTTAGAGTTTCCAGCTTTGCGATCTCCCTCAAAAAAGATCTTTATTTTGCAAAGTCCCATTAGCAAAGTCCCAGAGTTGAGCCTGGCCCAGGTCACATGTCTCTCTCTACCAATCACCATGGCTGGGATGATAGAGTGCTCTGATTGGTCATGTCTGGGTGACTCACCCGCCCCTGGAGTCCTGGAAGGGGACTCAAACTCATCAAAACCTCAGGGGCACATGGACTGAGAGTGAGGAGAGTATTTACCTCAAATTGAGATGCTATTATCAGAAGAAGAGGACCTGTGTATCAGACAGACAAAAAGAAAATATCACAACAGTTGTTCAGCAAGTGTGGATTGTATGCTTGTGTTCAGGCTGAAGTTGGCAGAAATTTGGTCCATATCCTCAAAGATAATCCTGGGCTACTATTGGAAGAGATAGAGAAGGAAAATTGTCAATAAGAAATGTAACAGACTATATTGTAAGGCCTGAAATGTCATGTGCTGCTGCCTTGACCCTCTTCGACCCTCATGAGATCCCAAAGGCCTCACCCTGAGTACCCCCTGCTCTCACTCTTCAGGTATGCCCCCCACTCAGGGGGAAAGATTCCTCACCCAGCTAGTTCCCCTATCAGCCAGACCAGCTGCACACCATCCAGACCTAAATTTAATAGGTTCCCTGTCACTGCCAGCCTGTAAAATTACCAAAACAAGCCACTGACATCCTCCTGCAGAAACCTGGGGACACCTCACCCTCTTGTTGCTACAAGGCCTGATTCCCACAGCCCCTGCTGTTTCCCTCAGTCCCAAGTGTAACCCCCGTGTGGCCCCATATGGTATGTGGTATCCTCCTCCCCAAGGCTGTGAGGAGATGTGACTAATAAACTGATGCCAACCTCACCTCCCCAGTGTGAAGTATCTTGTGTTTGGCAATCTCACATTAATTAGAGCAAGGGATCCCTCCTTCACCAAGAGAGTAAACAAGAGGTGATCAGAACTTATAATCTACTTTCCTGACGGTAGCCAAAAGCCCTTTGCACTGGTCAGTTAATTTCAGGCTGGGATGGACTGATAAACCCCAAGAGCTCCCGCTGATGGTGTGGGGACCGCCGCACACACCCACAAAGCTCCTCTATTCCGCTGGTCTGCAGCCTCTCTTCTCAGATCTTCTCTGATGCAAGGTCAGGCCAGCAGCCATGGTGTCTTCCTCATTAGTACCTTCCCCAGAGCCTAGCTGACCAACCTAGAAAATCAGGGAATGGAAAATCTATTTCACCCTGGGCTTCACAGATGAAGCACATACTGGAGGTCAGAAACCACGATTTTCAGTGTTCACATTAGCAAAGTATTGAAGCAGCTTTTTTTTTTTTTTCCTTTTAATGAGGATTCATTTTATGCTTACATTTTCAATGAGGTCCCTGTTTTTGTCAGAAATTTCAACCTCTTCTGGGTAATTGCACAACTTCTGGCTTCACTTGGCCTGCATAGCCTTGGCACGGCTGACTTTTTTGGGTACATGCTGTAGGCAAGATTTTTATGAGGCTTGATTCTTGTCTTGACTTTATTTGATCATGTATATCTGTAATTCAGCACATAGATGAAAGCAGACAGCACCTCTCAGCACCATGATGGTGAATGCCACAGAAAATGATAAAAGTATTTATCATATATGGATCTATAGGAATGCAAAAAGCCTTTCCAGAAATCATGCTCTGGCATGATTGTACGAATTAAGCACACAGTTTCAAGGGGCTGGGTCTCTCCTTGAGAATCATTTGCAATTTCCAGCAGCTGAGATAAGGTGGATTTGGCTTAACCTAAAAAAATTAAAAAGAAACCGAAGCGCTTTATCAGAATTCTTCTCCAGAATTCTCTGTCCTGGTCTTTGGATCTATACAAGAGTGCATTTTTGAGCAACTTCTCTTTAGAATACCTGTTCTAGAACTGAACACAGCAGCAGAGCTGTGACAGAAAAACCCCATTTTTCACCTTACAGATTAAAAAACATGAAAATGTTTGTTAACATGCTGAGTTGGCAAGGGCATATAGAAAGAGGCATCCTCATACATTGCTGGTGAGTGAATATTGGTGCATTCTCCTTGGAAGGCAATTTGGTTAATATCTATCACAATGTCAAATGTGCATAGCCTTGACCCAGCAATTCCACATCTAAGAATTGTCCCTTGCAGAATATATTGCTTGTAGAATTGTTTAGAATACAAAATAATTCAAAAAAAGAAGTAAATATCTATCAAAGTGAGATTGGGTTAATAATTTACAGTATAATCATATAAGAGAATAGTATTCAGCTACTAGAAATATGACGCAAATATGTGTGCGTATGTGTGTATGTGCTCCTAGGCCAGTGGTTTTCAACAAGAGAGACATCTGGTAATGTCTAGAGACCACTGTGGGTGAGGAGGGAGTGGGTGCTAGTGGACAGAGGCCAGAGATGCTGCTGAACATCCTTCTATGCACAGAACAGCGCTTCCCCATGGACAACAGAGAACCATCCAGTACAACGCATCAACAGTGCCAAGGATGAGATATCCTTCTCCTAAACAAATCTCTTCCTCCAAGAAGGGAAACTGGAAGAGGCTTTTGGCTTGTGGGAATTTCATATGTGTTTATAGTCTACATTTTCCGTTAAAGAGTAAATGCTAAGCAGTTTTTCAGTATGCAGTCTCAGGCTCTCTCAGGCTGGGTATGAGGCAGCAGCAGGTTCCACAGCAGCCATTCCTTCATCTTCTTTTGCCTTGATCTCCTCCTTGCTTAGACAAAATGGCAGAGGCAGTGAGTGAGCTTGAGGTTGAGAAAAACTGCTTGGAATTCACAAGTTCCTGGGCCATTTCTGGTCACCCAGGGACAGAGACATCACTGACGTGTTGAGTGTTGCCTTTAAAAGTAAAGTGGGTAGCTTTCTTTGCCTGCCTGCCTCTGCTCCCGTTGGCTCTAGAGGTTGGAGATGCAGAAGGGCCAGTTACTCTTCTCTTCCTCTCATGACAGTTAATCTCAGTGCTACGCCTCTGATGGCCAGAATGTGCAGTTTTTATTATTCAAATCATGTATTAGCTCTTGAGATACTTTAAACACAAATTCAAGTTTACTGTATAAAAATCTACCCACAAAACTTTGCCAAGACAGGGCTACAAGGATATTGGTCGCAGCATTGTTCATAATGGCAAGAATCTGAAAACTTTTTAAAGTCCAGGAGAAAACTGTTTTATAAATTATATTGTAGTCACTCTATAGAATATTCTGCTGCTGTTAAAAAAAAAATAAAGTTAGTCCGTATATGTTGATATGGAATAATCTCTAAGAAACAATCTTTGAAAAAAGCAAGTTATCACTGTGAATGATATGCTTCTTCTATGTAAATTACAGACATCTATCTGTATATGTCTCTGTCTATATCTGTCAATCTGCGTACATATATATATATATATATATATTTTCAATTGCATCTTGACATAGACATTTCACTTTCTGAAAGGAATAACAGTCACTTACATCATTGCTATGGGGAAAGGAGCTGAGGGCAGGGTAAAGGTGAGTGTCCCAGGCAACTTTCTTGTGGCATCTCATACTCCCATATGCTGTTTAAACATTCTAACCATGTACATTTGCGTGTACTTTTAAACGTTTTTGACAGGTATTATCAGGGTGGTAAGAGTATAGATTATTTGAAATGTTTTTCTTTCTTTTTTTTTTTTTGATACAGAGTCTCACTCTGTCACCCAGGCCAGAGTGCAGTGATGCAATTTCAGCTCACTGCAACCTCTGCTTCCCGGGTTCAGGTGATTCTCCTGCCTTTGTCTTCTGAGTAGTTTGGATTACAGGTGTGCACCACCACATCCAGCTAATTTTTGTATTTTTAGTAGAGATGGGGTTGTGCCATGTTGGACAGGCTGGTCTCAAACTCCTGACCTCAGGTGATCTGCCTGTCTTGGCCTCCCAAAGGGCTAAGATTACAGATGTCAGCCACCAAACCTGGCCTGAATTGTTTTCTTTATGTTCCTTTTTATTTAAACAAATACAAACATATACATATTATAAAAGAAAATTTAGAAAACATCAGCATGTAAAAAAGACTGTGTAAAAGACTAAGAAACTAAAGAGACAATGAAAAACTCTTCTTTAAAGTTATAGCCAAATTTATTTAAGATAAAATGGCAGCTAGAGGAGCCCTCAAGTATGAGCAATGCCATTGAATGAGTGGAGCAACTCTTGTTGTTATTATTATTATTATGGTTTCTATTATCCTTTAATCTGTTGGTAATTCTGAATGTCTACAATAAGCAAAAAGCATTTGTAGTTGTTTCCATGAAGGAAATAAAGATGATTCATGCCGGGTACAGTAGCTCACGCCTGTAATCCCAGCACTTTGGGAGGCCGAGGCAGGCGGATTACAAGGTCAAGAGAGCGAGACCATCCTGGCCAACATGGTGAAACCTTGTCTCTACTAAAAATATAAAAGTTAGCTGGGTGTGGTGGTATGTGCCTCCCAAGTAGCTGGGATTACAGGCATGTGCCGCCATACCCCGTCTGTACTAAAATACAACAACAACAAAATATTAACCAGACGTGGTGGGATGCACCTGTTGTCCCAGCAATTTGGAAGGCTGAGGCAGGAGAATCACTTGAACCTGGGCAGCGGAGGCTGCAGTGAGCCGAGGTCAAAAAAAAAGACTCAGACATGGACACGGGCATAGACCTCTTGTGTTACCTGCCAGTTGCAGGGATGGGTTTGCACTGAATTCGGACTGCAAGCTAGCTAACCAGGGCCAAAAATTTGGGTAACATCCAAGAAAGGTTCAGGGCATGAACTGGACCAGTGGTTTGGGTACCAATTGCCATAAAAATCTCTTTCTTGCGGATGGACCAGAGCCTGAAATCACCACCATTATAGTGAATCATAGAGATGACAACAGAGGTTGCTTTTACATTGAAAAAAATTTTTAATGCACTCTTGTCTACTGGAACCCTGGAGGTATCAAAGAGAAGAAGGTTCCTGCAGTGCCCAAAACCCTTAAGAAAAAGCCAAGGAATTTTGCAGAGCAGAAGATCAAGTACCTGAGAAAGAAGTCTGCCTAAAAGATGCTTTGAAAGGCAAGGAGGAAACTTATCTATGAAAAAGCGAAGCACTATCACAGCAAATACAGACAGATGTACAGAACCGAAACTCGAATGGCTTGGATGGCAAAAAAAGCTGGCAACTTCTGAGTATCTGCAGAACCCAAATTGGTGTTTGTCATCAGGATCCGAGGTATCAGTGGGTGTGAGTGAGCCCAAAGGTCTGAAAGGTGTTGTAGCTTCTTTGCCTTTGTCAAATTTTGAATGGAACCTTTGTTTAGCACAGCAAGGCTTCAGTTAACATGCTGAGGACCGTAGAACCACATATTGCATAGGGGTAGCCAAGCCTGAAGTCACTAAACGAACTAATCTACAAGCGCGGTTATGGCAAAATCAATAAGCGAATTGCCTTGGCAGATAACATGTTGATTGCTGGATCTCTTGGTAAATATGGCATCACCTGCATGGAGGATCTGATTCATGAGCTCTATACTGTCAAAAAACACTTCAAAGAAGCTAATAACTTCCTGTGGCTCTTCAAATTATCCTCTCCATGAGGTAAAATAAAGAAAAAGACCACCCATTTTTGTAGAAGGTGGAGATGCTGGCAACAGGGAAGACCAGATCAACAGATTTCTTAGGCGGATGAACTAAGATATCTACCAGGATTTTTTCTAATCTGGCCAGTTATTAAACATTGTCTGTTTTTAAATTGAAAAAAATAAATAAAACAAAACCAAATGCTCATGATTAAAATGCAGGTGAGCACGTACCTATTTCTCAAGTCATGCAACCCAATGTCTCAATGTGATGTTTTTACTCCTCCTGATAGCAGATAATGTAAATCTCAGCAAACTGGTGGCAAAGTGGGTTATTGCAAATTGAATCTCATCTAATTCAAGAATCTGGCCAGATACGGTGGGTCACGCCTGTAATCCCTGTACTTTGGGAGGCCAAGGCAGGTAGATCACTTGAGATCAGGAGTTCAAGACCAGCCTGGCCAACATGGTGAAACCCCATCTCCACTAAAAATACAAAATTTAGCTGGGCGTGGTGGCGGTCACCTGTAATCCCAGCTACTTGGGAGGCTGAGGCAGGAGAATCGCTTGAACCTGGGAGGCAGAAATTGTAGTGAGCTGAGGTCACACTACTGCAATCCAGCCTGGGGCACAGAGGGAGACTTTGTCTCCATTTAAAAAAAAAAAATCCTCCCCTGTTTAGTCTGCTCCTGACCTGTATTGGAGTGGAGGGAGGGGGATGTTGGTTCACAGTCATTCTCTGTAACCAGTTGGCATCCCCTGAGATCTCCACTTAGCTCTGGATCTTAAACATGGTCACCCCCTTGTTGGTGTTGGCTAAGGCTTGGATGCAGAGTTCCCTTACTCAGTTATGAGGCTCCTACAAGTGCCCTATTCATTATAAAATGGCTGTAAAACCCCCACTGGACAAAGATCGATGAATCCGGTTCCCTAGGTATTCATCCTAGTTTTGTAGCTCTCTATTTTGGCAGGGCCTTGGAATCAATTAGGGAGCTTTTAAAAATACCAGGGGCTCACCCTTTCCCCAGACCTTCTGATTTAATTGGTCTTGGTGCAGCCTGGGCCTCAGGGTTTTTTTGTTGTTGTTGTTTTGTTTTTTGAGACGGAGTCTCGCTCTGTCACCAGGCTGGAGTGCAGTGGCATGATCTCAACTCACTGCAACCTCCATTTCCCAGGTTCAAGCATTCTCCTCCTCAGCCTCCCCAGTAGCTGGGACTACAGGCCTGCACCACCATGCCCAGCTAATTTTTATATTTTTAGTAGAGACGGGATTTTACCATGTTGGCCAGGATTGTCTCGATCTCTTGACCTTGTGATCTGCCCACCTTGGCCTCCCAAAGTGCTGGGATTACAGGCGTGAGCCACCATGCCCAGCCAGCCTCAGGGTTTTTTAAGGGTCCTCAGGTGATTTTAATGTGCAGCCAGGGTTGAGAACCACTACCCTAGTTTCTCTAGGTGAGCTACCCAGCTCTCTGAGGTTTCAGTAGAAGAGATGAGCCCCCATGTGGCCCTCCGATTCATTAGTTTCCACTCCTTCTTCACCCTCTGACATGACCTGTCACTGTACTAGTTGGGGCAGGCATGGCTTTAGTAACAAATATACCAAATGTGTAATGGCGCAAGATAGGAGGAATTTCTAGCTCACTTAATCTAGCTCCTAGGTGTCAGGATAAGGTGGATATGAGTGTGGTAGAGGAGTGGCCTCACACAGGCCTCAGAAACACAAACTGACTGGAACTGTGCCATCTTCAACAGCAGCTTCTATGGTTCCCCCTGAGGTCACCAAAACAGTTAGCTCAACGGGGACAAGAGTATGGAAAGACACATCTGGAAGGTTTTAATGGGCCAGGCTTAGGAGTGGCCCTCAGGACTTCTGTTCCCATTCCACTGGCTAGCACCAGTCCTGTGGCCACGCCTACCTGCAAGAAAATCAGGGAAATGTAGGAAGGAAGGAGAGGAAAATGACTTGGGTGGATGCATTGCAGTCTCCACCACAATCACTGTAGCTGCACCCTGCAAATAGCCTCCATTCTCTTGCCCTTCTCTGCCTTCAAAATAATGAGTTGGCAACACCCTAACATGATGAGCTCTCCATCTGTCCTCTTGAGGACTGCACCGAAGTAGCTGAACATGGCTGGACACAGTTTGGCATTTAATTCATGATTTTAACCCTTAAATGGGGCCAGGTGCGGTGGCTCACGCCTGTAATCTGTAATCCCAGCCCTTTGGGAGGCCAAGGAGGGCAGATCATTTGAGGTCAGGAGGTTGAGACCAGCTTGGCCAACATGGTGAAACCCTGTCTCTATCAAAAATACAAGAATTAGCCAGTGTGGTGGTGTATGCCTATAATTTCAGGGAGGCTGAGGTGAGGGAATTGCTTGAACCCAGGAGGCAGAGGTTGCAGTGAACCAAGATCGTGCCACTGCACTCCAGCCTGGGCAACAGAGCAAGACTCCATCTCAAAAAAAAAAAAAAAAAAAAAAAAGAAAAGAAAGAAAGAAAAGATAAGAAAGAATTTTTAAATGGGCACCCAGTGCCTGTGGCAATCTGACTACATTTCCTTAGTAAGCTTGCTGTCTGTCCTCTTGCTCAGTGTGACCATTTTATACCTCAGCCTCTTCTCAGTCTTAGTATGTTAACATCTGAACTTGATTTTACCTCTTAAACCAACCCTGACCCTCCTCCCCAGGCTTCCACGTCTCAGGAAGCAGCAAACTATTCAGCTAGTTGCTCAGTCTGGAAACACAGCCATTATCCTGATTATTCCCTTTCTTTTCTCTACGTTTAACCCATGAGCAAGTCTCATCACTTTCATGCAAGTCTCCTGAAACTACTGCAAAGCTTGTACAGAGAGCTCCCCAAAAAATGCTTATCAAGGCAATGATCAGATCTTGTGCTGCAGCCAGGGCATTCACAAGCCCTAGAGGAGCCTCTATAGGAGCTGGAGGTAATGGCTGAATCAGAAGAGCCACTCCAGGGAGACAGAAATCCTTGTTACAGAAGCAGTGTTAAGACCTAGGCAACTCATCATGTCTAATGTCAGGTGACATGCAACAGCCCGGTCCTTGGCCCAACAGGTGCTGGAGCACCTGTCAGCATAGCTGCTACAAACCCCAGGGCATGTCACAAAAAAGAACCCAGGGCCAGCTATCCAAAGGGCAAGAAGGGATTTGGATAACCACAGGGGCCTCACCTATAGATCACAGCTGTCCCTGGCCTCAGGCAAGCAGGCCAGCAGCTACTAGCAGGTCCACCCATAAATGCTGTCGACCAGAAGTGGATACCTTGATCACTCAGCTGTCGGACATTCCATGGAGCATATGTTGTGGGTTGTGTGGTAGATGATGCCCGTGCTTAAAATTTTGAGATGAGTTGGTAGATGGGCTATGGTCCAGCGCTTATTTCTACAGAAAGTGGGTTTATGTGCAAGGCAGAAACTATCCTCCATGTGAATAAGACCCCTACATCCCATGAAATCCCCCCTGAATGGACATTTCTTTGTTTCAAGAAGTTTTTTTTCTTTGCTTACTAAAGACATTTTTTAAAAATTGGACATCAGAATTGTATATTATTTCAACTTTTAATTAATAGTTTAAATAATTAAATTGGGACTCTATATTGCTTAACAGACGCACTTAGAGTAAAAGTCAGATGGCAAATACTAACTTCAGGAGAGAGAAATTCCCTAAAGTGCAAAGGAAAAAGAGAGGAAAGAGGAACAGAGGGGAGGGGCTCAGCTGTTTCTGCTTACTTGAAAACACACACACAAAAATCTGAAAGAAACATAGCAAAAGATCAACATCTGTTACATCCGGGAAGTAGAGGCTCTGTAGATGTATGTGATATTATTTTCTGTATCCTAGAAACTTCATAATCAAAATAAACTTTTTAAAGAATGGTGGGATGGAGAAAGTAAATGTCATGGAACCTAGGTGTGTATTGGGACTTCTAAAATTGTTTGTTTTGTTTTTGAGACAGAGTCTTCCTCTCTCCCTCTATCGCCCAGGCTGGAGTACGGTGCTGTGATCTTGGCTCACTGCAACTTCTGCCTCCCAGGTTCAAGTGATTCTCCTGCCTCAGCATCCTGATTAGCTTAGATTACAGGTGGGCACCACCATGCCTGGCTAATTTTTGTATTTTTAGTAGAGATGGGATTCACCATGTTGATCAAGCTGGTCTCGAACTCTTGACCTAAGGTGATTCACCAGCCTCAGCCTCCCAAAGTGCTGAGATTACAGGCGTGAGCCACTGAACCCAGCTTGTCAATCTAAATTTGAATTAATGAAGTAAAATTTAAAATTTAGTTCTCCAGTCACACTGGCTATATTTCAAGTACTCACTAACCACATGTGGCTAGCTGCTGTTCTGTTCAGGAGTACAGAGAGAACATTTCTATTATCAAAGAAAGTTCCATCAGATAGGGTTGGTCTAGACTGCAGCCCTTTCTCTACCAACAGTGAAAAAGTAACTATTTCGCCTCATTTTCACCAACCCTGCATATTAACAAACTCTCAATTTTATTTGTTTTGAGACAGGGTCAAAAATATTTCTGTTGAAATATTTTCACTCAGTCTATGCTATTTTTAATATTATTTTTAATTGATGGATCATATATATATATATATATGTATGTATGAGGTACAATGTCATGTTTTGAGATAGGCATACAATGTGGAATGATTAAATCAAGCTAATCAGCATATTGCCTCACTTACCATTTTTTGTGATGAGACATTTGAAATGGAGCAATTTTGGAACATGCAGTACATTCTTATTAACTATAGTCACCCTGCTCTGTGATAGAGCTCCAAAAGGCATTTAGCCTGTCCAATGGAAATCCTGTAATCTTTGACCAACGATCTCCTCACTCCCCGCATTCTCTCTCCACTCCTCCCCTCCCCCACCCCCACAGCCTATTCTTATATTTTAACTTTTGAATACATTCTCTTTTGGTACAGAGGAATACATTTTTATGCAGGCAATTGTATTAATCATTTTCGGTATGGATCATTGAGTATGAATCTTGCTTGACAATACCATCAGAAGTTATAAACATATTTTTCTTCATGATCCCCCCATTATTTACTAGTTTTGTATTGCTGTCGCCCACGCTGGAGTGCGGTGGCATGATCTAGACACACTGCAACCTCCGCCTCCTGGGTTCAAGCGATTCTCCTGCCTCAGCCTTAACTGTAGTGCAAAACAACAGCCTAATTCGATTTTTTTTTCAATGGATAGTCAATATTTCTTATACCATGTATTGCGCTTGGGAAGAGGAAAACTAGAAATATTGGAGAAAAGTACTAGCAAATATCACATACTCTTAATCAAGTTAATAAAACTTTCCATCTGATTTTAGAAGGAAAATTTTGTAATTCAGCCTGAAACTCTTTTTATAGATAAGTTAAGCTGCTTTATAGTGACAGATATGTGTGATCTCAGTACTTCATATTATTTTATATTATGCTTACTTTCTCTATTGAAGTCATTCACTACTCACCTTATTCTCTCGCTTTGTGTGCAAGATTCTTCTGCAATTTAGGCAGGTTTGCATGTTTGATGTTTACCTTTGGAATTATAACTTCATATAATGCTCTTAGCTCTCCCCTTTGGATTGTATCAGGCCCCTATTAAGAGCAATAACAAAATTAGCATATTTCCTCCTCCTTCCCTACTTTTTCCTTTCATTGATCATCTAATTTTAGTCAATGTTATCTCTCTTATGTTTATCTTTGTACAATTTAATAAGCCTGTAAATCTTTTATTTGATATTCAACCGTAAGTGATATCCTTTGATCTCTGCGGCTACAAAGGAGTCGATTAGTGAGCATATTCTACCTTCCACCTTTTCTTCCCTTCTCTTTTCTAATCTGGAATTGCATCGTTTCTAACATCTCAGCAATAACGAGACACATTTTCTTCTCTGACATGCCAATCCGCACATTTGTTTTAGCCTTAGAACTATAGTTAGGTAGATGCTATGTTCAACCATCTCTTGGTTTTCTGAAGTTTGTCTGTATGTGTTGGATAGCCTTTGCTCGTCTTCCATGTCTAACATTTTATCTTTCATCTTTTGAAAAACTTGATGTCTATTTCACCTGTTCAACGTTCTCATTCTTACTCTGTCAGTACTGTCTTCTTTTATGTTCCTGTCCATTTTGTCTTAATTCGATGGCCCTTTTGCTGTTATTCTATTTAGTTCCCGAGTTATTCATATGATTCATTTCTTCCTGTTATTCTATCACCTCTTCCCTGATTTTTTTTTTTTTTTTTTTGAGATGGAGTTTTGCCCCCAGGCTGGAGTGCTATGGTGCAATCTCAGCTCACTGCAACTTCTGCCTCACAGGTTCAAGCGATTCCCCTGCCTCAGCCTCCCAAGTAGCTGGGATTACAGGCACCCACCACCACACTGGCTTTTTTTTTTTCTTTTTTTTTGTATTTTTGTATCTTTAGTAGAGACAGGGTTTCACCATGTCTGGTCTTGAACTCCTGACCTCAGGTGATCCACCCACCTCAGCCTCCCAAAGTGCTGGAATCCCACCGCACCGGCCGATATTTTTATTTTTTAATTTTAATTTTTGCTTTGCAGTTTTACTTTCAGAGGCAATTTCTTCAATAATCTTTAAATTTCATGGCAATATATTGGGCAACATTTTGTTGTTTTCATGATGACAATATTTTCCTGATAAGTATTCTTTATTTCTTGGCAAACCTTGCTGATTTTTCCAGCAAGATAAAAAAAAAACACAAAAAAACTCCTCAATATATGTAAATTTGTGTTTTGGTAGTTTATTTTAAAAATTATTCATCTTTGAATGACTTGGGTTTCCCTGGATCAAGAGGTTTCTGGCAGGGAGGTGGTATGGAGAGGAAGATTGAACACAGTATAACCTTCCAAATTTCACAACTCACAGACTTTCTTCTCTGCTCTACCACAGAGACAGACTGCTTCTTGCAAATATGCAGCATCTTTCTGATTCTTTCAGCAACCCCACTTTTTCTGTTTTTTGTATCCTGTGAAGTCCAAGAATGTGTTTGCTGCCCAGCTTTGCTTACTATAGTCCTTACCTTTTTTTAAACTGAAAAGAGGAGATGCATATTTACACTCAGGTAGACCCTCTTACCTATTTTTATTGGCACTTTCAGCTCTGCTACCCCCAGTCCCACGCTGGGCCACCTAGCTACTCTCTGAGTCTTTTTCTTTATATTCTTCTTATAGCTTTTGCTTAATATCAGCTGTTTTGACATTCCTTGCCCATATTTTAGGGACTGCATATAATATCTAGCTATCTTGAGTTCACTGAAAGTGGAGTGCATAGGGCGTTTTTCATTCTCCTTGCTGCTTTTGTAGGATTCTCTGGAAGACAAGGTGAAAGATGTTGATTTAATCAACGATGTTCTACTTGAAGTCTGACCCTATTTTTTTGTCCTTGAAATTAACACATCCTGTTGTCCATATCCTTGTGTATTCTGAAACATTTGATTATTATGTTACCCAATATTTCAGTTTAATTGAAATATTTGATTTTGTAATTTTTATAGATTTGGTTTTTATTTGATTAAAAATAATAGAATGAGAAGATCGTAAAGAGTGAAATATTCACCAGTTGGGGTGGCAGTGTGCCTCTCAGTGGTTCCTTCTTTTGGAATTGGCACCCATACTTACGGAGAGACTTATCCCTGTCCTTCTCATCAGAGCTCTTTGGCACAGTAATACAGATGAGCAATAGGCAAGTATTATAATCAATAATTCAGAAATATTACAATCACCAGTTCATAAATTCACGTCTTACCTTTTTTCTACTTTCTGCTAAGAAGGAAATGGGAATGTCTTATTTTATTCATTGTACCCGTATCTTGGGATAACTGTTACTACTGTTATTCTCTGGAGGACAAGGTGAAAGATGCTGATTTACTCAACCATGTTCCACTTGAACTCTGACCCTATTTTTTGTCCTTGAAGTTAACTGCTATTACTGTCCTCATTTTACAGATAATGAAATAAAGCTCAAAGAGGCTGTTTCCAAGATTACACAGCCAGATTAGATTGGTGCTGAGATAGGATTTAAATCCAAGACCACCTAAATCTGAAGTACATTCATTTTACTATATTATACTATGCTATGCTATCAATATAACACCACACTTTATGCCAGACTACACTATACACCATGCCATATTACCATCCCATGCCATGCCATGCCATGCCATACCATATCATACCATGCGAGGCCATACCATGCCAGGCCATACCATACCATTATTAGCCCATGCCATTACCATACCATATCATACCATTGTGTACACACTTTAGTAGAGTTTATAAACTTTACTAAATAACCATTCTTAAGTTTAAAGGCAGGTATATTCACGAAGTCATTAAGTTGTTAGTAATGCCTATTTTTCTTTTCCAAATGATAATCAAAAGTAATTTTTGCATGGGAAAGAGCCTTTTGTTTTTCCTCAAATTTTAAGCTTCCCCCTAGGGAATGAAAATTTCAAAGATGTTAAATAGTTCCCTAACTCAAGGTCTAAAGCAGGGACAAATGTCCTATTCAGTAAGCCTGGGAACTCATCTACATTTCCTCCGGGTCAAGAGGCAGAGAGGCCGGAGTGCTTTCAGCTCTTATCTGAAGATGAACACTGACAGGACATGGGCAGGACACGAGGCAGCAGGATGCTGGGACAAAGGTGCAGACTCCCATTCCTGACTCTGTGGCTCATGCGCTGGGGAGCCCTAAGCAAGTTACTTACCTTCTTGGGATCACAGTTTCCTCATTTTTATAAAAAGTGTGTTAGACTAGATGGTCTTATATAAGGTCTCCTCCAGAGGAAAAAAATGATAGAATTTTATGCTTTCTATAAGGCAGACTGTGTGAGCTATAGAGTTTTAAAAAGCACACAACTTACAAAAGTATTTTATAAACTATAATCTAAATAGCATCTGAAAGCAAATATAACACATTTTTTAAAAATTCTTGTCTCTGGGTGGTAGAATTTTCTTCTGTATATTTTTCTGCCTTTTTCAATTTCTGTACAATGAATATGTATTATTTTTGTAATCCGAAAAAATTGTATTTTGTTTTTTTTAACACATTGGAAACTGCAAGGGAACCAAAAATAGAATAAAACAACCCAAATTTTAATGTAGCCAGGATACCAGACGGAAGGCCCAACATTCCACATATTATGGAACGTTTTAAGATGTCAGGGGGTCAGGATCTCATCTGACAGATGGACTCACCAGCAACCCAGTCCTCTCAGCAGCATCCGGGGACAGTGTTTCCATAATGACTCACGGGGACAGTGCCAGCCAACCCCAGATCACAGCCTTTTCCATTTCCAGCCCCAGAGTTGTCACAGCCTGACACTGTGGTTCTCATGGAATTCTGAAACAAGCCTGGCTTCATCATAATGACTGCCTATTCAAGGCAGAAATGGGAAGGAGGATATGACTAATGACATTTGGAGGGAGTATGGGAACAAAACCAAAAATTACAGTGACTTTCTGGTTGGGACACACTAGTTAGGAACAGAACTGTGTATTCACAAATCCAAGAGTGTGTGGCCTGGCCAAAGGACCAGAGGCAAAAATAAACAGCAGACCTGCCCCATTTGTCAGTTTTGAGTGATGAATCTTGAGTTTCAGGCTGGGAGTTGGGCAAGAAGCCATTTGACAGGTGGACTCCTCAGCAGTGGGGGCAAAATTCCTTGGTAGGGAAACCACAGTAGGGAGACCCATCTTGGCATGAAAGATACTCCCAGTTGTCCTGCAAATGCTATTCCCCCCACCCTCTGCACCAAAACTATCCTCATGGCACCTCACATTCACAAGGTAGATTCAAACAAAATCATTGCCAGTTCACAAGCTTAGCCAACTGTATAAGACTCACTACTCCCAGGCATTCCAGTTTCCATTCATTAATAGGGTTTCTTATCCTGGACCCACAGACCTCTCAGGGGTCTGTGGACAGAATTCAGGGTCTTTGATCTTGGATGAAAGAGCAATTGCATGTTTATTTTTATTAATCTCTGACAACTAAAATTTAGCACTGCCTTCTGTACTGTATGTTGGCAGCAAACAACAGTAAAATCAATAGTACCCTGACATTTTTGCCAATGGGAAGTAGTGATATATTGAACTCACATTACCTTATTGTACATATTTCAAAATAATGTTTATGCTTATTAATACTTGAAAATTACAGAACTTATTCGACCCACTATTAGGTCTTCTTATTCAATGTGTTAATTAAGAAACATATCTATTACTATGACATAAATTCACTTAGAAAAATATTCCAGCTGGGCGTGTTCACTCATGCCTATAATCCCAACATTTTGGGAGGCTGAGGTGGGCAGATCACGAGGTCAGGAGTTCGAGACCAGCCTGGTCAACTTGGAGAAACTCCATCTCTACTAAAAAACAAATAAAAATTTTAAAAAAGGTAGCTGGGCGTGGTGGTGCATGCCTGTAATACCAGCTACTCGGAGGCTGAGGCAGGAGAATCATTTGAACCCAGAGGGTGGAGGCTGCAGTAAGCCAAGATCACGCCATTGCATTCCAGCCTGGGCAACAAGAGTGAAATTCTGTCTCAAAAAAAAAAAAAAAAATTCCAACAACTATACTCATTATGATGATTTCCACTGTGTCCTCTGCATTTTACCTTGTGCATTTCAAAACATTCTCAAAAGTCATCTGTAGGTTTCCAAAAGATGGCCAGAGGATCTGCAGCGTAAAACCATTTAAGAATGACTGCATTAAAATAAAAATATGATAATTCCTTTTTCAACCACATTCAACCTTAGCCTAAACCTTTGGCACTTGATTACTTCTGAAGACTTCTGCTGCCAGGTAAGATGGAATGATGGGTCAGAGACTCTCTGCCAATACAACTTAAAATCTGCACAAAATATATAAAACAACCATTTTCAAAACATTGGATATCAGCTAACAAAATATGGTGATCCATGAGAACTGGGAAATGAATGAAGGGAAGACTATCATTACCAAAGTGTACAGCCAGAAGACAGTTTATGGGCATCAGTGCAGGGAGGGAAACCCAGGTGGAGCCTGCTTGTCTCCCCTGGCTGAGAAGATTTCAGCTGGAAGTCTGAGAGACTGAGGAGGCTAGAGTTTGCAAGACATAGTATCAGAGAAGAAAGAGCTGCAAAGAGAAAGAGCTCTGGAGATCTTCAAGGAAGTCCCTGTAAGTCTTCAGCTATGGACAGATCAGCATATGTATAAGACAAAACTACCCACAGCCGAGGAAACAAGCCCTTAAAAGGATTACAGGGAGCAACCCCTGAAGATCAGCCTGAGCAGGGAAGGGTTCATAGCTTTGTGATCATTGATTCTACCTCAATAGTGGGAAAAAAGTTAGCTCTGGATGTTCTGGGCATTCCTGTCAAAACTTGAAAGTAAAATCTGAAAGAAGCAAATTGGACCCAGAATACAAAAGTGTCCAACACTTAAAAATGTAAAATTTATAATGCTGATATCCTAAAAAAAAATTACCAGTCATGCAAAACAGCATAATTTTTTTATGAAAAAAAATTAAATAGAAACTGGTTCCAAAATAACACAAATAATGTAGTTACTAGCCAAGGACATAAATATAGTAATTATAATTGTATTTCATGTGTACAAGAAGATAAAGATGTTAAGTAGATACATGGTAGATATATATACACATACACATATGAATTAAGAGATGAAAACTACCATGTCTGAGATGAAAAATACTTGAGATGGGATTAATGCTGCAGAAGAAAAGTTTAGTGAACTTGAAGACATGGCAATAGAAACTATCCAAAATGAACTACACAGAGGAGAAAAAGGAATAAAAAAATAATTAGCAGAGAGTGAACTGTGGAACCATTTCAAGTGATCTACTGTATGTGTAATTGAATTCTCCATAGGAGGAGAGAACAGAAAAAATAATTGAAGAAATAATACCCGCAATTTTTTCAGAGTTGATAGAAAAATATAAACTTACATGATAAATCCAAAACACTCAATGAAACCCCAAGCACGAAAAATGTGAAGAAGGCTGGGCATGGTGGCTCATACCTGTAATCCTAGCACTTCAGGAGACTGAGATGGGAGGATCACTTGAGGCCAGGAATTCAAGACTAGCCAAGGCAATATAGTGAGACCTCATCTCTACAAAAAATAAAAAAATTAGCCCAACATGGTGGCATCCACCTGTAATCCTAATTACTTGGGAGATTGAGGCAGGAAGATCACTTGTGCCTAGGAGTTCAAGGCTGCAGTTAGCTTTGCACCAGCCTGGATGACAGAGCAAGACCCTGTCTCTAAAATTTAAAACATAATAAGTAAACAGGTGAAGAAAACCAAGGCATATTATAATCAAATTGCTTAAAACCAATGGTAAAGAGAAATTCTTGGGCCGGGCATGATGGCTTATGCCTGTAATCCCAGCACTTTGGGAGGCCAAGGTGGGTGGATCGGTTGAGGCCAGGAGTTCGAGACCAGCCTGGTCAACATGGTGAAATCCCGTCTCTACTACAAATACAAAAATTAGCCAGGTGTGGTGGTGCACACTTGTAATCCCAGCTACTCAGGAGGCTGAGGCATGAGAATCGCTTGAGCCCAGGAGGCAGAGGTTGCAGTGAGCCAAGATCATGCCACTGCACTCCAGCCTGGGTGATAGAGGAAGAGAGGAAGACTCTGTCTCAAAAATAAACAAACAAAAAAGAGAAACTCTTAAAGCAGCCAGAGGAAAAAAGACACCTTATGTACATAGGAACAAAGGTGAGGATTATAGCACATTTATTTTTCTTTCTTGCCTAATTTCTCTGCTAGAACTACCAGTACTATATTGAATAGAATCAGTGAGAGTAAGCTTGTCTTGCTTATGCCAGACGAATGCATCCTTGCCTTGGTACTAATCTTAGAAAAAAAGCTTTCAGCTTTTCATTATTGATCAAGTTAGCTGTGGACTTGTCATATATAGCCTCTAATATGTTGAAGTACATTCCTTATACACCTAATTTATTGAGAGGCTTTATCATGAAAGAATGTTGTAATCAAATACTTTTTCTGCATCCACTGAAATTATCATGTGGTTTTTATCCTTCATTCTGTTAATATAATATATCACATCTATTGATTTGTGTATGTCAAACTATCCTTGCATTCCAGGGATAAATTCCCCTTGATCATGGAATCTAATTATTTTAATGTGCTATTGAATTTAGTTTGCTAGTATTTTGTTGATAATTTTTGTATACAAGTTCATCAAGAATATTGATCCCTAATTTTATTTTCTTATCGTGTCTTTGTCTGGCTTTGAGATCAGAGTAAACAAAATGAGCTTGGACATATTCTTTCCTTGTGAATTTTTTGGAAGATTCTGAGAAAGATTGGCTTTAATTCTTCTTTAAATATTTGGTAGAATTCATTAGTGAGGCCATCAGATCCTGGACTTTTATTTTTTGGGAGGTTTTATAACTCACTCAATCTCCTTACTCAGTATTGGTCTGTTTAAAATTTCTATTTCTTCATGATCGAGTTTTGGTACGTTGGACATTTCTAGGAATTTATCAATTTCTTCTAGGCTCTTCAACTTGTTGGCATATAATTGTTCATGGTCTGTTATGATCGTTTGCATTTCTGTGGTATCAGTTGTAATGCCTTCTCTTTCCAAAAGAGAGTAGAGGTGGCTATACTTATATCAGGCCAAATAGATTTTAAGTCAAAAACTGTCACAGGAGACAAAGCAGGTCATTATACAATAAAAATAATGGGGTAAATTAATCAGGAGGATATAATAAATATGCATCAAACGTCATAGCATGTAAACATATAAAGGAAATATTAAGAAAACTGAAGCGAGAAATAAGCAGTAATATAGTAATAGTTGGGAATTTTAGTACTTCACTTTCAACAATGGATAGGTTATCCAGACAGAAAATCAATCAATAAATAGCAGACTGTAGGCCAAAAGGATGTAACAGCCATATGCAGAACATTCAATCCAACAGCAGCAGAATATACATTCTTTTTAAGTACACACAGAATCGTCTCCAGGTAGATTATGTTAGGCCACAAAACAAGTCTTAACAAATTTAAGAAGAATGAAATCAATCAAGTATCTTTTCTGACCACAATGATATAAAATTAGAAATCAATAGCAGCAGGAAAATTACAAGATTTATAAATATATGGAAATTAAACAACATACTCCTGGACAACCAATGGTTATATTGAGAAATCAAAAGAAAATTTAAAAATATCTTGAGACAGAAATGGAAACACAACATATCAAAACTTATGGGATGCAGCAAAAGCAGTTATAAGAGGGAAGTTTATAATGATAAACACCTACATTGAAAATAAAGAAAGATCTCAAATCAAACATCACACCTCAAGGATCTAGAAAAAGAACAAACTAAATATAGCATAAGGAAGGAAATAGTAAAGATCAGGGCACAAATAAGCAAAACAGATACTAGACAAACAACAACATATATTGGTAAACTTAAGGGTTGGTTTTTTGAAAAGATAAACAAAATTGACAAAGCTTTCACCAAACTAAGAGAAAAAGAGAAAACTCAAATAACTAAAATGGTAAACAAACACAGAATTCTTTATCCAGAAAAAAAGTCTTTTCAAAATGAAAGCAAACTAAAGACTTTTGCAAGCATAAAATGCTGAAATAACTCATTACTAACAGGTCTGCACTACCAAAAAAAAAAAGTTAGAGAAAGTCCTTTAGATAGGAAATCATACTATTTGGAAATCAAGATCTACACAAAAGAATTGAAAGCACTAGAAATATATCTAAACTAGAAATATGTGTAAATGTAAGGCTTTAAAACATAATTGAAATCTCTTTTTTAAAAAAGATGTCACTGTTTAAAGCAAAATCCAAAACATTGTATTATGAGGCTCATATGTAGGAGTAAAATGTATAACAACCATAGCACAAAGTTTGGGAAGGAAGAAATAGAAGAGTACTGTTATAAGGTTCTTATCTGATATATGACATGATACAATATCACTTGCAGTAGGCTGTGATAAAATTTAAAAAGTTATTATAAATTCTATAGCAACCTCTAAAATAATCCAAGGAAGTGTTTGAGCTAATAAGGCAACAAAGGAGATAAAGTGAAACAATAAGAAATACTCAAGCAATCTACAGAAGTAGGACAAGGGAAAACAGGAACATAAAAGGGATGAGACATAGAAAATGGGTAACAATATGGCAAATGTAAACCTAGCCATATTCACTCACATTAAATATAAGTGGCCTCAATGTTCTAAATACAAGGTAGAGATAGATCATCAGATTGGATAAAAGAGAGATATGCTGCCTGTAAGAAACATACTGTACAAATGAAAACTGAATAGCATAAAAATAAAGAGATAGAAAAAGATATATTACCCTGACACCAATGAAAAGAAAACTGGAATGCTTATATTAATTTCACACTGTGCCAACTTCGGAGCGAAGGACATTACCATGGGAAAAGAAGGTTGTTTCATCAGGATAAAGAGGTCAATTCATCAAGGGGACATAGCAATGCTAAACATGTATGCATTTAGTAACAGAACTTCAAAATACATTAAACAAAGACCAGATAGAAATGGAGAAAAAGAAAAATTATAGCCAGAGATTTCAATAGTCCTTTCTCAATTATTGATGTCTCAGTAATTGATGGAACATAGTGACCTGCGGGGCAAAACAAGTAGTCTAATTGGCATGTAGCTGGTATCCCAGAAAAAAGGAAGCAGCAGCAAAAATGAAAGAAATAATGGCCAAACACCTTTCGAATGTGATGAAAACTAGAGACCTATGATAGAGGAAGCTCAATAAAACTCAAGCAGAATAAACATAAAGAAAACCACACCAAAGTACATTATAATCCAATTTCTCAAAACTCATGATGAAGAGAAAAGTCTTAAAAGCAGCTGTGGGTAGTCGGGGGAGATACACTACATATGTAGGAACAATGATAGGAAGGATGGCAAATTTTAGTCACAAGCAATGCAAGCTATTGGCAAATAAGGCAACAGTACTGAATGAAAATCCCTGTCAATGTAGGATATTATATCCAGTAAAAAGATTTTTTTAACATAAAGGTAAAAAATGACAAACACAAGGTAATAGAACTTATTCCCAGTAAACCTGCACCACAAGGAAAGGTAGTCATGAAAAAGGAAAATGATACCAGATGGAAATAAATCTACACGAAGTAAGGAAGAGTACTGGAAATAGTAAATATGTGAGCAAATAGAAAATGTATCTATTAATAAGAAGTCTTTTCCCTGCAGACTGACCATGAGTCTGTTTGCTTCCATGTGGCAGATGGGATGGATTCATGGCTAAATTTGTGGGAAGACTAGCTGCTGGGCACCATCAGGAGGAGACTCATCAGCAGCCAGCCTTGGGTTCTGAGAGTTTGTTTTGGATGGAAAAGGTACAGTGGCCTTGGTTGTTAGATGCAACTGGAAAGCTACAAACTATTCATCCTGGACGATCTGCTGTGTATTCCCAACTTCTCCAAGAACATTTTAATCTAAAACCACCACCTGAAGTAATGGGAGTATTTGTAGCCATCATGTCGCCATTTGGAGGAACAAGAGTAGGCTCTAGGCACCATGTGGAGGGAGATCCCACTGTGCCTGGTCCTTGCGGTGTGCCCTCTTCTATTTAATTTTCACACACAGTGTTCTCCCTATATCACAGGTGACAAACTCAAAGATTAAATAACTAAAAAAAGCAAGATAGGCTGGGTGTGGTGGCTCACGCCTGTAATCCCAGCATTTTGGGAGGCCAAGGTGGGCGGATCACGAGGTCAAAAAATCAAGACTATCCTGGTCAACATAGTGAAACCCCGTCTCTAACAAAAGTACAAAAATTAGCTGGGTGTGGTGACGCACGCCTGCAGTCAAAGCTACTCGGGAGACTGAGGCAGGAGAACCACTCGAACCTTGGAGATGGAGGTTGCAGTGAGCCGACATTGAGTCACTGTACTCCAGCCTGGAGACAGCAAGACTCCGTCTTAAAAAAAAAAAAAAAAAAAAAAGCAGGTGCAGAACAGTGTATATGTTATGTCTCATGTAAGAAAGAAAGGGGAATGAAAAAATATATAATATTCACACACATACATATTTGCTTATTGTTGCAAACAGAAACACAGAAGCTAATGAAAATGCCTACCTAGGAGGGGTAGACAGGAGTAGGTTAAAGAGAATATGAATGGCAAAATTCCCACCCCTTTTTAAATGGCTTTGAATTTTGATCTATGTAAATGTCTCACGTATTTAAAAAATAACATTTAAAATGAAAAGAAAGAAAAACTAAAGCTGAATATAAACTAGCCCAGGCATTATGGCTCATGCTTGTAATCCCAGCACTGTGGGAGGCCAAGGTGGAAGGATCTCTTGAGGTCTTGAGGGTAGGAAATCAAGACCAGCCTGGGCAACATAGTGAGACTCTGTCTCTACAAAAAAAAAAAAAAAAAAAGAAGAAAGAAAAAAGAAAGAAAGGAAAAAAAAAGAACGTAAACTAAAAAACACCATATCAAATTGATAACCTATTCATACAGAGAATATCATTATTTCAAATATCTTGAAGTCATAGTAGTCTGACTACATCCTTCAAGTTAATTGTTTGTATTAGTAATACTGATGTTGTAGAAAAAGTAAAGCAACAAAATTATACCACGATAATAAGTACGATGGAAAGGCTCCTGAACATAAGTCCTATGTCTGTTCTGTTTGTTCCTTCATGACAAAGAACTTCCTCTATAATTCTTAATTTCCTGTGTAAACCCAAAGCCTGAAACTTAACACTAAAAAGAAAGATGAGATGTCATTTGCCTAAATAGAGAACTATAATAACATGGTGCCAATGAAAATATTCAAAAGATAATCTGATTAATTTAAAGAACTGATTGGCACTATTAAGAGGAGGGTATTGCAATAGAGCTGCTTCTGTGGTTAAAAAATAAGAATTTATTGACTACTTACTTTCTCACATTAAAGCTGGAGACTTTTCAAAGAAACCAATAGAAGATGAGGATCCAATTTCAGAGTTGGATGTTTGGAGTCAGTGGGTCATAATACGGTGTAAAAAAGTCTGAGGAACATCATGGTGCTAGATTGCTGGATGAAAGTGTTAAGAGCAGTTGCGGGAAAAAATCTCTTTATATAGGAAAGAAATGTTGACATGCTAGATACTTGCTGCAATCTCTCTAAATCTTCAGTGAAATGAAACAGAGTTGTGGTGGTACTAAATAATGCTGGTCAAGCACTCACTGTTCACCCATGGACATTGTTCAGTTAAAATGATGGAGAGTTTGCTGACAGTTGAATCAAAATGACTAGGAGGTTTTGTTTTGTTTTTGTTTTTAATTTTGGCATTTACCAGATATGAATATCTCCTTTTCCAGAATTTTGAATAAAATTACAGTAAAAAAATCAATGTTTTTTAAATGTTTAAGCTTTTATGTGTTTTGATTTTTGTTTATTTGTTTTGAGACAGAGTTTTGCTCTTGTTGCTCAGGCTGGAATGCAATAGTGCAATCTCAGCTCACTGTAACCTCTGCCTCCCAGGTTCAAGTGATTCTCCTGTCTCAGCCTCCTGAATAACTGAGGTTACAGATGCCCATCACCACGCCTGGCTAATTTTTTGTGTTTTTAGTAGAAACGGGGTTTCATCATGCTGGCCAGGCTGGTCTCGAACTCCTGACCTCAGGTGATCCACCTGCCTCGGCCTCCCAAAGTGCAGGGCTTACAGGCATGAGCCACTGTGCCTGGACTATTTTTAATCTTTTAAAAAAGTATTTGGCTATTTAGAGCAAAAATAAAAACAATGTGTTGTGGTTTTATAACATATATAGAAGCAAAATTTATGACAACCATAGCACAAAGGTCAGGATGGTAGAACGGGAACAATGCTGTTGTAAGTTTCTTATACTATAGAAGGTGTAAGATTTCAAATATGTTATTTGAAATGAGATGAAGACAGTGTGCATATATATATACATATATATATACACATGGGCATATACATATATTATAAAATACGCACACACATAACTGTAAACCCTAGAGCAACCACTGAAAAAGTAAAATAGAGAGGTATAGCTGATAAACTGAGAGTGGAAATATAATGGGATTATTAAAAAATCATCCAAAAGAAATTTAAAAAGGAACAAAGATTGGATAGAATCAATTGTAAAAATATAACAAGACATGTAAACTCAATCGTATTTACAATTACATTTAAAAAATATTTTTGATACATGTTTGTCTATATTTATGGAGTACTTATGATATTTTGTTATATGCATAGAATGTGTAGTGGTCAAGTCAGGTTGTTTAGGGTATCCGTTACCTCAAGTATTTATTATTCCCATGAATTGGGAACATTTCATCTTCTCTTTTCTAGCTATTTTGAAATATAAATACCTACTGTTAACTACAGTCACCCTACTCCGCTATGGAACATTAGAACTCATTCCTTCTATCCAACTGTATTCTTGTACCCATTCACCAACCTCTTTTCACTCCCACTTTCCAACCATACACCCTTCTAAGTCTCTGGTATCTATCATTCTACTCTATCTTCACATGATCCACGTTTTTAGCTCCCACATGTAAGTGAGAACATGCAACATTTGTCTTTCTGAGCCTGGCTTATTTTACTTAATATAATGACCTCCAGTTCTATTCATATCGTTGCCAGTGACATGATTTCATTCTTTTTTTGTGGCTGAATAGTATTCCGTTATGTGTATATATAACACATTTTGTTTATCCATTCAGCCACAAAAAATAATGAAATCATTTGTTGATGGACACTTAGGTTAATTTCATATCTTTGTTATTGTAAATAGTGTTGCAATAAACATGGGGCTACAGGTATCCCTTTGATATACTCATCTCCTCTCCTTTGGCTAAATACCCAGTAGTGGGATTGCTGGATCATATGGTTGTTCTATCTTTAGTTTTTTGAGAAATCTCCATATTCTTTTCCATAGTGGCTTTACTAATTTACATTCCCAATGGTACAGAAGAGTTCCCTTTTTTCACACCCTGGCCAGCATCTGTTTGTCTTTTTAATGATATCCATTCTCACTGGGGAAGATGATATTGCATTGCAGTTTCAGTTTGCATTTCTCTTATGATTAGTGATATTGAGCATATTTTCACATACCTGTTGGCCTTTTGTATGCCTTCTATTGAGAAATGTCTATTCATGCCCTTTGCCCACTTTTTAATGAGATTATTTGTTTTTTGTTGTGTTATTTGAATTCTTTGTATATTCTAGACATTAATCCCTTGCTGGATAAATAGTTTGCAAATATTTTCTCCCATTCCCCATTTATTGAAGAGGAATGTCCTTAATATGAATGATTTAAACACTCCTATTCAAAGGCAAAAAGAGCCAAATTAGATTTTAAAACGCAAGATCCAAATATATGCTACCTATAAGAAAAGCCATTTTAAGTATAAAGTTGCATAGATGTTAAAAAGCAAAGAATAGCAAACAATATACCCTGTGTGCAGAAAAGAGTTAACATACAAGGTCTAAGACTGCTATCTCTAGACAGGCCTTCTTGCAACGTTGGCCTACAATGGTGTGTGGGAACTTGAATTCTGGGAGTGTTACTACCATTTTCAGGATGGATAACAATGGCTTACCGTGCCTAAACCGTTTGTACAAATAATGTGTTTTATGGTGTACAACCACTTACTTTCTGGGAATCTGGAATTTTGATATGCACTAATTGGAGAGTGTCTATGTGAGCAATGCTCTAAGAAAACCAAAAGAAAACCTTGAGCCTGAGTCTTTAATGAGCTTCCCTGGCAGAAAACATTTCACATGTGTTGTACAATTCACTGCTGAAAGAATTAAGTGCATCCTGTATACTGATTTTGCTTTGTATCTCTTCACTGTAATAAATTATGGCTACGAATACAATTCTATGCGTCCTTCCAGTAAATCATTGAAACTGGGAGTTGTTTGGGGAGACACAACATGAAAATACTAATCGAAAGAAAGTTAGAATGGCTAAATTAACACCATAGTAGATTTCACGACGGGGAGTATCACCAGGAATAGAGAAGAGCATTTCATAATGATAAAAGGGTTAACTGCTCAGGAGGTTGTGATCACATCTAAATGTGTATGCAACTAGTAACAGCTTCAAAATATATGAAGCAAAAATTGAAATAATTGAAAGGAAAAATAAATCCATAATTAGAGTTGAAAATTTCAACATTCCTTTTATCTGTGATTGATAGACCAACTATAAAGAACATTTGTGAGGATAATAGAACTTTTTTTTTTTGAGAAAGAGTCTTGTTCTGTTGCCCAGGGTGGAGTGCAGTGGCACAATCTCAGCTCACTGCAACCTCCTCTTCCCGGGTTCAAGTGATTTTCCTGCCTCAGCCTCCCAAGTAGCTGGGATAACAGGTGCGCACCACCATGCCTGGGTAATTTTTGTACTTTTAGTAGAGACAGGGTTTCGTCATGTTGGTCAGGCTGGTCTGGAAGTCCTGACCTCAGGTGATCCACCCACCTCGGCCTCCCAAAGTGCTGGGATTACAGGTGTGAGCCACTGTCCCTGGCCAGAAGAACTACTAAAACACAAAATTAAAGTAGAACTGATAACAAAAAAGATATCTGAGATATCTCCAAATATTTGGAAATTAAACAAGACATTTAAAAATTCATGAAGAAGAAATCACAAGGGAAATCAGAAAATATTCAGAACTGAATGAAAGTAAAATAACATTAAAATATGTGAAATGAAACTAAGCCAGTATTTACAAGAAAATTAATAGCATTAAATACTTCTATTAGAAAATGAAAAAAATTATCAAATTTTAAGGTACCAAGTAATTCTACGAGGAAAGGATTGACTTTTCAATAAATGCTGTAGGAACAATTGTCTATTCATATTTGTATTCCATAATAGAATAACATGGATATAGGATAATGAGTGCACTTCCGATCATTCTTTTTCACAATTTCCAATTTTTCAAAACTAAGGGGGTATTACTTTTATCATTTTTTTAAAGTTCTAACAAAAAGTTCTTAGCCAGATGGCATAATGCTGTAAAAATCTGGCTATTTGAGAATAAAAGAGAATAGGAAAAAAATCTGTCCAAGATCATTTCTGATCTAAAATTCCATGATTATCTGTTCCCGCTAGTTGCTACAACTCAGGGCAATGAAGTGCAGCTCCTGTCACTGTGCACAGCCTCTGTCACTGAATCCCAATGGCCCTGCAGTCCTCAACACCAACCACTCGGCCTCTCCAATCTGTGTCTCTATCTTGCGTAAAGATCAAGTGTATTATTTGGCTTTTTAGTAGGTGTCCCTCACCCCTACCATTTTTATGGACCCCAGGCCATTGTCTTCTGTGGGGTCCTAGGATGATATTTTAAAATATCAGGGGACATTTTCTTAATTGAATGAGACCACAAAAAATATACAATATTATGTTTAATTATGGTGTGAATAATATTATATGCAGACATAACTGGGTCAGACATTTTGAATTATCTTTACAGATTTCTTTAATAATATTATAGGCCAGACACAGTGACTCATACCTATAATCCCAGCACTTTGGGAGGCTAAGTGGGGAGGATTACTTGAGCCCAGGAATTTGAGACCAGCCTGGGCAGCATAGCAACATCCCTGTCTCTACCAAAACAAACAGACAAACAAAAAAATAGTCAGCTGCTGTGGTTCACACCTATAGTCACAGCCACTCAGGAGGCTGAGGGGGGAGGATAGCTTGAGTCCAGAAGGTTGGGGTTGCAGTGAGCTACGATCATGTCTGTACTCCAGTCTGGGCAACAGAGGAAGACCCGGTCTCAAAAGACAGACAGACAGACAGATAATAAGGCAGGCTGGGTGGGGTGGCTCATGCCTATAATGCCAGAACTTTAGGAGGCCAAGGCAGGATTATTGCTTGAGCCTAGGAGTTTGAGACCAGCTTAGGCAACACAGTGAGATGCCCCCATTCTACAAACAAATTAAAAATTAAAAAATTAGCCTGATGTGGTGGCATGCACCTGTGGTTCCAGATACTTGGGAGGGTGAAGAGCCCACTTGAGCCTGGGAGGTTGAGGCTGCAGTGAGCCATGAACACGGCACTGCACTCCAGCCTGGGTGATAGAGTAAGACCTGTATCAAGAAAATATTATCAGGTAAAAGCAATTTAACCTTTACATATGCAGTTTCTTCTGTCGGAGATATTCTTTTCCCCTTCACCCTGCTAATTTCTTTTCATCCTCCAAAATTCAACTGAACCATCACTACCTCAGAAACATCCGTCTGGACTTCCCAGGCTAGATTTGGTCCAGTTACATGCTCCTGAAGACCCTGGTTCTTTTCCTGTGTCGTGGGAGGCAGCTGTGTGCTGATAACTTGATAACATCGACAGGCCCTCCTGGGATGTCTACCCCATGGGGGTAGGGATTGTGTCTGAATGCTCACTGGGCATCACTAGCTCCTTATTCAGTGCTTGACACGTACCAAAAATTCAATACATATTTCTTGAATAAGTGCATGCATTTTCCATCAAAACCAATGAATTGACTTCAAATCAATGTTTCTACTAGTAAGATTGAATTGACTATGATACAATAGCATACTTATTTGGCCTCAGTTAAGAGGTCTTCATAATATTTTCCTTCCAATATTGTGCTAGTCCTAGACCTATACGCATTGATAACCCCGAGAGCACGTGTCCAGCGTTCCACCCTCTCCGAGTTCACCTTTTCTATGTGAATTCTCCTCTTTGTGGAATGTCCTCAGTTTTGACATGTGCATCCTGAATTATAGCCAGTGGCAGTGGCTCTAATTGTTCTGACACTGTCTGAAGTTTTTTTGTCTCCTAGACTCAGCCAACAGCTCCTTGAAATGAGAGAATCTTTCAAATCCCCATGGAGTATTTAGCACAATAGACAGCGCATGGAACTTGGCGGTTGATCGCCACTGACTTATCTAACACACTTCTTACACGCTTGTAAAGTACAACACAACTTCACCATCTGATAATTGCATCAAAATTAATGAATTGACTCTAAGGTGGTTATTTCCCTCCCTCCCTTCTTTCCTTCCTTCCTCCCTCCTCCTTTTACCTTTTCTTGATGGAGTCTCGCCCTGTCACCAGGCTAGAGTGTAGTGGCGTGGTCTCAGCTCACTGCAACCTCTCCTGGGTTTGAGCGACTTTCCTGCCTCAGCCTCTCGAGTAGCTGAGATTACAGGTGTGAGCCACCACACCCAGCCAGGTGGTTATTTCTAACCTTCGGAGCTTACAGTCTCCTTTTAGAATGGCAAAAGTTGGGGAATTACTGAAAAAATCCACAGGCACCAGACTGCAGTTTCAATAACCACACTCTAAGATTTACGTTAAGCAAAGTGCATGGAATGTGGTGTAAAAATACACTTGTGGCCGGGCGCAGTGGCTCATGCCTGTAATCCCAGCACTTTGGGAGGCTGAGGCGGGTGGATCACGAGGTCAAGAGATCAAGACCATCCTGGTCAACATGGTGAAACCCCGTCTCTACTAAACATACAAAAAAATTAGCCAAGCATGGTGGCGCACGCCTGCAGTCCCAGCTACTCAGGAGGCTGAGGCAGGAGAATTGCTTGAACCCAGGAGGCAGAGGCTGCGGTGACCTGAGATCGTGCCATTGCACTCCAGCCTGGGTAACAAGAGCAAAACTCCATCTCCAAAAAAAAAAAAAAAAAAAAATACGCTTGTGTAATCCAGGCCAGTGGTGTCTGTGGTGTATTATTTTATGATTTTGTATTTATGAAATACAATGCAGGATGTGTTTGATGGCAATTATTAGAATAATTTGGGAGATGAAGAAAATAATTTTAGAGAAGAAAATTAACACTAGGTACCTACCATGTGACTGCATTGTGCTGGGCCTGGTATGTACCTGATTACATTTCATGACAAAACACCCTACAGACGGCTGTCATTGACCCCATTCTATAGTTGAGAAAACTGAGGACCGGTGAGCTAAACAACCGGTCTGAAGTAATGCAGTTACTAAGGAATAGAGCAAAGATTTAAGTTCAGCAAATACGTCCTCAAACACCAGCCAGGCTTTGTAGGTAAGTGCCGCCGCATAAACCTCACCTCGGGCTGCTCTGTAGCTGTTTTGCTCACAAGTTCTGTAACGTACCTTTTACTTTGAACCAACAATATTTTGGGGTGCACAAATTATTTAAAATGTCCCTACTTATGTGAAAAGGAGCATTTTGGCAATAAGAATAAGAAAACAAGATCTTAGGATTAAAAAAAGATCTTATTTTCTTTGGCATTTACCTCAGAAAAAGCTGTAAAGTTTCCATTGTAATTATTATTATTAAAAGAGTGTATCTAATACACATCTAATACATCTAATCCCTATTTGACTCAGTGCTTTCTTTTAAAACAAAAAGGTTTTTTCTAAGATCCTGTCATTAGATTCATAAGCTACCTATATATCTAATTTCAAAATATATAAATATAATACTTTAAATACAATATAAAGAAGAAGGAAAAATTTACAATAAAATAATATGTATTGCAACATGTACATATTCAGGCATGCCTAGACTAGAAGACATAATGAACTAATCAGGTTTTTTTGCACCAATATGTAGAATCACACTTACAAATACAGGCTGATCAAGGATTATATTGAGGATTCAAATACCATGAGCAATATTGCTTACAGAGATGGGATTTTTCTGAAAAAGCAAACAACTCTCAGTGGAGTTTCAAACAAAATGTGAAACAACTTTCTAAATGTATGTGTGGTACATTCTTGGAAAATTCAGTGCACATTAAAATTGTACAAACGTTACTCTCTGTTTATATGAAAAACACGGCATTATAAATGCAGATAATTAGAAACAGATTTTCTCCCTATACCGATGTCTGGTGGGATATTCTGAAGTTGTGTGGGATGTGAGACAATTCTTTGCATGGTAGGATTGCTCCACGGGTATTGTCTTGTGCTCCTGGCTCTGCTCTCTAAACACCAGTATTGTCTTTTCAATTATTATGATAAACACAAATACTACCACCACCACCACATGTTTCCAAAATCCCCCATTGTGAACCATTCATTTCATATGCGCCAGGCACTGTGCTAAGTTCTTTACAAATATTATTTAATAATCTACACGCCCTCTAGATGCAGACATGGTGCTATGCTCTGAATATACAGCTGTGAATAAGATAGTCAATGGCTGGCTGGGCACAGTGGCTCATGCCTGTTATCCCAACATTTTGGGAGGCCAAGGCGGGCAGATTACCTGAGGTCAGGAGTTCAAGACCAGCATGACCAACATGGAGAAACCCCATCTCTACTAAAAATACAAAATTAGCTGGGTATGGTGGTGCATGCCTGTAATCCCAGCTACTCGGGAATCTGAGGCAGGAGAATCACTTGAACTGGAGGCAGAAGTTACAGTGAGCCAAGATTATACCGTTGCACTCCAGCAATTTCACTCCTAGGTGTTTGCCCCCTAAAATGACAACAGGTACTCAAACGAATCCTTGTACATGAATGTTCATAGCATCACTACTCACAAAAGCCAAAAGGTGGAAAAACCCAAATACCCATCCAGGGATGAATGGATGAACAAACTGTGATTCATTCATGCCATGGAATATTATTCAGCCATGAAAACGAATGAAGCTTTGATACATGCTATAATGTGGATGAACCTCAAAAGCCTTAACTAAGTGAAAGAAGCCAGACACATAAGTTCACATACTGTATGATTCTATTATATGAAATATCAGAATAGGTAAATTCATAGAAAGGAAAGCAGATTGGTGGTTGCCAGAGACTGAAGGGTGAGGGGAGAATGGAGGGTGTTGAGAAATGTTAAGTTTATGAATATTGGTGAATGCTCAGTGTATGACAGAATATATTGTTTGCTAGGAAGAACAATGGTAAGAAAAACCTAGCTGTCCCCCCCTCTCCCCCGCCCCAGTAGAAAACTACTTGGGGCATTCCAAAGTGGCAGGACAATGCGTAAATATCATACACCTGTTAAAACAATTCTTTAAGATATCTGACCTTTCCCCTGTGGCCCCCTCATGGAGAATACATTTTAGCTTGTTTGTAATCAGTGGTAAGCGAGCAACAGCTGCCTACTTGGTATATTTTTGTGTTATGAGAAAATAAAAAACACCTGTTAATAATAATCACCTGCTCAGAGAGAATAAACACGTGGATCAGAATCTGCTGGGCCTTCAGCCTGGAATGCTGCCAGCCCCTGAGGCTCTCAGTTTGGAAGACTGAGAATAAGACTAAGAATAAGAAAACAAGATCTTAGGATTAAAAAAAGATCTTATTTCCTTTGGCATTTACTTCAGAAAAAGCTGTAAAGTTTCCATTGTAATTATTATTATTAAAATAAGATAGACTGGCCCCTCAGTCTATCTGGATGTCTGCCTCTCATTTCCTTCAGTGCCGCCTGGGCGGGGGTCTCTCCAGCCAAGCTTGTAGTCGATAGGAGGGTATGTAGTTTATAGGTATGGAGCTTTTACTTTGGAACGATGGACACGTTTCAGAACCAGGTAGAAGTGATTAGTACAACACTGCGAAGATACTAAATGCCAGCAAATTGTTCATTTTAAAAGGATCAATTTTCTGTGTGAATGTCACCTAAATTTTAAAAAATGGATGGAAATATCCTCTTGCCTTCTTAAATTTATGTCCATTGGCTTTGAAAAATATCTGACTTGGTTATACATTTACTTCCAATGTAAAGGTGTATGGCCAGGAAAATGCTACTCACCAGAAGCTTCCTCATGAGAAGAGCAGTCGGACTGATAGGGAAACGCTGTTTCTCAAGCTTGGGCCTTCCTGAGCTTCTCTGACCAGGAAGCCACGGAGGAGCAGAGAGTACAGTGCTGTGGGGTCTTAGTGGGCAGATAAAGCAAACATCTCTGTGGGGACTTTCTCCAGGAGAGAGCACTGTGGAGGGAAGGAGGAAGGAGGAGGGGCTGCAGGATGGAGGGAAGCCCAAGGTCAGTGAAGGAGAGCCGGGGAAGAAAGGTCTGCACGGGTTTGAGGGAAGCTCTCCGTGGTGTGTGCTGGGTAATACCCCCAAGAGCTACGCTGTAGGAAAGCCAAAAGTAAAGCCCTATATTCTTCATCAAGATTCCTGGTGATGGATTTGTTTTCTCTTAATATGTAAAGGAACATAAAGGACACAGGACTCATCTGATTATAGGTAAAAATTAAAGGTTGAAGAAGTGCCCCTAGTTTTCTCTGTGAAGCTAGAGGCTATGATGTTAGCAAACAGGGAGGAGGACGGAGCCGAGGGAGAGATTCTGCAGAGGGTAACCCAGCCAATTGGTGAGGACATAGCTGAGGCCAGGATCCAACTTTCTGTAGCCATTGATATCCCTACTTTCTATGTTAGGGTTCATTTGTAGACATCAGGAACCACACTAGTATTCTGAATAACAATAAAAAAATTAATACAAGGAACAATATGCTTCGAAAGAAATCATCAGAGTGTTCCAGGCACAGACCTTCGGATGGGAACAAGGAATATGACTGGTGTGCTGAGAGCTGCCACAGCCAGGAGCAAGGGAAATCCAGAAGCTGCCCTGGACACGTTGCCTACAGGACACCTTCCCTTTGTTGCAATCCGGGGATCAGCAAACTACCCTGGAAATACTGGCTCTCAAGCCAAGCAGTGACTTTGACCCATACCAGCAAAAACATGAGTGTGCTGTGCCATGCCTCTGGAGGGAAAGCTGGAAACAGGGCCAGCTAATGCTGCAGCATGATCCCACTCAGCCTTGGTGGGATTCGTCACAGAAACAACAGAAGTGTGGTCTGTGCCTTACTTCTGCCTCCCAAACTTCGTGCAAGCGCACTCAAAAGCCCAAACAGAATCATATAGAAAGCTGAGCTGCAAGGGATCCTGGAAAAAGCAGATGCTAGCTAACCAGCCTTGCAGTACACAAAGGCCCACTAGGATGGTCAAACGGACTGCGTGTCGATCCACAATATCCTTCTTCTCTTAGCCTCCCACTAGACTTTTTGTTAAATCTTAAAAGTATTCATCTTTAACGTGAATCAGAGTTTGCACTGAAATGTATAGAAGCTCTAATTCTTGTCCTTGAGAGTTCTGTAGATTGCAAATCCTAAGTGATTTTAAAATTAATCATTTCAAAATAATTTGCTGGCATTTTGTATCTTCACTTAGATACTAGAAGGTATTGATTTTTCACTGAATTTCAGCTAGACCTGAGAGAATCTGAAAATTTTGGAGTGGGAAGAGAAATCATTTTGTTCTCAAAATAAAGCTGGAGAAAGAAAAGGGCAGAGAAGTCCAAACCCTGGATGCTTATATTCTAAATTGAGCTCTCATTGACAAAATAATCCCCCCACAGCCAATAGTTGCTCTTCTAGAAGGAAGCCCCTGAATCATATTTCCATAGATTTTGAAAGAGTTTACCAACTACAGGAGTCAGATGTGTAACTGAGCAATCTTTTCATGACTGAAGCAAGTTCCGAGGGCCTCTCCAATTTGCCCCCCTAATTTGCCAAACCATGGGACAACAAACCTGCAATTAGAGTTGTATTTTTAAATTGTGTAAGTTTTATGTGGCACTTTTCCCCCCATACAAAGTCTTGCCAAAATGCTGTTATTTTCGCAGAGGAAATACAAAGAGTGGGCTTAAAATTACAAGTCACATTCTAACTCAGGAAAAGGAAGTGGGTTCTCTGGGGCAACCTCCAGGCTGGACTCTAGGCAGTTGTCCCAACCTCATGACTCCACAATGTCAAACACCTGGAGCAGCCATGGCCTGCCCTGAAAATGTGAAGACTCCTGCTTCCAATTTCTCTACACAGCTTCGTGATCCTTACCAGCCACTGGATGTGGGTTGATGAGGACAAAGTTTGGCCCCTATGTCCATGTTACTATTGTCACTGTAATGTCAGATATGTTCTCATTGGCCCCATTGGCCAAATGTTCTTGCCCCATCCCCCACTGAGGCTCATGACATTTTATCTGTTCTAGAAATGACAGAAGATGGGTCCCTCTGGGATTCACGCTCCTCTGCTGGGATTTTCACACCATTCGCCATGTTAACATGAAGCAACAGCTGGGTTGAAGAGAGTCGATAAAAATAGCAGCATCACGCTACAAGTGAGCTGCGTGGGAAAGAAGGGAGTCACGTACTTAATGCAGGGTGGCACTGAGATCTTGTCTTCCCAGTCCAGTGCTGTATTTCTCAGACCGTCTACTTTTTCAGAAAGAGCAAAGTGAGCTTCTTGTCCATGTAAGTGTTGGCTAGGAGAATGAGGAGCAGGGCGGATAGCTCCTGCTCTCCTGCTCCTCCCTGGTTGGCCCCTGATAAACCTGATTGCTAACTGGCAGATCAGGCAACTAGACAGCAAAGCCCCTGAACCAGTGAGCCCAGCCAACTCTGGGAACTTGGTTTTCAAGATTGCTGTGAGTTGCTGCAGAAATTTCCTGCTGTTACCGTATCTTTCCATTCATTAAAGCGTAGCTTGCAATTGAACATTCTGACATAACATAGCTGAGATTTTTGGCAGCAATGCTAACCATATTCAAGAGTTTCCTTCAGACGACGTTCAGTTTTTATATCCTCATGAATGCTTGCCACCTTCCTTTAATAACTTGAAAAAACAAGCTTCTCTCAGGAACGTCATTGTTCCAATATTTCCCCAGCACACATTTACTCCTTTTAGAAGTGTGTTAGGTGTGTGTATATTTATAGAGACTGGGTGTACCTAGGTGGGTCAGAATTGGACATCTTATAAAAAGTCAGCAATCTGAATGGACCTTAGAGAAGAGGTAATAGAAGTGTAGTATTTTCTTCATAAGATCATATTTTTCTCCTTCTAAACTATTTGTTCATTTCACCACAAAATTGTATTTTATCAAAAAAGTATATTCACTAAACCTCAGCCTTGGAGTGTGAAATTGCCTTTTACATTTCTAAGGCAAAAATGTACAGAAAAGTTAAAAAGGGGAGGTGGTAAAATGAGGGCTTTCTTCCTTTCCTCCGTAGTTGAAAATGTAGTCTTATTGTGCACAGTAGAAATTTTTTAAGTAGAAAATTAATTGGTTTAAATTTCCAGCTACTGAGACAACTGGAAATCTTTAAAAACCCATTCTCATCAAAATGCAAAATAATAGTGCAAAATGCAAGGGAAAGCCAAACTGCATTTGTAGTTTTGAAGTGCCCCCACAAATGGGAAGTTTGTAGTCTTCTTGGATGGCCAGTGGTTTAAAGTTCTCCAAATCCTCTGTGGTGCTTGTTTGCAGGAAGAATTATCGCAGCAGAGTCACCACTGTTCCCTAAAACTTTAAACAGTGTTATGTAATATAACACAATGTGGTTAACTGAGATTTTAACACAAGTTATGACATTATTGAACCCAAGAGGCTCCACTTAGATTTCGTGTTTTTTTCTTGTTTGTTTTGAGATGGAGTCTTGCTCTGTCACCCAGGTAAATTACAGTGGTGCAATCTTGGCTCACTACCTCTGCCTCCTGAGTAGCTGGGGACTACAGGCGTGCACCACCACACCCGGCTAATTTTTATATTTTTAATAGAGATGGGATTTCAGGGTTTTGCCACGTTGGCCAGGCTGGTCTTGAACTCCTGACCTCAAGTGCTCTGTCCGCCTCGGCCTCCCAAAGTGCTAGGATTACAGGCGTGAGCCACTGTACCTGGCCTCCATTTAGATTTGGAAATTGACATACAGTTGTGGTACTGCATCCCTAGTCCACTCTTTAGTGCCAATATCCAAGGTGGGGCCAGAACAGCAGTGTGACTTACCTCATCCTGAATTCACACAGAAAGCCTTAGTATCCTCAGTTTTACAGATGAGGAAAGAGATGCTAAGAGAAGTTGAGGAACTTGGCTGAGCTGATGTAGCTAGACAGGACTTGAAACCTTGGCTCACTGACCACAGAGTTGACATTACAGCCATTTACATGAGTTTGCATTAGTCATCTGAACCTTCTGGATTTTTGTCATGTCACTTGTGGGGGTCTCTTGTCTTTGTGGGAATTAAAATTAAATTGTGATGGTTTTTATTGACTTCTTTCCCCAAGCATGTGCAACACCAAACAGAAAATAATCCACAGATGGGATTCTGGAATATGATTTCCTTAACAAACGATTTTATAAATGTATCAGGCCCAACTTGCTTGGTTGGCCAGATGCTAAAATTGTATCGCAGAAGTTTGGGCAGCTTCTGAGGAAATGGGCTGCTTCCTGTGTGTATTTCTCAAGTCTGCTGCGGCTTTAGTCCCCCGCCACCCTCCACCCCCAGGCGCATCTGGCTAAAGTGTGTGCCTGGGGCAGACCAGCCCGGTCCAGACAGGCCAGCATCTCAAGAGCATAGAGCCAGGGAACATGTACAGTGCCCCAAGGGCAGGGGCATGTGGGCACCTTGATTTCCCAGAGAAAAAAATATTATAGGAAGTGTGAACCAATAGCCAAAAGTAGGTCAGAGTCAGAGACCTGGGTGGACAAAAGGATGTGGTGAAAAAGAAGAGAATTGGGGAGGTGTAGAAAGACTGAGAGGAACTGGCAGACGCAGGGAGACGAAGGAAAAATGCCACGTCTGTGCAGCGAAAGGTCTGTGCAAGCTAAGTGTCATTGAGACTGTGCCCCTGTGTCCAGCGATATTGTGGAATCCTCTCTCCCATGCCCCTTGTTTTAGTTAGGCCACTGTTGATTGGAGATGTGGGAGAGAACCTTAACTGGACAATTTTTAGCTAAAAAAATGATACCTCCTGCAGCCACACTGTGGGGTGAGGAGGTGGGTACCTGCCATGGGGCAAATGAAGCTGTTTTAGTTGCGCTCTACCTCTCATCTCGGCCTTTCTTTGTGAGTGAGCTTCACTGTGTCAAACCACTTCTCCATGAGGCAGGAGATAGCGTGCCTGAGCTTTAAGCTGTCCTGCTCCCTATCCCAGCTTCCAGACCAGAGACAAGAGTCCCCGTTCCTCCCTGACCAAGCCCTATCCCTACAATTGGAAAAGTCCTTTTAGGGTTAAGCCATGTGCCCACACCTGGGCCAATTACTGCATCAGGGCAGGTGTAGTACTAGGATTGGCCCAGGTTTGGTCATATGCCTACCACCCCTTGAATCAATCACTGCATCGGGGCAGGTGTAGTACTAGGATTTGCTCAGATTTGGTCACGTGCCCACCCCCTGACCAATCACTCTATCAGAGGTAGGTGTGGTACTATGACTGGCCCAGATTTGGCCATGTACCCACCTCCTGGGCCAATCACTGCATCCAGTGGCAGGTGAAGTACTATGATTGGCCCAGCTTTGTCTCTGCGCCTGTTTGTCTATGCGCCTATGGTAGGAGAGGCAAAGTCTTTATCAGGGGCAGGGCGGTAAGAGTGCTGGGCAGATGCCATGGCCTTCTGTTTTGCTGTCCACTTGTTTTCATCATGTTCCTGCAATGGCCTGATCTATAAGGACTCAACTGAGAGCTGCCAGGCTGTCCTTGTTGGATGGTCATATCAGGATCTTGCAGGATGGGGACAGTTGCATAAAGTGTATTAAATTATATGATTCATTTGCTTTGCTTTGAATCACAACATTTAATTTTATTTGAAATTTCAAATAATATTGAAGAAGGGCACCCAATGTTTACACTGATCAAAATGGGACATAGATTTAAAATATTTGAAAAATAGCATTATGACAGGGAGCTTTTCCAACTGCCTTGCCAGTGGCAGAATTCATTCCTGTTTGGACAAAGGCTGACTTCATCTCTTTAGTTTTTTGTGGGGTGAGTGGAGGAAATGGTTTAAATGGTCAGTCACATTCAGAGGGAGTAGGGCACGGGGAAGGAGCTGCCCACATACTGAGCACCTACGGCGTATCAGGCACGTCGTGTGCAGTTTCTCAAAGTGACCCCGTTTCATCCGTTTGGCATCTTGGTGAGGTGCAGCTGCTCAGGCTATTTGTCATAGATGCACCCAGCCTTAAGACGGGCACCTTGGCAACTTGCTTAGACTCTCTTTCAAGGTGCTTCCAAGTTTGCCACGTGGATAACAGTCCATCGTGTCTGCGTCAAAGTATAGAGAAGATTGATGGGATGGTGTTGGCAAAGATGAGCGTGATGAAGACGCTCCTTTCTGTTCTGAAACCTTATTAGGATACCGAGAGTTCTTTCAATCTAGCATCCACTAGGGCTTTGGTTATGCTGCAGCCTTGAAAAGGACCAGCCTGTTTCCATTTCCTGCCCACAGCCAGCTCTCAGCAGAAAGTGGTGGGGCTGAGTGGAGGGCTGGGTGACCGCAGGCAGAACACCACTGGAGCCACATGGCCCTCACTGTGAGATGGGGTGACAATGCTAACCTTTGGGGGTTTCAGTGAGACGAATGGTGCCTTTTCTGGAGCTGCTACGAGGCACATAGAATGTACCAGATACTTGCTAGCTAGTGTTAGGAAGGGAGCATAAACATCTGCCTACTTACTTTTATTTATTTATTTATTTATTTTTACCCTGAGCTCGGAGGCCTAGCTTTGCTCAGCTTTCTGGATGCCAGCCAAGCTAAATTAACACTCTTATCTTCTGGCCCCTGCAGCTGGCAGCCTCCCCGTAGTCTCTGCAGCATAGGCTCAGCCATGTGCGCTGGGAAGTCGTCCTGGGCCATCCCAGACTGTCCTCTGCTCTGGGCTTTTTTGCCTACTCTAGGGCCAACTGAGCCCATGTTTCTGTGCGAGCAGAGCAAGGTCACTGAGGCGGCCCGGAGTCGTGCACCGTTGGAAACAAAACACCTTGCTGTGAGAGTGAAGGAGGAGCCACAAATATTCAAAATACTTGTGTCTGCTGGCCAAAACTTCACCCAATTGTGCCAGAGGGGACCTAGCTAGATGTATTTGATCCACCTAGCAATGTCAGCAGCAGCGTGGGACGCTGCCCCAGGGTTTTCTTAGGCTGCTCTTCTCAAACTCTAAAATGCATGCTTCATCCCCAGGAACCTGCCTAAAACGCAGACTCTGACTGTGAAAGTCTGGGGGTGGGGCTGGAAATTGCGAAGTCGTAACAAGCTCCCAGGTAATGCCCCGATCTCTCCAATGACCACCTTCCAAGGAGCTAAGCTTATGGCGTTATTTAGCAAACTTCAGTCATGATTTTTGCCACATGTCATCTTTTTAAAATTACTAAGTTTTTATTTTTCAAGAAATTTTATTTCTAAAATTTATGGGGTACAGGTGTCATTTTGTCAGAGGTTGGTGCAAGAGTAATTGAAGTTCTGCCATTACTTTTAACCAGAATTCCTTTTGCACCAACCTAATACATGGATAATTACAAGTGGTAAACTCAGGGCTTTTGGAGTATCCATCACCTGAACAATGTAGACTGTATCTATTAGGCAATTTCTCACTGTCTGCCCCCTTCCCACCACCCCACCCTTCCAAGCATTTATTGTCTATCATTCCACACCGTATGTCCATGTGTACACCTGATTTAACTCCCACTCATTAGTGAGAACATGTGGTGTTTGTCTTTCTGTGTCTGAGTCATTTCATTTAAGAAAGGCCTCCAGTTCCATTCGTGTTATTGCAAAAGACATGATTTTATTCTTTTTTATGGCTAAATAGTATTCCATTGTATATATACATCATATGTTCCTTATCCAATCATCTGCTGAGGGACCCTTAGGTTGATTCGATACAGTGCTGCAATGAACATACGAATACGGGTACTTTTTTTTTTTGAGATGGAGTCTCACTCTGTTGCCCAGGCTGGAGTGCAGCCTTTTGTGGTGCAATCTCGGCTCATTGCAACCTCTAGCACCCAGGTTCAAGTAATTCTCCTGCCTCAGCCTCCCAAGTAGCTGGGATTACAGGCACCTGCCACCACACTCAGCTAATTTTTGTATTTTTAGTAGAGATGAAGTTTTACCATGTTGGCCAGGCTGGTCTCAAACTCCTAACCTCAAGTGATCTGCCCGCCTTGGAACTGGCCTCTCAAATTGCTGGGCTCACAGGTGTGAGCCACTGTGCCCCGCCACTTTTTGATGTAATGATTTCTTTTCCTTTGGGTAGACATCAATAGTGGGATTGCTAGTAGTTCTATTTTTAGTTCTTTGAGAAATCTCCATACTGTTTCCCATAGTGATTGTATTAATTTACATTCCCACTGATGGTGCACACACATTCCCTTTTCTCTGCGTCCTCACCAACATCTGTAAGTTTTTGCCTTTTTACAGTCTTTCTGACCAGATTAAGATGATACCTAGTGGTTTTAATTTGCATACAATTTACTTTTTAAATTTTTTTTTTAAATTTTAAATTACCTTTCTTCATATTGACCTATGAAGAAAAGGTTTCTTTTTCTTTTCTTTTTCTTTTTTGAGACAGGGTGTCCTCTGTCACCCAGGCTGGAGTGCAGTGGCACAATCACGGTTCACTGCAGCTTCCACTTCCCAGACTCAGGTGATTCTCCTGCCTCCGCCTCCCAACTAGCTGGGAGGTGTACGCTACCATGCACAGCTAATTTTTGTATTTTTGTAGAGGTGTGGTTTTGCCATGTTGGCCAGGCTGGTCTCAAATTCCTGGGTTCAAGCAATTGCCTACTTCAGCCTCCCAAAGTGCTGGGATTACACACATGAGCCATTGTGCCTGGCTGACCTACCTTTTAGTGTAAACCTATGCGTATTACCATGAAATCACAGTTTTGATGAATGATTTTTGTTTTAATACATCTTAAAATGAACGTGTAACCGTTAAAACGAGAACTAAATGTTGATAATAATTGTACTTTCCAACTGTGGTGTGGGATCATATTCTAAGAAATACTGGCTTCAGGGCTTCAGAAGGAAACCATAGCCTGGAAGGCCCAGACCCTGTTTTTTGGACTCTTTAATTTGAGCAGCACTGATCTCCAGGAGCACTGGGATTCTGGAATGGAGTCAAGGTGATTTTTGGACAATGAATTAACTGCAGCAAAGAGCACCTACCTGTGCCCAGCAGGCTGTGTGAAAGCAGACTGCTCCTACCCAATGCCAGGGCACCTAAGAGGGTGACGAGTGGGCAGTAGGCTGTCCCTCCAAGGCCATATCCAAAATGCGTTTTATGCTTGGCCACAAATTTTGTAGAAAACCTACGCAGCAACTAGAGAGTAGGAAAAAAATAAATCCAAATTCCCTGCTGACTCTGAGGTGCTTGTTTACAAAGTAAAACGGTCCTGGTGAATTGTTCCAATTACAATTAAATCTAATAATAAGCCATTGTGGCTAAATTAATTTCGAGTAATTTCACAGGAACTCCACGTCCTGTATCAATTCTGAACAAAGGAATGTGGTGTCGGGCAATATGACTCATTCTGAGGCCAGGCGTCTAGGAGGAGCTCTAGGAGGCTGTTGAGAAAATGCTGGGTTCAGAGAGCAATGCTCAGGTCCCCAGGCCAGAGGCACGCTGTGATGGGTTCTGGAAGCCCCTGTAGGCTATGTCAGTCAGGCAGCAGAGACTGGCTTTCTGCGGAGAGCACCAACCTCTGAACAGCCCTTGACTGAGGCAGAGTATTCCACTAGAATCGGCCGGCTCTGACCAGAGCCTGGAGGCGCCCGGTCCTGGCCAGAGGTGTTTCTGCATAGGCTCTTTAGTCCTACGGACACCTGAATGGGCCAAACGCTTTCACAAATCAGATCCCACTTCATCCTCAGCCTGAGAAGTCCGCATGGGCCTCTCCTTTTTATGGATGCAATAAGCAAGTTCAGAATCACCCCAGGTAATCACCCCAAAGCCATGTAAGAAGGAACTTTCAGAACTGGGGTTTCTACACAGGCCCAGGGAGTCTGGTCCTTCTGTCCCTTCAGAGAAACAGTAGCCAAAAGACCCCCTAACCCCTCTAGTGGGTCCCCCCATCTCCCCAACAGTGAAGATCTCTGGTTTCTCTGGGAGCTTCTTCCCTTGAGTTGCAGACTTGACTCTGGTTCCCAATTTGGCTGATGTCAGTGACTCACATTTTAATGTGAGTGATTTTGAGAAGAGACCTTGGGCCTCTCTGCTCTATGGTGGAGAGGGTGAGGAGGCCAAGGAAACTCCATGTCAGCCTCAGGAAGGGGGAGCTGAGGATGCCAATGACTAGCTTGGCAGGATACCTTCATTTTTAGGGACAGTGGCCACACTCAGTCTTTTTCCTCAAAAGGACAGATCTGTACACATCCCACCTTTTCTGGAATTAAGGCTCCAATGATGTGTGAGTCTTAATTTTAACCACATTAGAGAAGAATTCTTGCCTGGTTGTGCAACTGGTTTGGATCATTAAGGTGACCTTTGAGAGGATTCACAGAACGGGTCCCTCATAGGGTTTCTGGAGTGATGCTTTTTAATTGAGATTGTTTCTGTGAAGGAAAAGATTAGGTCAGTGACAGCACTCTTGTGTTTCCTGTCTGCCCACTGCCACCGTGGTCTCCTGGTGGCCTTCCCGTTGGCCTTCCCAGCTGGGACAGGTTGCATCTGAAGGCAAGAACAGAAGCATTGGTTGGAAAATCTGGAGTCCTGGGGAAAGAGTGCTGTGAGGCGGTTTGCCGGGATGTCATTTCGCGCTGGATAACCCGGCCACCTACCCAGCCTTTACTTTGGCCCCAACTGTGTGTTAAATGCAACCAATATCTCTTCTGAAAGCGCCTAACAACAATCTGAATTGATGGGGCTGTTGTGTTTCCAACCAAAGAATGCCGTTGTCATAGGCGAGGAAGGCAAACCCCATGACCGTGAGAGCTAAGCAAAGGGGCAGGAGCCGTCTCCACTGGCCAGGGTGGTGGGTGCCTTCCGTGGTGAGGACCCGCCACAGCAGTGCCCCGAGATATTTGTTTCTCTTCGTGCCAGGTTGCTTTCTTTGTTATCTGATGGCTTGCATCTGACCTTCCCAACAGGCTGCAAAACAGTAATGATTGCTGCCTGGGGGAGGTGACCTTTAAGTGGAAATTCTATCCTTGTGAGCAAGGGGCCACACAAAAGGTTAACTATGGACCAACCGGAGCGGCCTTGTTTGCCCACCTGGGGCCTCTACCCTCACTCAGCTGTGCACTTCCCACCCGTCCTGCCCATGAGCAGATGGATGGGAGCTGGGCTCCAACATCCACATCCAAGCGTTGAGTCCCTCTTCTCTTGGCCCTGACCTAATTTCCATGGAATCTGGTTTCATCCCGGTGCTGCACTCCTAGTCATGGGAGGGAGGGCTGGCACAGCCCACAGTGAGCAACGTCACTGTTGGCCACTCAAGTTCTTCTAGCCACAGTGGTCTTTCCTTCAATTCAGTCCCATCTTCCCGCCGAGCGCCACAGTCCTCAGGGGCGGGCTCCTCTCCTGGGTGCCTCCCCCCAGGCTCCTCCACAGCAGAGGGCGTTCCTGTCGTTCTCAGCCCTCTCAGGAGTCCCCTCCCAGCCCCTTGGTCTTTGAGAGGCCTCTGCTCCTCTTCCTGGAGGCAGAATCTCTGCTGCTTGGTTGGTGTCCTTGAGTGGAGCACCTTGGAGGCCCTCAGAGAACCTTCTTAGGTCAGGCCAGTGTGTTTCTGATGTGAAAGGAGAGCCTGGTCACCTGAAACATGATCTTGATATTTACATGGAGAACTGCCTCTCTCTCTCTTTTTTTTTTTTTTTTTTTTTTTTTGACTCTTTGTGAAGAGCAAAACTACCTTTCTGAAAGGTAAGTGATGGTCAGATACTTCCTTTTCCCAGCCTGCCTTGCAGCTGGGGCTCAAAGAGTGGGGCCTCCCAGCCAGGTGAAGGTGCCAACACCAGACTCAGAGTGGGTGATTAAGGGGGGAAGGGACAGTGGTGGCCGCAGGAGCAGCGGCAGCCAGGCACAGCTCCTGGAGTGGGCGAGGTGCGGGTGCTCAGCAGTGGTGGCAGGGTTTCCCCATTGGCCTTGTTCTGTGGTGATTAGACTCATGGTTCCCCAAATTTCAGCTTTGTGCCTGTCTGTCCTCTAGTCTTTGCAGGCTTCGGAGCAGCCTCATAGCCTTTCATGAGACTCCCTTTAGCTGAATTTAGCCAAAATGGGTGTCTGTTGCTTGCTACTAAGAACTTATGGCAAACAGCATTTGTTTCCCTCCACCTTAAAGCACATCCCAACTCCCCTCCTCAAAGTTTCTGTATCTTATTTTCCTTGTTGGCCTGCAGCCTCTACCCAAGGTAAGGGAGGGAAGTCATGTGAATTTCTGACTGAATAGATTTCTTTAAACATACGGCACTGACAATAATCTACAAAGCCGAGGCTTTGGTTTCTTCAACAAGTACATTGAAATCGAACGGGAGGGACAAAGGGACAGCAAGTCTCTTGAGAGGCCCACATGCCCCGTGGCACCAGAAGCATGGAGGGGCCCCAGCAGAAGGGCCATGAATGGTTTCCCTGAGTCCCCAGCTTCCCAGAGTGGCACAGCCAATGTTTCCATGCCATGGAGAGAGCATCGGTGTGCCTGAGAGCAGGCTGCGGAGACTTGGTATGGGATAAAGAGAACACAGGGGCACCTGCTTGGGTCTGGCAACCAAAGGGTGGAGGGGCCACAGATACAGGGGTAGCAGGGTAGGTGCCAATGTCCTGGGGCCAATGAACATTGAATATCTGGGTCACAGACACACGGTGCCTCCCAACCCATAATGGATCTTACCCAAGCTTAACACCTGGTGAGAAGGAGAGGAAAGAGGAATGAAAAAAAAATCCATAACTGGTTCCGTTTTTACTAAAAGGACACTGAGAAAATTTTTATAGTGACTGAATGTAAATAAGGGGTTGGGAGCTGCATTAAATTCAATCAGAAAAATTAAGTAAGTTATTTGCCTGCATAAGTCTGAAAAATGTCAACCTTTCTCACCCCTTGGGGTTACCCTAGGTTTTGCAAGAAGGTGGAGATCAGGACTAGAAAACTCACTGTCTTCCAACTCAGCTTCACCCTTCTCTTTAAGAACCCCAGGCTTTCTGCACTTGCTGTGATTACATCTGTGAACTTATTGGCAAGAAACATACGTCTGTAAATTGGCCTTGAAAAGTGATACCTAGGCTGAATGCAGTGGCTTACACCTATAATCCCAGCAGTTTTGGAGGCTGAGGCAGGCGGATCACAGGGTCAAGAGATCGAGACCATCCTGGCTAACACAGTGAAACCCTGTCTCTACTAAAAATACAAAACAATAACAAAAACAAGAAGATTAGCTGGGTGTGGTGGGACAGGCCTACAATACCATTTACTCAGGAGGCTGAGGCAGGAGAATCGCTTGAATCTGGGAGACAGAGGTTGCAGTGAGCCGAGATCACACCACTGCACTCCAGCCTGGGCGACAGTGTGAGACTCCATCTCAAAAGAAAAAGGAAAAATGATACATATATGCAGGACATAGAGAAGGGCCAGGATCCTTACTCTGGGAAATTCTCTGCTTTCCTGGGAAGAAAATTGCTGCAGTGAATGAAAACAAGGTGAAACAGCACCCAAGGAATCAATGCATTTCCGTCTGCCTCTGCTGCTTTGGCCTCGGTTTGGGGAAGCTCAGGCGCAGAGGGTGCTGAGAGCCTCCTGAGAAAGTTTGCCAAAAAGGTCGGCATTCTTGGTCATCAGGGCTAGTCCTGGAGCCCCGGATCTGCTATTGCAGGGATCTCTTCTGCACCCTCCAGCTTCACATTATTCTGGAAACATCGCCCCTGATCTAGCACGAATGAGACTGACCAAACCCTGCGTGCTTCAATGGCATCTTGCCTTGGACGACACTCAGGCTAGTCATACACATCCTCCCATTGGCATTTGTTGTTTGGTGTCCTCCACCTTTGAGGATAGACATTGTCCTGTTTTGAACTCAAGGCAGGAACTCTGACACCTGCCTTTGGCTGTCTCAGTAGGCTACAGGAAGTGTCACTTTATGCCATATTGAAGGCGCTCTTCTGTACAGCCCCTGCCTTTCTTTGGAGAAGACAACTCACTCTCTCCAAAAATGCCACCCATGTTCACACCGCTGTGTCTTTAGCCCCATCATCTCTCCAACCTAGCATGCCCATCAGCTTGCCCTGCCCACTCCAGCTTCCTGCCTACTGCAATAGGATGCCCTGGACTCTCCTGACGACCAGGCGCCGCTGAATGGAGAAGCCAGGGCACAGGAAACATGAACAGTGAAATCCAAGAAGCAACCCCTATCTTTTTTTTTTGTTTTTTGAAATGGATTCTCACTCTGTTGCCCAGGCTGGAGTGCAGTGGTGCAATCTTGGCTCACTGCAACCTCTGCCTCCCGGGTTCAAGCACTTCTCGTGCCTCTGCCTCTAGAGCACCTGGGACCACAGGCATGCACCACCATGCCCAGTTAATTTTTCTATTTTTAGTAGATACAGGATTTCTATTAAAACCATGTTGGCCAGACTGGTCTCAAACTTCTGACCTCAAGTGATCCAACTGCCTAGGCCTCCCAGGGTGCTGGGATTACAGATGTGAGCCACCCCGCCCATCCCAAGAGGCCATTCTGTGCTGAAGATCAGTCAGTTTATCTCAAATGGGACTGGGAGCCAAGATGTGGCTTGGACATTGACCAGATGCGTGGCGGTGATGGATGATTCAACCTCTCTGGGCCTCTACTTCCTCAGCTCTGAGCTGATGGGGCTGGATGGATGAGTCCTGTCTGCCACTAAGCCTGCTTCTGTCATTCTGGGTTTGCTCCAAGATGGTTCACCCATGTGGCTTGTGGCAGGAGGCCTCAGCTCCTTGCTGCATAGATCTCTCCATGGGGCTGCCTGAGTGTCCTCACAAGATGGCAGTCACCTTCCCCAGTGCAAGTGATTTGAGAGAGACAAAGGCAGAAGCCACAAAGTCTTTTGCAGCTATACCATCACCTGACCTTACTGCATTGGTCACGTGGACCAACCCTGATCTGATGTAGGAGTGGACCACGCAAAGCATGGATACTAGGAGGTGGGACTATGGATGGCCATGTTGGAGGTGGCTGTCATCGAGCTCCCAATCCAAACATAGTCTCACCTGAATTATCAAGAAATTGATCTGGGGGATTTCCTAGTAGTTCCTGCCCTCAGGGTCTGTATCCTGACCATCTGATGCCCAGGAGTACCAGGTCCTGTGGAGCTGGGTACCAGAGAAAATCAAAATCCTTGCATAACACCAGGCAATGCCAGACACAGAGTTGACAGAAAAGCAGAGCAAGAAAGGGATCTGAGAGTCTAAGGCTTGGAAAGTCCAGAGGCTCAGCAAATGTAGGAGGGCCCAGGGGGAGCCAAGTTGGAGCTGCGTGCAGGAATACACGATTTCTCTCTTCTTTCTTTTTTTCTTTCTGGAGGAGGGAATAAGTCATTCTTAGTTAATATCAAAGTAAATGTGTTCAGATTCATACCTTGAATTACATTACTGTGCTTTCTTTTTTCACTCCTCCTTATTTGTGATTTCCACCTACTTAGCCGCAATTTCCATTATCTTCACAAGCAGAGGGTGGAATGAAGGAGAAAGGGGAAATGGGAATGAAGACAGGATGCTGAGCTCCAGACGCCTAAAGAAACTCAGGAACAGGGGACCGAAAGCCAAGACTTCAGCTGCAAAAGCTGGGCTCTGGAGAGAAGACAGGGTTTCCTAAATCCGCATAGATTTCTTTTAAATATAAAAATCTTAGAGGCCCAGCATGGAGTTTTCACCACACACCATAGAGTAGGGAAAGATTCACAAAGGACCCAAGAGCAGTTCCCTGTCCCCCAGCAAGGGGAACAGCCCTTCTTGGGCTGGGATGTGGGGGGCAGAGATGACAGACATTTTCAGTTAATGAGATTATTAGATTAAGATACTATACCTGGGCCGGGCGTGGTGACTCACACCTGTAATCCCAGCACTTTGGGAGGCAAAGGCGGGTGGATCACCTGAGGTGAGGGAGTTCAAGATCAGCCCCATCTCTACTAAAAATATGAAATTAGCCAGATGTGGTGGGGCATGCCTGTAATCCCAGCTACTCAGGAGGTGGAGGCAGGAGACTCACTTGAACCTGGGAGACGGAGGGTGCAGTGAGCTGAGTTGTTGCCATTGCACTCCAGCCTGGGCAACAAGAGCAAAACTCTGTCTCAAAAAAAAAAAAAAAAACAAGACACTAAATTTTGGGCATTTCAGATGGTCCAAACAAGAATCCAGAAACTTGTGTTCCACTTTCTGTTTAGCATTCCAGGCACGAACTGTCTTGCAAGGTGACCTACACCCATGCTGGGGGGCTTCAGTAGAGCAGAAATGATGGTGTGGAGTGTTTAGACAGGGAGGGAGTCTGAGATGCTATAGAGGAGGTTCCCTGGGTCTGTGTGCGGCTTGGGTGAGATCTAGAACTTCCTGTGTGGGGTAGGAGTGGGGAGCAATCATGCTAAGAAGGTCACAGGAGAGGAAAAGGTTGATGCCTGGTAGGAGACAAACACCTTCAGCTGGAGGCCAAGACAGGCTCACGGGGCGGGGGTGGGGAGAGCACATGGCTCAGGGGTGGAGCCGACGTCCAGGCACCGGGAGAAAAACCCAGGTGCCTCCCACACAGTCAGGCTTGAAACTGGAGGACAGACAGGAGACCAGGAGTGTCTGCTTTGCCCCCATGAGGAATAGAAACAACTTCCTGACCATCCCTTGGAGGACAGGAGGACTTTCAAGAGGTTGGAACTCTGAAAGAGTTGACCCTGTGATTCATTACATAAATCCTCAATGGCCAGAGTAATTATTACAAAGATTGTAAAGTGGGAGAGAGTTTCCCTGGAAGCAGTAAGATTCATTGCTTTTATTGGTTCATTTGTTTTGTTTTCTGCTTTCAGTGGAAATGGATCCTCATGAGAAGGTTGAGTTTGATTAAACAGAATTTAGCATTTCAGTCATTTGAGTGACAGTGAGTGCATTTTAAAGCCAGTACAGCACCCAAAGTGATATGCTATGAGGTGGAATGGGAGGGGCGGCAGGTGTTTAGCTTAAAGGGCAGGGATAGCATGATCAGTGGCTGCTGTTTTACTTTTAAAAATCTTCCTTTTGTGGATCTAGAATATATAAAGAATGTCTACAAAACAACAACAAAAAAGATAAACAGCCCGATTTTTTAAACGGGCAAATGAGTTCAGTAGGTATCTCACAAGACAGACGAATAGTCAGCACTGAAAAGGTGTTCAGCGTCCCCACTTATCAGGAAAATGCAAATTAAAACTGCAATAAGATAACGTTTCACATCCACTAAAATGGCTAAGATGAAATATAATGAACATTGGCAAGTGTTTGGTGACACTGCAACTCTTCATCACTGTGGATGAAGGAGCGTCTAGCAGTTTCTTATAGTAGTAAATAAACATACGTCTACCCTATGACCCCGCGGTCAGTTCCACTCTTAGGGATTAACCCAAAAGAAATGAAAAAAATGTCTACACACAGACTTCGACAAGAATGTTTATAGTAGCCATACTCATAAGAGTCAAACAATGGAAACAATCCCAATGCTTGTCAACAGAAAGGATCAACAAAATGCAGCATCTCCACTTAATGGAACATCACTCAGCAATACAAGAAACCATCTTCTTTTTTTGAGATGGAGTCTCACTCTGTCCAGCCTGGAGTGCAATGGCGCAATCTTGGCTCATGCAACCTCCCCCTCCTGGGTTCAAGCGATTCTCCTGCCTCAGCCTCCCGGGTAGTTGAGATTACAGGTGCATGCCTATAATCCACACCCAGCTAATTTTTGTATTTTCAGTAGAAATGGGGTTTCACCATGTTGCCCAGACTGGTCTCGAACTCCTGACCTCAAGTGATCCTCCTGCCTCGGCCTCCCAAAGTGCTGGGATTGCAGGCATGAACTACCATGCCTGGCCAACGCACCATCTTCTCTTAGACCCACAACATGGATGAAGCTCAGAAAAAAATTGTGCTGAGTGGAAGAAGCCAGACACAAAAAAAGTATATACGGTAAGATTCCACTTATATTGAATTTCTAAAACAAACACAATTGATCTATGTTGATACAAGTCAAAAGGTGGCCAGGGACATGAGGGAACTTTCTGGGCTGATGGTTATGTTCTATATTTTGTGTTTGGTGGTGGTTACATAAGCATATACAATTATCAAACCTGAACACTGAAGAGCTGTGCATTTTATTGTACATAAGTTATATCATAAATTTTTTAAAAAAGAACATTGAAGAAACCCCTCTTCTTTAAGTTTTGGCTCAAGTTCTTATGACAGATTAGGCTGGCAAACACACAAACCCCAGAAGGCTCTTTATCTTTAGTGGGGCACCCTCCCTCTGTCCCTCAATCTGTTTCAAGTGTCGACATGCCCTCTTACACACACACACTGCATGCTTGGGGAATGTGAGTGTGTACATGGATGCGCACACACACACACACACACATACTCCTTCATCCCCAGGGGCAGCCCCTCCCCTCATGCCCCTCTCTCGAGTGGAGCCTGCAGGAGCACCCTGCCCCTGCCCCTCTGTCCCTCTGCCCTCCCAGCCCACACCCTCATCCTCCCCCCGTGGTCTTAACTGCGCTAGAGTCATCTCCGGTTCTAAACCTCAGCACACTCTAAATCATAGTTTGCATGGGTTTTTCTTTTTTGGTGAAATACGGATGCTTTTGAAACCACTTTCCCCTCTAAAGGCCTCCTCCTTCCTTGTTAACTCCGGGCTCAGCCGTTTCATAAATAATGCAGCTCCTTCTCTCATCTCAATTACAAATGTGGACTCCTTCTCTGTGTTTCGGAGGATCAGACCGGCCTCTTTCCAGGCGTTCCCTTGCTTCTCAAGTCTGGCCAGCAGTGACCCCTACTCTGCCACTGGGATGGGCGTGGCACCGACTCTCTTGAAGTCAGGCTTGTCTTGGGGCTCAGTCACTTTGTTATAAGTGGGTTATTTCCCTTCCATCTTGCTTTTGCCCAGGGCAGCTCAGCAGTCTCCTCCCAGCCTTTGGGTCTGCGTGGGAGGTCCTTTTGTGAATGCAGTCCCCAGAGGAGCAGCCCTTTCCACAGGTTCTCTACACACACCATGTCATCAGCCCCAAGGGACAAACGCATTCACCGTCAGTATCCATGTCTCCGTGGTTCTGAGCCCCTGCCTACTTTAGTAGGAGAAATCCTGAGGCTCACACTGTCCAAATATTTATCAATCCAACAGCAGTCAGAACTGAGGGCTGCTCCCTAGCTAGCAAAGCTGCAAGTCCATAAGGCCAGGCCCTGCCCGCTCTCCATCTTTGTCCCTGTCCCCTAGCTGGTGGCCTCGGCGAGGCTAGGGCTGCCTGGACTGGAGCCTGGGTGCTTCCCACCCTTCCTGTGGATGCTCCTCTGGGCCTCATTTGTGCGGTGAAAAGCATCCTCTGTCCATCCACCAAGCATGGTGCTCAGGCTCTGTCCCCTGCTGGTAATGGAGGCCGTCCTGGAGTCCAGCCTGTGTCTTTGAAATTGCTAACCCTGTGCTGTTCCAGGGTCCTTGGTGAGGGGGCATCACACCTGGGCTGCTCTCATCTGCTGATGTCAGCAGTGAGGCCCCTCCCCTGGGAAGAGGCAGACACCATTGCAGCACCCTGCTGAGCTCCGAGAGCTCCTCCAGGCTCCATGTCTCTTTCCCTTCCCCATGGCTTGTCCTCCTCCACTTCCCTCTCTCCCTGCTCTGCTGGAGACCTCGCACCCGCAGCATCTCACCCTCAAATCCCTCCACATTCCCCTCAGTGGGACTCTCCTCCTGGCTTTATGTTTGTCTCTCTATCTTCTTGCTGGCCCCCTCCTGGGGACCCTCTGTCTCCCTTGTGCCCCTGGGATCTCTTTTGATTGGCTGGTTGGGAACTGGAAAAGACTCACACCACTCACCCCTTCCTTGTGTGTCTGGAGGAGGCTGTCTGTTGAATGCACGTGGTCTCAATTGCTCTCTCTCCGGGCTGCTGTAGCTACACTGGCTAATTCTGGAGTTAAGCGTTAGTTTAAAATTTAGTGCCAGTATTATGAAGGCCCGCAGAGAAATGCCGTGTCTTCTAACACAGCCTGTGTATGGACTAAATGTTTGCGTTTCCTCCAGATCTACATGTTAAAATCCTAACTCCCAATGTGATGGGATTAGGAGGTGGGGACTTTGGGAGGTGACTAGGTCATGAGGGTAAAGCCCTCTTGAATGGGATTTGTGCCCTTATCAAAGGGACCCTAGAACCCTCTCTTGTCCTCTTGTCCTCATGTGAAGACAGAAAAAAGGTGGCCATCTGCAATCCGGAAAAAGTCCCGCATCAGAACTCAGCCATGCTGGTGGCTTGATCTCTGATTTCTAGTTTCCAGGACTATGAGAAATAAAATCTTGCTGTTTATAAGACACCTGGTGTATGGTGCCTTGTTATAGTGCCCAAGCCAAGACATCGTGTCAATAACAAAGGTGATATTTTGGGTTCTGTACTACTTCTCACTTGCTTCAGATCTTGAGTGAGGAAGAAGGATGGTGCTTTTGTTGAGCCCTCTCATGAATAAGGTCTGTAGTGGTGATTTCTGAGATTCTGGTGCACCTGTCACCCAAGCAGTGTACACTGTACCCAATGTGTAGTCTTTCATCCCTCACCCCCACCCTTTCCACTGAGTCCCCAAAGTCCATTGTATCATTCTTAAGCCTTTGTGTCCTCATAGCTTAGCTCCCACTTATGTTTGGTTTTCCGTTCCTGAGTTACGTCACTTAGAATAATGATCTTCAATCCCATCCGGGTAGCTGCGAAGGCCATTAATTCATTCCTTTTTATGGTTCTCTTTCTGTGTTCTTAAAACTAATCACAATGAGACCCTTAGATGCAAACTCTGATGCCTCAAGCAGTCCTAGAGACAGATGAAACCCCCATCTCTTGACAAAGCCAGCACTTCTAATTCATGGTTATTGAGAACAGGTGATAACACTAAAGACTAATAAATGATTTTTCTTTTTTCATGCTTCCTCGCCAGTGATCTTCCTCCAGTTTTCCTAGGGGAGGATTAAGAATATTGCAGGTGGACTACAAAGAGAAAGGGACAACATTCCTTCTTGACATCCTGGATAAGCTCCTGAAACCCATTTCAGAAACTAGAGTTGAGTCTTTCAGTCGTAAGAGCCAAGTACTTGAGAGAGAGGTCTTCGAAATTCCAAAGGCATTCCTTTACATTTCAGGTACCAAAGCCAGAAACACTGGACGAGAGCTTTGTTTCTTCATAGTAAAATACACATAACATAAAATGTATCATTTTCACTTTTTGTGTGTGTGTGTGACAGAGTCTCACTCTGTCGCCCAGGCTGGAGTGCAGTGACTTGATCTCAGCTCACTTCGACCTCTGCCTCTCTGGTTCAAGCAATTCTCCTGCCTCAGTTTGTAGAGTAGCTGGGATTACAGGCACTCAACAGCACACCTGGGTAATTTTTTGTATTTTTTAGTAGAGACAGGGTTTCACCGCGTTGGCCAGGCTGGTCTTGAATTCCTGACCTCAGATGACCCACCCACCTTGGCCTCCCAAAGTGCTGGGATTACAGGCATGAGCCACCACGCCCGGTCTTAAGCATTTTATTTTTTATTTTTATTTGTTTTTAGACAGGGTCTCACTATGTTTCTCCCAGGCTGCTGTGTAGTGACTATTCACAAGTTTGATCAGAGCTCACTGCGGCCTCAGAATCCATGCCTCAAGAGATCCTCCTACTTCAGCCACCTGAGTGGCCCAGCCTACAGGCACATGCCACTGCGTGTGGCTCCCTTTTAACCATTTTCTGAGTGTACAATTCAAGGGCATCACGTATATTCACACTGTTGTGCAACCATCACCACCATCCATCTCTAGAACTTTCTCATCTTCCCAAACTGAAACTCTGTCCCACTCAGTGCTCACTTCCCATTTCCCTGGCCCCTGACTTTCATTCCCCTTTCTGCCACTATGAACTGGACTATTCCATGTTCCACAGAAGAGTGGAGAGTTTTGCCTTTTAGCTGTAGAATGGGAAAGGAGCGGGATAGAGAATGTGGTCAATTTCCCGGCACAGGGGAATGCAGTGCATTACATTTTCCTGGGCTGGAAGAAGGGCGTGAAGAGAGGGCAGAGTAAAAGAACTGAGGGCTGAGTGAGTGCCCTCTGCTTCTCTGTCACAGGAGGAAGAAGGATGGGGACCCCAGAAGGTTAAGGAATCCCAGAACGGAGGGTGCTTGCCTGGCATCCTGCCAGCCAGAGGGCCCAGCCCCTCTCCCAAGATTTGACACGGACTCCCCAAGCTCCCACATCCCTCCTGGGAAGCCTGAGCATTTCCCAGAGACGGAGTTCACGCCGGGAGTGGACTACACTGCAAACTCAATGGGACTGCATTCTCCAGCATGGATGAGGTTTGTATTTTTCCACTACTGAATAGAAATGAGGCTCTCCAACAAATGGAGTTCAATAGTAGAAAATAAAGTTAACATTTCTGAGCATCAGAATCTTAATTGTAAATTTTATACCTGCTACAAGTACCCTGGCCCAAGAAATTCCTTCCTGTCCCCTGCAGGTTTCAAGGCCAGCATCCCTTGGCTTCCTAAGCTGTTTGGCTCTGAGCTGGGTGGGGCCTGCACGCAGGAGCGGCGGCTCGGTGTAGAAAGCTGTTTCGGATTTCTCCCCTGGGCAGGGTGCCACACGCACATGTTGCAGTCCTGCTGACAGCCATGACCAGCGCCCTGGCAAGCCACCCGCCTCCCGGGCTGCTGAGACCACTGGGTAGCGCCCCCTCCCGCCCCCATCTCCTCCCTCCCCACACTCCACCTCTCTCCTGCTCCAGGAAAAATATTTGGACATTGCACATCCCTCCTGTCACGAAACACACATAGAGGACAGAGGGCGAAGGCGGGGTCCGTGGGAGCCCAGGCGACCTCAGAGCAGCTCACTGGCACAGCCAGGCCTTGGAGACGTGGGCTGCGTGCCTGCTGCCAGTCTGGGGAAACTGGCCTACGGAACGCAGCCCAAGGGGCTGGCTGGGTGGCACCAGGCATTTGGAGGCTCGGGGAATTTGTAGGATTCACATCTGTTTCTCCAGCATTTCTCTCGCCTCTGCCAGACGCAAGCTCCTTGAAGGCAGGACCAGGCTTGGACATTTTGAGTCCCTCCATCTCATGGGTCCTTGCTGGACAGATCCCTTTTTCATGGAGTGTCTCTGCCCTCACCCCTCACTCCACTCCAGCCCTCAGTATTCCCATAGAGGTTGTGGGCTCCCATGGTTCAGACCTGGAGCAGTGCTGGATTCCAAATATTAATAGCACAATTCAGCAGTCAGAAATGAACTCCACTCCTCACTCCCATTTCACCCGAAGATCTTGGACGTGACCCCCCTCATGGTCTCTGCAAAACTTTTGTTCTCTTCTCCTTCTCTTCCCTGCCACCCTCGAAATGGCAAGGACAAAAACGGAGCGCCTCCTCCCAGCCCTTCCTTCCTTCCGTGTCTTCCGCCTCTGCCCCCCACTCCACCTTTTATCTTGCTTGTTGACTTAACTGCTTCCTCTCACCTCCGAGTCCCAGCCTGCCCCTCCATTCCTGCTCAGAAGTGGCTTTGGAGCCTGCAGAACATGCTCCAAGGTCTTTGGGGTGCTGGTAGACCTAAACCCACAGCCTCCCACCCTGGCAAGACCCGCAAAGCAGAGGCTGGCACAGCTGGAGGAACAAGAGGCTGAATCAGAACTCATTCAGCTGAATTTTGACGACAGATGGCCTTTTTCCATAAGAGAGGAGACAGTGTATGCAGTTCAAACACAGGCAGGGCTCAGTCTCTCTAAGGTGGGAGATTTGCTCCTGTCCCCAAAGCACCCCTTTCTTTCCAAGACCCTTATGCCCCTCTGGCTGCCTGCTTAATGTACCATCCACACTCTGCAGACCTCACCCTAAGAATGTCCCCACCAACAACCTCTGCTGTGGTCTCAGGGCCACTGTGGACACTCTTGAGTCCCCAGGGATGCAGGCAGCCCTGAGAGGCCGTGAGGTGTTCCCAGGATGAGGGTGGTCAGACACAAGAGTCTTTCTTTTTTTTTTTTTTTTTCTTTCTTGAAACAGAGTTTTGCTCTCTTGCCCAGGCTGGAGTGCAGTGGTGCACTCTTGGCTTGCTGCAGCATCCACTTCCTGGGTTCAAGCAATTCTCCTGCCTCAGCCTCCTCAGTAGCTGGGATTACAGGCATGTGCCACCATGCCTGGCTAATTTTTGTATTTTTAGTAGAGATGGAATTTCACCATGTTGGTCAAGCTGGTCTTGAACTCCTGACCTTGCGATCCACCCACCTCGGCCTCCCAAAGTGCTGAGATTACAGGCATGAGCCACTGTGCCCGGCCACAAGAGTCTTTCATGAAGGTCAGAAGACTCCGAGTGCTCTGTGTGAAGGTCAGTCGCCTATGTTAGAAGGCAGGAAGAAGCTGCCTCCTGAGCTGAGGAGGTCGAGAAGGGATGCCATTTGCCTTTCAGGCTTTGTGCGTCCCTGCTGGGGACTTTCTTTTGTGTTTGTTTAATTTTGCTTTATTTTTGGGTCCATTTAAAAAACCCTCACACCATTAAACTATGTTAGTAGAGAAGCTCCGGGCGCATCTTACGAAGCTTTGAGTGCCATCTTATTGGCTTTGAATGCCAGCCAATATCTCTACTTGAGTTAGCTTCATCTTTTAGCTCTTTGAAAAGTGAGGACAAGAAGAACAGAAAACCAAACCCTGCATGTCCTCACTCATAAGTGGGTGCTGAACAATGAGAGCACATGGACACAGGGAGGGGAACATCACACACCGGGGCCTGTCAGGGGATGGAGGTCTAGAGGAGGGATAGCAGGGGTGTGGGGGGCCAGGGGAGGGACAGCATTAGGAGAAACACCTAATGTAGATGACGGGGTGATGGATGCAGCAAACCACCACGGCACGTGTTTACCTACGTAACAATCCTGCACACTCTGCACATGTACCCCAGAACTTAAAGTATAATAATAAAAAAAAAAAGAAAAAAAAGTGAGGACCAAAAACAAGTATTTTCTTTCTCTTTCTTTTCTTTTCTTTTCTTTTCTTTTCTTTCTGACAGTCTCACGGTGTCGCCCAGGCTAGAGTGCAGTGGCAAGATCTCATCTCATTGCAACTTCCACCTCCTGGGCTTAAGCAATTCTCTTGCCTCAGCCTCCCGAGTAGCTGAGACTACAGGTGCCTGCCACCACACCCAGATAATTATTATTATTTTTTTTGTATTTTTAGCAGAGACAGGGTTTCACCATGTTAGCCAGGTTGGTCTCAAACCCCTGACCTCAAATAATCCACGAGCCTCAGCCTCCCAAAGTGCTCGGATTACAAGTATGAGCCACCATGCCTGGCCTCTTTCCATTTCTTGAGTTCAAATCCACACCCTCACACCGCGCATGTGCCTCAGTGCTGCAGCTAGGGAAATCCATTTCCAAGGCGCGGGGTGGACCACAGAGACCCTCACCCAGCAAGGACCCCCAGGTGGCTGGGCTCATCTGTGCCCCTAGAGACACTGTGTAGCCCTTCCATGCCTTAGTTCCTCACCCGTGAGGCAGGAATTATGGTGCCGTTCTAGACAGACTCTTGCGTGTTTATAGAAGCGTCAAACAATAAGAGCTAAGCTTATTTTAGTGATTCTTGTGTGCCAGGCAACATTCTAAGTAATTTAATCTTCACAGCTCTTACTTCATGAGGTAAGTACTGTTATTATCCCCCATTATGGATGAGAAAGTTAGGGCCCCATAAGGTTGAGGGACTTGTCCAACATCACATGACTCATATATGGCAGAGGTGAGGCTGGAACTCAGGCCATCTTCGGAGTCTACTCTTCTGTGCGTGCACAGCTGGCCTCGGCTGAGAGGCAGGTATGGAAGTCGATCCAAAAAGCCTGCAGGGACCCCCAGACTAGACTAGACTAGACTAGACAGCCCTCAGCCTTCATAGTGGGGGCAGGGGGCAGCTGCTCTTGAAGCACAGGCCATTGCTACCTTGCAGGAAAGCAGGCTCAGTGTGTCAGACACTCTTGCTTTTCAAGACAACCTGGAAGTTCAAGACCAGCCTGGCCAACATGGTCAAACCCCATCTGTACTAAAAATACAAAAATTAGCCAGACGTGGTGATGCACTCCTGAATCCTAGCTACTCGGGAGCCGAGGCAAGAGAATTGCTGGAACCTGGGAGGCAAAGGTCACAGTGAGCTGAGATTGGACCACAGCACTCCAGCTTGGGTGACAGCAAGACTGACTTAAAAAAAAAAAAAAAGAAAAGAAAGAGAGAGAGAAGCTGGAATCTGGATATTTATGTGAACTTCTTAGTATAAAAACGTTATGGACTAATTCAAACCTTTCAAGACCTTATATAAGGAAAACAATTGCCTGCCTACGGCCTCTGGCTCAGGCTAAAGAAGGCAGATGGGTTTAATCTGCCATCAACTCTATCCCATTAATAGTGGCTACCTGGAGAGCAATGTGGAGAGGAACTCTGAGTGTAAATCTGGCCGATGAGAACAAGTGCTGCAATCCACTGGTCATGTCTGCCACAGGCACAGCCTGGAAGAATGACAGCATCTACATCTTGAGCTCTCCTGTCTGCTTAGACACTATACAGAATGAACTAGCATTCAGTCCCCACTACTCCAGAATCTCTTTGGTTCAATCCCCACACCTTACCCCAGCCTACTCCAACCCAGAGCACCTGCAGAGTCAATAAGGATTCGGCGTTCAATACTTTCCCAGTGTTAAGTACTTAGATTAGAAACCCTCACGTGAAGCTGGTGGGAAAAGTGTGGCCACGTGCATTTGATTTTGTTTCAGCTCCACTCCAGTCAGGAACTAGAAGTCCTGCAACCTTCCCTACTGCCGTAAAAAAGCCAACCAACCTATCCAGGTATGTTGTGATCTCATTGAGGGTTCACTGGTGCTTGAATAGTATACATTATTTTTACTTGGAAAAGCCTCTTCTTCAAATTGCCTTCTTTATCACCTACTGTGGGGCTTCTGCCTCTTACATGTGCCCCCCTGCATCTTGCTATGGTTTGAATGCTTGTCCTCTCCAAACTCATGTGGTATTTCAGTGCCATTGTGATGGAATTGGGAGTTAGGACCTTTAAGAGGTATCTAGGTCATGAGGGCCCCACCTTCAATGGACTAATGTCATTATTATGGAAGTGAGTTAGTTATAAAGAGTGAGTTTTTCCCTCTTATGCTCTGTCTTGCACTCTGTCTCTTTGCCCTTCTGCCATGCTAAGATGCAGCAAGAAGGCCTTTCCCAGATGCCAGCTCCTCCGTCTTCGACTTCCCAGCCTCCAGAGCTGTGAGCCAATAAATTTCTGTTCACTGGACACAACCCAGTCTGTGATATTCTGTTATAACAGTACAAAATGGATGAAGACACATCTTTTTCAAGGTCTGACCCTACTGCTTTTACCCCACGAGGGTTTCCTTTTGGAAATTTCCAATCCCTGTCCCTTCCAAAGCAGCCATCTTCTGTGGATTGAGTGCACCCTTTAGTCCTTCTTTATCCCAGTCTGCTTAAAAACATATTTTCCCTGACAAAGGAAGTCTCTCATTGAGAGAAGTTTCCATACCAGCCACTAATGGGAAATGAAGCTCCCAGTATATCATGACTTGGGTAAAGCCGTTCAGAGTCAACCCACGAGCATCTCAGATGTGGGACCCAGAGGTGTGACATTTGTATCATGTGTGACACATTTATGACAGATTTTGATCTTTGGGTGGCCTCACCCACAGACTGATTTTTTATTCTTCATTGCATCTATATTTGCTTATAGTTATTTTGCCTGGCTTAACACTTAATCTGCTCTCTAATTTTCCTTCTTTGGGAAATCGGCTTTCTCAGCCAAATGATGAGGTGCCTGGGAGCAGATCTTGTTCCTCGTACTTCATTCACTCATTTGACTAACATCATCTGAGCTCTTGCTGTGGGCCAGACGCAGTTCTAGAACCCAGGCATACAGCCCTGACCGGCACAGAGTGTCTACTCTCTTTGAGCTTACACTTCTTTTTCGAATTGTGTGGCAGTCCATGCATGTCAACATTCTGGTCCCAAGGATTCTTGTGGTTTTGCTGGGCACAGTCACACACTGGGAGCTTGCCCCGGCTTGCACTGGCTCCATGCATTTGGCTTCGGCTTCTCCTGATGGAGGTTTCTTTCTCTAGCTGTGTTGACACATGCCCTAGAAAAAGACCACTTTCCCCAGGTTAAGGCATTGCCATTTGATCCTGGGCAAGGCAATTGAACTTCCTAAATCCCTTTCCCAACCTGTAAAAGACAGGTAATTCTATCCAGCAGGGCTGTTGTGAGTTCTAAGTGGTTAAAGTGCATTGGCATCGTGCAAATGTCCCGTATGATTGCAGCACAATCATATACATATTCAAAATCAGAGATGCATATTCAGAATCCGACTCCCACCCCTCCCAGCATGTCCTTGTTGCTCTGATTCTTCCAGAGGTCCCCTTTCCCTGTGAAAGAAAAGAAGCAGCAGAATGCAAATACTGAAGAATCCGATTCTTGACTTGGGAGTTTCAAAATGGGCTTTAAAAATGTATAGAAGAAAAAATCATCATGTGAATCAAGACTTTTTGCTATGCAAAAGGGAAGCTTTTTGAAAGAGAAATTGTTTACTGAGTTTCAAAAGAGAAACTAAAAAACTTTAAAAATTGGAGCATGTTTATTTCCCAGAGAGTGGGAAGGAAAGAGGACAGGAGAAGAAGCCACATGAGCTACGGGATGTGCAGACCAGATCCAGGCTGCCAAAGCCAAGGAAGAAGGCCCTGGACGGGAGAGGTCTGTGAGCGCTCCTGTCCTATCTGATGGCTCAGACTCAGGGGAAGATAAGGCAACCCCTATATGGGGTCTCCCGCAGTCTTACTGGGACCGTAGATTGGGAGAGTAGCTCAAACTACCTATGCTCCTGGGATGGATGTGGCAGTGAGCAGAGAAGGGAAGCCAGTGGTCCAGGCTGGTGGCTAATTTTCATATGACAAGCAGACAGTCATCAGTGGCAGAGAGGGCTGGGCAAGCCAGGGGCCAGACGGAGATATGTTCAGTTCCATAGAAACTGACAAGAGGAAATGCTGGTCGCTTCAGCAGACACCAGTGGAAATCGGTGTTGATGGTAGGAGCCAGCACAGGATGAGTCGTTATAATCAGCATAGGCTAGGATAGGCTCTGCTGTAGAACTTAGTAGCTTGACACATGAACAAGTGTTTCTCTTTTGTTGTGATCTAATCCGCTGTGTGTCTTGAGGGTCTCCTAGGTAGTTCCTTTCCAAGCCATGGCTCAGGGGTCCAGTTTGCTCCATTTTACTTTTGGCTTCTAGGATGGCCCCAGCAGAAAGGGAGGACTGGAAGGCTGCGAAGAGGGCTTCCCACTGCCTTAGCAAGGATATGACATACATTATAGCCTCTTACAGCCCCTTGGCCAGAACTAACAGCATGACCCCAACCTAACTGCAAAAGAGGCTGGGAAATGCAGTCTTCCATGTGCCCAGGAGGAGGGAAATGAAACGGGGCTTGGGAAAACCTAATATCATCTCTACCACCATCATGAGACAGGTAGGTCTTAGACACCATGATCCATAAATTCCCTGTGGAACTGAGATGTCCTTTCAGGGAGAAAAATCCTAAACTTCAATAAGCTTTAACCTAACTTGAGAAATCATCAAATTCAATTGGTTTTTCATGAAAATGACTAGGTTCCATTATTATTATTATTATTTTTGTCATTAGGGAGAAATGGGGACCAAAGATAGGAAGTAGTGTCTGATGGAAAGGCAAATAAAGTTGAATCTTTGCACACATGAGAGCGTGGGGCATGGCATTTGTGCCTGCTTTATTATTATGGGTTATATATTGTTATTGCTGGGAAAAAAGCTTAGAGATTGTTGGTCCGAAGTGGGATTACATAGAGATTTAGTGCATTGGCTCACGGGTTCGAATATAAGTCCTGCCCTTTGCTAGCTGGTGTACAGGTTAAATGGGATCAAATGTGGAATGATCTGCTCTGTGCTGGACACACATACACTCACAGTAAGGTTAGCAGCTGTGAATATCCACAGCTCAGACTAGTGCTTTTCCATTACCCGACCCCGCAAAGCTCCCGTCGTCATGTTTCCACTGCTCAGATTAATGATGATGATAAAACGATGCTAGGAGAAGAGGGAGGAGGAGGAGAGGAATTAGCATTCATCGAGTTCCTCTCATGTGCCAGGCACTTTACATAACTCACCTCATTCAGCACTTACAACAATTCCGTGAATTGGGTATCAGGATCACCATTTCACAGATGAGGCAGTCAAGGCTTCCTGAGGTTAGGTAACCTGCAAGAGGTCAGAGGGAAGTTTGAAAGCGCATCCACACTGAGATCCAGTGCTGGCCCGTCATCCACTAACTGTCAGACCCCAGGTGAGTTGCCTGACCACGCTAGGATTTGCTTTCTCTGTCTATGAAAGAAGAATAAAAATAGTACCTATCTCAAAAAGAAAAAAAAAGTTCACAAATTCTTTGACCTTTCTTCCAACCAAGAGGTGGGATCTCTGTCCCTTCCCCTTGAATCTGGGCTGACCTTAGTGACTTACTTGTAACCAAATAAAATGAAGCTCAACTTCTAAGGCCGCTCAGAAAAGGCCTTGTGGCTTCTGCTGGTTCTCTTGGAACACTTGCCTTTGGAGCCCGGAGTGACTGACATAGTTAAATTGTGCTATCCCCCAAGTTTCTGTGTCTTGGAATGTGACATTATTTGGACATAGAATCTTCATAGAGGTAATCAAGTTAAGATGGGGTCATTAAGGTGGGCACTAATCCAATATGAGTTATTGGATTATGAATTTCCCCCTGATAAAAGATTTTGGGTTATAAATCCAAAAAAGATACTGGATTATAAATATCCGCCTTATAAAAGAGGGAAGTTTGGGCACAGAGACCCACATAGAAGGAAGACGACGTGCAGACGTGGGGAGGAGATGGCCATCTACAAGCCAAGGAGGAAGGCCTGGAGCAGATCCCTCCCTCAGCCTCAGAAGAAACCCACCCTGCTGATACCTCGATCTTGGATTTCCAGCCTCCAGAACGTAAGACGACAACCTTCTGTTGTTCTAAGCCACCTGGTTCATGGTACTTTCCTTTGGTTGCCCTAGAAAATGAACATAATTGTTACGCAAGATGTCTGACTACCTGAGGCCCACGAGGAAGCCCAGGTCACATGGGGAGGCCACTTCTATGTATTCTGGTGACAGCTTCAGCAGCGGTCCCAACTGACAGCCAGCATCAACCACCAGACACGTGGGCAAAGATGTCTCCAAATGGTCCCAGTCCCCAGCTGTCAAGTCACATCCCCCCACCCTTGTTTTCAAGTGTCCCCAGATGAAGCCTAGACCCCATGAAGCCAGTAGATGCTGCTAAACCTTGCCCGAATTCCCAAAGCACAGCATCTGTGAATGCAATAAATAGCAGTGTTATGCCACCGCATTTGGGACTTTACACAGCAACACTAACAGGAGCAGCCTTACAGCTCGTGAGGGCCCCAGACAGGTTCTGAACCAGGGCTCCGGCCGTGGACTGCAGGCCTGTGCTCTGCTCTCATGCAAGCTCCGCAGCCTTGTTTACTTAGAGGTAGGAAACCCTGGTAGGAAGATCTTTGCTGCCTCTTGTCTCCGGGGAAGCAGGGCTGGCCCACGTGGTCTTACACTCTGGTTAACCCATGGTTCACCTCCTCTCAGTAAGCCTCCTCCCCAGCAGCCTTCTCCAAGCTTGGAGAGCGGGCCAGGCTCCAGAAGGCAGCCATCAAGTCTAACCTCATCAAAGTATGGCTTGAACCTGTTCCCAGGGTCACATGGCCGGTGGGTTTGTACAACATTGGGGCTGTCTCGAGGCAGAGTATGGGCTGGATGTCTGACTCCCTGGGTTTCAATTCTGGCTGTGCAACACTAGCTGTGCGGTCCTAGGAAGTTATATAACCTTCCTGAGCCTGTTTCTTCAACTGCAAAATGGGACCATCGTCGCACCCACCTCATGGGGGTTCTAGTGAAGCTCAGGCAAGGCGTTTGCACGTGAAGCCTGGAGCAGGAGTCTGTCCAGCACGAGGTCAGTCACCAGCCTACGTAGCTACTGCCGCTGTCATCAGCATCAACTGTTTACTTGTAGGCATTTGTTTGTTCTCTTCAACGCAGACTATTTTAGTGCCTGGAAGCATCCCTGCAAAGGAGAAAAGTCGCTTAAAATAAACCCAAGACTGTTGAGTTCTTTCAAAAGTTAATTTACAAAAAAAAAAAAAACAACACAGATTCCAGACAAATCTAACATAGCATTGTCATTACGGGTTTTATTGTTCAAAACAACCTTGAAAATCTAACTCAGGAGCTCCAAAGGGTAGCAATTAGGCCTCTGGTGAAAGTCTTCAAAGCATTTAAAGCCTTGCCAAGGGACTCATGGCTTCACCACCTTCCCCATTTTGTGGTCACCGTGTCTGCCTGCGTCCCCCAGCAGGGCCCAGGCAGGAGCGTGGGGAGGGCCGCGTGGCCTCTTCACTGCTGCAGGAAACGCTGCCTGCTGTCTGATGACTCCCAGAAAGAGAAGGCTCATAGGGTGACTCAAAGTGAACCATCTCCTCCCCCAACCCACATTCCCCACCCTACACGCTGCACCCTGACAAGACCCCTCTTCTGAGCCCGAGTCTGAATCACGGCTCAGGGCCTTGGGGTGCGCACAGGCCCCTTTCCGCAGCGCTGGCCATGAGATCCAGCTGCTGAGTGCCTTTATGGGTCTGAGCTAATTCCCTCCTGAGCAGCAGCCTGCCCCACAGCACCACTTTGTCAAAAACGGTCTCTGGGCTTGCTGCTGGCAGGCTGCTTGCTGGCTGTTAAGTCTTCATCCTGCTCCATGCGGGGCAAGGCTTGTCCAAATATTTGGCTTGATCCCGCTTTCTGATTCATCATGTGCAGAAACCTCTGTAATTTCATCTACTGCATGACTCAGACAAGAGCTGAGCGCAAGTGCTGTGCGCCGGAGCCCTGGAGCCTGCACAGGGCCTGCAGCTCCCGTGGCTGGCCTCCTGGGCGTGGGGAGGGATGCCAGTGCTCTCGGGACCAGCTAGCCTGAGATTAAATCTCTTTTGTCTGGGATGATTAATGGAGCCCCAAACACGCCTCGACACAGGGTGTGAGGTGCACTTTGTACCTTTTCCAACATTTTTTTTTCTTTTCAAATGCTAAATCCATTTGCATCTCATAAATTATACTGGCTCCCAAATGAAGTATTTCTGACAGCAGCAGGCAGGGTATGGGTTCCATTGAAACGTTTTTCCCTGTTGTCCCCTCTCTCACTCTGAGACCCTACAAGATATCCTGCTGATCTTCTAAAGGAGGAGGGGAGGCAGTGAGTGACCTAGATTCCAAATCAGAAAGACAGGTAGAGCCAGCTCGCCTGTCTTCAAAAGGCTGCCCATGCACGGGGTTCTGGGGTTTTGGAAGGAGCCAGAAGGACGATGTTCCCTGGGCGCCTATCCAGATGCTCCTGCTTATGGGTGACGTGGTCATTTTCCCCTTCAGCAGGTTTAACAGCTTAAGAAAGGCCATGGGTTGGGCCAGTGGGGCCTGTGAACCCCACTTGGTGCCTCTAGGTAATGCTATCTGGGAGTGGGGGGAGGGGAAGTAGAGAGTGATTGACAGCAAAGATGAGGCACCCCTTGTGGAGGTTGTGGGGCAGGGGATAGGGACCTCTGGACAGGGGGTGGGAAGTGGCAATGGCAGTTCAGATACCAGGGGCTCCAGGAGTCAGAGGCACTGAGGTTGGAACCCTCCCACCACTTTCCAGCTTTGTGGCTTTGGACAAGTTACTCGCTCTCTCTGAGTGTCTGTTTCTTCATCCATTCATTGATTTTCCAAGCACTGCCTCTGTGCCAGCGCTAGACCACCCCATTGATGTTTAAGTTCTGGACACTACAAAGTCAACACTGCACACTGCCCTGTGCCTCTAGAGCACGTCTGGTGGGGGATGAACCAAGCAGATGACAGTTTGGTGCAGGCCAGAATCACGGGCCATCAGTGAGCTAGGCTGGGGCTGGGCAGGCGAGGGTCCAACACAGAAGACTGAGGAGCAGCCAGGGAGGCAGGAGGGGCCCAGGGAGGGTGAGAATAAGGGGAGCATGCACACTCCCACACAGTGGGAGCTCAGGAAACCTCGCTGCTGCTGTTATTATTTGATCACTGTCAGTGAGGGTGGCAGTTTGCTTGGGATGAGGATGCTAAAGGGAAAGGAAGACAAAAGCTGGGGGGTGGGGGTGGCCAGGGCGCCAGCACAGGGCAAACAGCACAGCCAGACGGCTGCCATCGCTTCCCGCCACTCCAGTCGCCCTCCTGCCTCCAAGGCACAAGCAGGCTTCACTTCCCACCGTGCCCAAAAGGTCAGTAGGCTGGGGTTTCACCAGATCTTAAACAAGACCCCCCCTGGCCTTTCTCGAGCGTAGGCGAGGCCGGCTCCGTGGCCCCGTCCACTGGGTGTCCCTGTGCCCTGAGCTCTTGGAGGAACCCTGCTGACCAGAGGAGCTCTCTGCAAAGCCCACACTCAGCACTTTTCACCCCCTTCCCTTCCCCTTTCACTTCCAGACACTATTTGGGGCTGTCTGCCTCCTCCAGGGGCACAGCGTTCCCGGGTCATCTGGGTGTCCCACAGTGCAGGGGCTCACTCTGGTCACTCACCTTTGTATCCACAGGGAAATGGGAAAGCCCTGCAAGCCTGGGCCAGGGCACAGCTTGGACAATCTGTCACCAGTGTGCAGAGTCAGCCGAGAAACACAATCCTGCCCTGGCTGTCTGTGGCTGCAGCCAAGAGGGTAGGGCCGCTGTGCGGAAGGCTGTCAAGTGACCTGGCAAAAAAAGGCAGCCTCAGCCTCCATGGCCTCAGCAGCCCAGCCTGCAACAGAATAATTCCTCTTAGTGGGACCAGGCCTCCCACGCTTATCACAAAGCAGGGGCTGCCTTTCCAATGGGGATGGAGGAGGTTTACAGAAAGAAAAGGAAATGGCCCTTACATCTTGGGGAAGTTTAAAGACACCTGGAGAATGAAATCTTGGATATTACCTTCCTGAAAGGCCGAGGCTGGGCATGTTCTCTGCCTTTGTTCCCCTCCTTCATCTTGGTGAAATGTTCCTGGCCATACTGTACCTGTGGTTTTATTGTCATGGTTTTTGGAAAGGAGCAGGATATAAATCAGTCAGTGAAATTTTAGAATGCAGCTCTTTAGTCTAGCATCTAAGTAGATAAAGAAGAAACGGGAACTTAATAAATGCCTCTGGAGGCTTGTGTTTTGTGTGAGGCTCCCAGTAAAAGGCAAAGTCATTGCTTAGAGGTTACACACACTGAACACAGGGTGGTCCTCAGGCCTCTGGTCACAGCACGCACAGTGCTGGGCCTCCATCTGCAAACCTGCTGTGCGCAGCCACTGGGGACCATCTGCCCCAAAGCCACCCTGGGACGTATCAGAAAAGGGAAGAGTCAAGATTCCTGCTCCTTGCTGCGGCTGGTCGTGGCTATGCCTCCTTGAACACTGCTCTGAGAAAAGGGGGTGGGCGACTCCGAGCACCCCTGCCCCAGCGTCTTGCCACTGTTGGTTTCCCCAGGTCTTTCCTCAGTGCCAGGCAGGGATCTGACAAGAGCAGGGAGCCAAGGCCTTGGAAGGGCCCCCCATGAAGCCACGCATAAGCTGATTTGCCTGTCCCCATGCCAGGCACAGGGTGCTTGGAAGTGGTTGGGCCTCTGCAGGGGGTGACTGCAGAAAGAAGGGGAGACGCGTTGCTGCCACAGTGGAGGGCTTGCCAGAGCCAGCACCAGAGTTCGTGGGTTCCCTGACTTATGGAAAAGATCCAGGGAAAGATTGTAAAATACTGGCCAAAGGATTACATGGAATGCTTTAAACACCGGAGCCAGGTTGTGGAGCGAAATAAGTGCTATGACAAGCCACCCATCTGCAATCCCTGGCTTTTATCTGGGAGGGCAGACGTGACGAAAACCTTGAAGTGAAGTCAAGGTCAACATGCTGTCCCGGGTCATTAGCCATACACAGATTAGTAGGTTAATACAGAACAGTCTCCACAGATGAATTACACCCAGAAGCTGTGTCCTTGGTGTTGACACTGAAAGTTTCAGTTATCATAGGGAGAGCGATGCCTGCTTAATTTCGATAGGGCTTAATTATTATGATTAATGCCCTGGGAATTTAACTCTTTCATTCCACCTAGCGTTACAGCCTTTATGTCTGTGCCCCTCCAAAACTCGTATGTTGAAATCTAACCCCCAGTGGGATGGTATTAGGAGGTGGGGGCTTTGGGAGGTGATCAGGTTTAGGTGAGGTCTTGAGGGTGGCACTCCCATGATGACAGTAGTGTTCTTAGAAGAGAAAGAGACTAGAACTCTCTCTTCTCTATGTGCAGATACAGTGAGAAGGTGGCTATCTATAAACCAGGAAGCTGGATCTCATCAGATCCTGGATCTGCTGGATCTCATCAGATCCTGGATCTGCCTCCAGAACTTGGAGAAATAAATGTTTGTCATTTAAGCCACACAGTCTGCAATATCTTGCTGTAGCATCTCTAACTGACTGAGATACTTTGAGTTCTCCAGAGAAACAGATCCAATACTATATAGACAGATAGATGATAGATAGATAGGCAGGCAGATAGATAGATAGAGAAACAGATAGCTAGATAGACAGATAGGCAGGCAGAGAATAGATAAATAGGCGGATACATAGAAGGGAGGCAGATAGAGGAATGGATGGATGGATAGATGATAGAGAGAGATATGCAGATAGCTAGATACATACATACATACATACATACATAGACAGGTAGGCAGGCAGATAATAGATAAATAGGCAGATAGATAGGCAGGCAGATAGACAAATGGATAGATAGACAAATATATAAATAGATAGATAGATGATAGATAGATAGATAGATAACAGAAATTGGCTCACAAGATTATGAAGGACAAGAATTTCCACAATCTGCCATCTGCAAGATGGAGACCCAGGAAAGCTGGTAGAATTCAGTCAAAGTCCAAAGGCCTGAGAACCAGGGCATGGGGAAGACACTGGTTTAAGTTCTGGAATCCAAAAGCCCTCATATCCAACGGCAGGAGAAGATGGGTGTCCCAGCTTAAAGAGACAGAACAGTTACTCTTCTGTCACCTTTCTGTTTTAAGCAGATCCTCAATAGATGAGATAATGCCCTTCTGTACTGGAGAGCGTGGATTTTCTTCACTCTGTCAATTGGTCCAAATGCTCATCTCTCCCAGAAACCCTCATAGACACACCCAGAAATAATGCTCTACTGAGTATCTGGACATCCCTTAGCCCAGGCAAGTTGACACACAAAATTACCCATCATAGGCACTTAATATGAGAATGAGGATCTCAACTTCAACTGGGTACAAGAGGGTTGGCCCTTTCTCTCCCCAGCTTCTCTGGGATAACTGGGAAGGATCTTTGAGGAGTAAAATTCTACTATTTTAAAAGGACACACATCCCTGTCATTTGGGATTGTTAGTACACTTTAGGTCAAAAGTGGCAGAAGCCCACTTCAAACAAGCCCATGGAATTTGTTGGGGGGAAACTGGGCGCTCTTTTGGAACCAAGATGAAATTGAACCATTGGGCCACAAGAGAGGTGGGAACTAGGCCTAGAACCTGCCAGAAATGCAGGAGGCTGCTCCCTAGCTCTCTCTTGCAAAAGCCACATGTGTTCTTGCCTCTGCTTCTCTCCACCAACCCATTCTCTGTGTTTCCCTATGCATGTCATGTGGTAGGTAGAAGGTGGTCATCACACAGCTTCTGAGTTTACATCTCCTCTGTTTATAGAACCAGCCAGAGTTCCTCGAGCACTGATTAGTCCAGCCTGGGTTAGGTGTCCAGCCTTAATCCAGACATTGAGGATTCAGAGGACAGGGTTGTATTATAGAGACACAGCCACCAGAAGCCCTCCTCTGTAGGTAGGTGGGTGGAGGGGATCAACACTGAGAGAATAGTCAATGCAGGGTGGCACTCCAAAAGGAGACGCGTCTGCTCCTGAGATGGAAATGGTGCACAGTGAAGGAGACAATCAACATTACCTATGGAATGGGAGAAAAAGGTTTGCAAATCATCCATCTGATTAGGTTAACATCCAAAATATAGGAGAAACTCAAACAACTAAATAATGAGAAAACATATAACCTGATTTTAAAATGTGCAACAGATCTGAACAGATATTTCTCAAAAGAAGACAAACAAATGGCCAATAGGTATATGAAAAGGTTCTCAACATCATTAATTATCAGGAAAATGCAAATTAAAACCATAATGAGCTGTCACCTCACACCTGTTACAGTGGCTATTACCAAAAAGACGAGAGGGCCAGGTTTGGTTGCTCACACCTGTGATCCCAGCACTTTGGGAGGTCGAGGCAGGCGGATCACTTGAAGTCAGGAGTTCAAGACCAGCCCAGCCAACACGATGAAACCCCATCTCTATTAAAAATACAAAAAATAGCCATGAATGGTAGCGGGCACCTGCAATCCCAGCTACATGGGAAGCTGAGGCAGGAGAATCACAGAATCGCTTGAACTCAGGAGGTGGAGCTTGCGGTGAGTCGAGATCATGCTGCTGGACTCCAGCCTGGGAGACAGAGCAATACTCCATCTCAAAAAAAAAACAAAAAAAACAGATGAGAGATATTAATTACACGTGTTGGCAAGAATCTGGAGAAAGGGAAACCCTCGACATTGTTGGTGGGAATATAAATTAGTACAGTCATTATGGAAAACGGTATGGAGTTTTCTCAAAAAATTAAAAATAGAACTACCCTATGACTCAGAAATTCCACTACTGAGTATATATCCAAAGGAAATGGAATCGGTATGTTGTAGTGACATCTGCATTCCCTTGTTCATTGTATCATTATTCACAATGGCCAAAATATGAAATCAACGTAAGTGCCCATCAGTGGATGAATGGATGAAAAAAATATGGCATATATATGCGATGAAATACTATTCAGCCTTAAAAAAGGAAATCTTGTTGTTTATGACAACATGGATGAACCCAGAGGTTATTCTACTTAAGTGAAATAAACCAGGCACAGAAAGACACATGCTACATGATCTTACTTATTACATGTGGCATCTGAAAAGCTCAAACTCATAGAAGCAGGAGTAGAATGGTCATGACCAAGCGTTCGGGGGCAGGAAGATTAGAAAGATATTGGTCAAAGGACCCAACATTCCAGTTAGATAGAAGACATACATCAAGATCAATTGTACATCATGATGACTACAGTTAATAATAATGTATTGTATACTCAAAAATTGCTAAAAGAGTAAATTGTAAGTGTTGTCATCCCCTCAAAATGGTGTTTGTGAAATAATGCATATGTTAAATAGTTTTATTTAGCTATTCCACAATGTATATATATATCAAAATGTGTTGTACATCATAAATATATATACTTTGTGTTAAACAAATGAATTAAAAAGTGGTGCTCTCAGAGTTTCCTGATGCCACGTAGGAGGTGGAAGGCCTGGATCCTGCCTCCACCCTCTCAGGCTCTCTCTGTTTCTCTTTAGTACAACCTGTCTTAGTAAAGGCTCTGGTAGGAGTTATCTTCAGCCTTATCAGTTTGCCAAGGAGCAGGATTTTGGGTGTTGAGATCGCCTTCTTTCTTCTGGAATCCTCCTTGCAATGAGGGTCAGTGTGGTGTGATGGAAAATGCAGAATTCAATATCAGACACACCTGGAGGTCTACACACGCTCTTCCACTTACTAACATCTGATCTTTCTACATTCTGATTTTCTGTTCTGTAAAATGGAGATGGTAAGTAACCTGTACCCCTTTGGGCTATTGCGAGAACATGTGATCCTGTTTTATGCTTGGGACATAGAAGATACTCCACATACCCCAGTGTCCTTAAGTCTCCCTGCCAACACACAAAATCCCCCAAGGGCAACAATGTTGTTCTTCCTGCCCCTTCCTTGAGAGAGCAACTTTTAACCAAAATCCTAATGGCAATTAGTGCCATCCGCAAGTGGACTTAGGCACCTCTGCTCAGGGCACTCAGGTACTTGGGGAAATTCAGTGTTATGAACATGTAAGCAGACGTATGCATTTATATTCAGGCGGATGTCTTGTAGGACATCTTGACCCAGTGCCTCAGAGAGCAGAACTGATAGAATATTTTCTTGAAACCACCATCAGACAGATTCTGGGAAGTCGGGTCATTGAAACTGTTTTTGTTTTTGCTTTTTTTTTTTTTTTGAGATGGAGTTTCACTCTTGTTGCCCAGGCTGGAGTGCAATGGTGTGATCTTGGCTCACTGCAACCTCTGTCTCCTGGATTCAAGTGATTCTCCTGCTTCAGCCTCCTGAGTAGCTGGGATTACAGACATGCTCTGTGTTTTTGTTTTTATTTAGAGGTGGGGTCTTGCTCTGTTGTCCAGGCTAGACTGTAGAGGCAGGTGTAAGGCCGGTTGCCTTGCCAGGAGCTCGGACAGGTCCATACCTCTCCATGCCTAAAAATTACGTCACCACTCAGCATCTAGCTTCGCCACGCCCACCTCTGCACGCAACACTAAACTCTGCACTGGGCACCTAGCCCGCTGTTGGAAATCCCCTCTGCACTCAGCACCAGGATCTGCACTCGACACTAAACTCTGCACTCGGCACCTAGCCAGCCATTGGAAAACCCCGCCAAAATTTAAAAGAAGCCCCGCCAAAACCTGCCCAATAGCTCATTGCCCTGTCCAGCCCGCTCACCGGAAATCTCGCCTACCTACCTATAGCAGCTTGCCACGTCCACGTCCTGTGTCTCCACAGCCAATCAGAGTGCCTTCCCTCCCTATATAACCCCACACCTAAGAGGAGTCTGCCGCAACTTCTCTGGCCCCCTTTCCCTGGACCATAGAACCTCGCCAGGGAGCTGAATAAATTGACATCTAACTTTTCTCATGCAGGCCTCAGTTTCCTCATTTTAAACCCAGCAATAAACCTTACAGGGAATAAACCTTACAGCAGGATCATAGCCCACTATAACCTCAAACTCCTGGGCTGAAGCTATCCTCCCAGCTTGGCCCGCTAACGTGCAGGGACTGCAGGCATGAGCCGCCACGCCCAGCCTAATTTTTGAACTATGTTCCTTGAATGAGTGAGTCAGCATTAACAGATGATTGAATTCTGGCAGAACTCGGACCACATAGAATGAATAAAGAAGCCCACAAGGCCCAGGAGAACACCTAAAACACCTTCTCAGAATGGTGAGGATGGAGAGCCAAGGGGCCTCCTCCTTGTCTCCAATGCCACAGCCAACCCTGCGCCAAGGCCCTCCGGCTGTGAGCTGCAGGCCAGGGCTGCAGGGAAGGGAAGGCCACAGGCTTGAGGGAAGCCTGGAGACCCCAGCTCAGGGTTCTGCAGCTGCTGGGGGGATTTCACCCGCGACCATGTTGGCCACCTCGTCTCAAGAGTCAAAGCCCCAAGGAGAAGGTAAAGATGTGGAGCCTGGGTTGCGGGCAGGGCTTTTTGGCTGGGAGACCCTCCAAGATGTCCCCAGAGGAAATCAAGGCCCTGTGACCAGAGATGGGGACATGGCTCAGCAAAGGTGCCCTACACCAAGTCCTGCTCATTCTGCCTGCAAAATATTCCTCAGATACATTGCAAATATATTTCTCAAGATATCTCTCCAATCCATCCCAGCCTCGCGATTCCCAGGCTGCGGCCTTATCGTGTGGTGCCTGCGCTGGGGGCAGCAGCCCTTCCACTTTTCTCCACCTTTTCCCCTTCCAGAAACACACACTCATCTTGTGACTCTCCCCAGGGCTCACAACAGCCTGCAGAACAAGGGACAGTCAGCTCAGGACCCCCGCTGGCCACCAGGCCTGAGCGCTGAGCAGCCAGACCTGCTGGTTTCAGCCCCAGGCGACCCTCTGCCCCGACACCTTTGTCCGTGCTGATCCTTTCTCCTAGAAAACCACCTCTTTCCGCTGTGCCCAGAACACTCGTACCCATCCTTGTTCAGGGCTGAAGTCAAATGTGGTTTCTCTGGGGCTCCCCCGGGCCTCCAGCCAAGCTAGGCGTCCCTGAGCTGTGATTCCAAGATCACACTGCACCCTGGTGACTGACTGCAATCGGCTTCCTGCCTAGGAGGTGAGATCCAGAAAGACAGGGAAGGTGGCATCCAGTGCCCACCGCACAGCCTGTTAAGTAGCAGGCATCTCCCCAGATCCAGACTCCCTGGCCCTGTCTTTCTCTGCCCTGCTGAGTTCCCGGCGCGGCCTGCATCAGGAGGCAGGGAAAACCCCAGCCGGCACCATTTCCTGTCCTCCGCATCCGCTCAGGTCTTCTTTGTCCGAGGTTCTTCCTCTCTGGACCACTCCTTCTCTGCAGACCCTCGAGTGCACAGCGGCAGCAGGCCCGGAGGAGGCCCACGCAGCTGGTTTCCTGCTGCGACCCCTCCTGTCTGAGTCAGAAGCTCTGGGTTTGGAGCCAAGCCGGGAACCTCTTCCCCACGCTTGACCATTGTTTTCTTCACTGCTAAGCCTCAGTTGCTTAACCTGTAAAATGAGGTGGGTGCCCCTTTGTAAGCAGAATGAGCAGGACTTGGTGCGGGGCACATTTTTAGCTATTTTAGTTATTGCCAGTTTCTAATCGGCTTTTTCGGGTTTGTGTGTTTTCCTACTAAGTTTTGAGAGTTCTTTGTATATTCTAGATACCAGTCCTTGGTGAGGTATGTAGTTCGCAAATATTTTCTCATAGTCTGTAGCTTGTCCTTCCAGCCCTTTAACAGGGTCTTTTCTAGAACAAAATTTGAAACTCAGATGAAGTCCTGTCAGTTTTTTCATTATGGATTGTGCCATTGGTGTCAAGTTTAGGAACTCTTGGCTTAACCACAAAGCCCAAAGATTTCCTCCAATGTTTCTTCTAAAAGATTTATAGTTTCATATTTTACATTGAAGTCCATGTTCCATTTTGAATTAAGTGTGAGGCTGAGGTTGAAGTTCACCTTTTGCCTATAGATGTCGAATTGTCATCTCACCGTCTGCTGCTGTTCGTTTGTTTAGCACAAGCTTGTTGTTAAAAGTAGAAGTGTGCTGTCCGACTAACCCTCTTCCCCCAAGAAACCAATGTTAAGCGCTCACAGTGTGCCACCCAGACATTTTTCTACATGTACTTGCAGACATTCTTCAAGTTGGTCTTGTTTTGAGGACAAAGAATGACATCTACATAGGCTTCTCTGCCTTGCTGTTTTTCCTGAACTCTGATTCCACGTCCTCAGGTTGGCCTCTCTCATTCTTCCTCACACTTGCTTGTCTCCTAGAGTATGTATGACCCATAGTTTATCTTGTCAGGCTCCTAACAACAGACATTTAGAGTGTTTTTCTTAAATACATTTTTTAATTAAATATTTGATTTTGTGATAATTGTAGATTCATGTGCAGTTGTAAGAGAAATATCATGTATTCCTTATCCAGTTTCTCCCAACGGTAACACCACTCAAACCTATAGTACAGTATCATAACCAGGATACAGTGATACAGTAATGCATCCCTACAAGAATCCTTCCTGTTGCCTTTTTTATTATTTATTTATTTATTTATTTGGGGGTGGGGACAGGGTCTTGCTACGTTGCCCAGGCTGGTTTCAAATTCCTAGGCTGCCTCAAGTGATCCTCCCACCTTGGCCTCCCAAAGCGCTGGGATTACAGGCATGAGCCCCTGTTGCCTTTTTGAGACAAACCCATGTCCCTCACATTCTCACTCCCCATTCCCTGCACGTGGTCTTTCACCCTGGGCAATCACTGATCTGTTCTCTATTTCTATAATGTCATCATTTCAAGAATGTAAATAGAAACACGTAGGATGTAACTTAAGAAGAACTGGTTTTTATCACTTAGCATAATTCCCTGCACATTCATCCAGGTTGTTACACATATCGGAGTTTCTTCCTTTTTACTACTGAGTAGTATTCCTCAGAATGGATGTACCACAGTTTGTTTAATCATTCACTCTTGAAGGACATCTGGGTTGTTTACAGTTTGGGGATATTACCAGTAAAGCTGCTATAAATATTTGTGTACTGATTTTTGTGGGAATAGAAATTTCATTTCTCTAGGATAAAAGTCCAGGAGCACAAATGCTGGGCCATCTGGCAATTGCACGTTTAATTTCCTAAGAAGCTACCAGACCTCTCTGGTAAAATGGCTGTGCCATTTTACGTTCCCACCAGCAATCTGTGAGTGATCCAGTTTCTCCACCAACAATTGGTATTGTTCCTGTTTTGTATTTCAGCCATTCTGATGGATATGCATTGATGTGTCACTGTGTTTTAATTTGTATTTCCCTAATGCCTAATGATGCTGGACATCTTTGATGAAGTGTCTGTTCATGCCATTTTCTAATTAGCTTTTTTGGGTTTGTTTTTGTTTTTGTTTTTCTTTCTGTTAAGTTTTGAGGGTTCTTTATATATTCTAGATGCCAGTCCTTTGTCAGGTATGTAGTTTGCAAATATTTTCTCACAGTCTGTAGCTTGTCTTTCCACCCCTTTAACAGCGCCTTTTCCAGAACAAAATTTGAAACTTGGATGAAGTCCTATCTGTTTTTTCATTATGGATTGTGCCAGTGGTGTCAAGTTTAGGAACCCTTGGCGTAACCATAAAGCCCGAAGATTTCCTCCATTCTTTTTTCTAAAAGATTTATAGTTCTACATTTTACATTTAAGTCCATGTTTCATTTTGAATTAAGTGTGAGGCTGAGGTTGTAGTTCACTTTTTGCCCATAGTTGTCCAATTGTATGGCATAAAGCTGTTCTTACCCCACTGAATTGATTTTACACCTTTGTCAAAAATCCATTGGTCATTTTTGTGTGGGTCTATTTCTGGGTTCTCTGTTCTTTCTGTTGATTTATGTGTCTGTCCCTCTGCCACTACTGCACAGTCTTGATTACTAGAGCTAGATAGAAAACATGTCTTGAAATTGTGTGGACTAATCTCACTTTGCTCTCCTTTTTTGAAAATTTTTAGCTATTTTAGTTATTTGTGTTTTTTATATATAAATTTTCAGATAATTCTTCAAAAAGCTCATGGTTGAGTTTTGATGGAAATTGTGTTAAACTTGCATATCAAATTGCGGATAATTGGTGTCTCTACTATGTTGAATCTTCCAATCTACAAACACAGTCCAGCTCTTCATTTTTTAGCTCTTTGATTTCTTTCAAGAATTTTGTAATTTTTAGCATATAATTCTTATATGTCTTGTTAAATTTGCATGTATTTCGCTTTTTAAAAAACAATGATAAATGGGATGCTAATGTCTCCTGATCATTGTTAGTATATAGAAGTACAATTGATTTTCATGTGGTTATCTTGGATCCCGTAGTCTTGTTGAATGCACTTTTTAGTTCTAGGAAGTTTTTTGCTTTGTGTAGATTTCTTGGGATTTTCTATGTAGAAAGTTATGTCATTTGCAAATAGGAACACTTTTATTTTTTTCTTCTCCAAACTGTATGCCTTTTATTTCCTTTTCTTGCCTTATTGCAGTGGTTAGAACTTCCAGTACTATGCTAAATAAGACTGATGATAGTGGACATCCTTGCTTTGTCCCCAGTCTTAGAGGGAAATCATCCATTCTTTTGTGATTAAGTAAAATGTTAGCTATAGGTTTTCTGTAGATGCTTTTTATCAAGCTGAGGAAATTTCCATTTATTCTAAATTTGCTGAGAGTTTTTATCATAAATTGGTGTTGTATTTTGTTAAATTGTCAAATTATTTTCTGACTCCATTGTTATGATCATGTAATTATTATTCTTTAGCCTGATGATATGGTAGATGATAGTGATTGATTTTTTTTTTTTTTTTTTTTTTTTTTTTGAGTCGGAAGTCTCACTCTGTCACCCAGGCTGGAGTGCAATGGCACGATCTTAGCTCACTGCAACTTCCACCTCCTGGGGTCAAGCAATTCTCCTGCCTCAGCCTCCTGAGTATCTGGAATTACAGGTACCCGCCACCACACCCAGCTAATTTTTGTATTTTTAGTAGAGACAAGGTTTCACCATGTTGGCCAGCCTGGTCTCTTTGGCCAGACTGGTCTTGAACTCCTGACCTCATGATCCGCCCATCTCACCCTCCCAAAGTGCTGGAATTACAGGTGTGAGCCACCACACCCAAACTATATTGATTGATATTCACATGGTGAACCATTGTTGCATGTCTGGAATAAATCTTTTTCAGTTTTGGTGTCTAATTCTTTTTCTATATTGCTGACCTCTGTGTGCTTATTTTTTGTTAAGGATTTTGGCATCTATACTCATACATAATATTGGTCTGTACCTTTATTTTTTACAACTATCTTTGTCTGCTTTCAGTATCAGAGTACGACTAGCTTTATAAAATGAATTGGGAACTGTTGCCTTTTTTTTCTATTTTCTGGAAGAGATTCTCTAGAATTGATGTTAATTCTTCTTTAAATACAGTTTAGTACTGAAATCATCTAGGCCTGGAGATTTCTTCTCTGAGAATTTTTAAATTATGAGTTTGTTTTTCTTTGTAGTTACAGGGCTATAAAAATTATCTATTTCACACTGGGTGAGTTGTGGTAATTTATGGTTTTCAAGAAATTAATCCATTTCCTTCAAGTTGTCAAATTTATGTTGCAGAGTTCTTCATGGTATTCCTTTATTACCCTTTTGATGGCTGTAGGGTCTGTAGTGATATTTTCTGTTTTGTTTTTGATAATGTTAGTTTGTGTTTTCTCTCTTTTTTCTTTATCAATCGTGCTAGAAATTTGTCCATCTTACTGATCTTTTCATTTCATAGAATTTACCTTTTTGTTTTCCTGTTTTTAATGCCAGTGATTTACGCTCTTACCTTAATTATTCCCTTTTTTCTACTTGCTTTGGGTTTAATTTTATGTTCTTTCTATATGCTCTAGCTGTATCTCACAAATTTTGCCATATTTTCATTATAATTTACTTCAATATATTTTTTCCTTGGGACTCCCTCTTTGATCCATGGATTATTTAGAAGTGTGTGTATATTTTCAAATATTTGGAGGTTTTTCTGTTGCCTTTCTGTTATTGATTACTAGTTTGATTTCACTGTGGTCAGAATACACACTCTACGTGAATTCAGTTCTTTTAGCTTTGTTTGTTAAGATTTAGTTTATGGCCCAGGAGACAATCTATCTTTATATATGTTCGATAAGATCTTGTAAAAAATGTGTGTTCTGCTACTGTGGAATCAAATGCTTCATAAATGTCAGTGACCTCCAGTTGGTTGATGTTGTTCTTTTTATCCTTGCTGAGTTCCTGTCTGGTCGTTCTATCAGTTGTTGAAAAAGGAATGCTTAAGTTGCCAAATATAATTAGGGATTAGTCTGTTTCTCCATTCAGTTATTTCAGTTTTTGCTTCATATTTTTTGTAGCTCTGTTGTTAGGTACGCACACATTTCAGATTGTTAAATCTTGGTTGATTGATTCTTTTGTCATAGTGTAATGCTTCTCTCTGTCTCTGGTAATTTTCTTTGTTCTGAAGTATTCTTCATCTAACATTTATGTAGCCACTACTGCTTTGTTTTTTTTTTTTTTTTAAGTTAACTTTATGTTTTAGGATAGACTTAGAGTTATGGAAGAGTGGTGAAGAGAGTTTCCATATGTCTCATATCCAGTTTTCTTCGTGAACACCTTACATTTGTATGATACACTTGTCACAAGTAATGTGCCCATATTGATCCATTATTAATAACTAAGATCTACACTTTATTCAGATTTCCTTAGTTTTCACCTAATGTGCTTTTTCTGTCCAGGATTCCATTCAGGTTACTGTATTACATTTAGTCATTGTGTCTCCTTAGGATTCTCTTGGATGGGACAGTTTCTTAGACCTTCCTTGTTTTTGATGACCTTGATAGTTTGGAGGAGTACTGGCAAGATATTTTATAGAATGCCTCTTGCTTTGGATTTGTCTGATGTTTTTCTCGTAATTAGAATGGTGTTCTGGGGTCTGGGGAGGAAGATCACAAATGCAAATTGCCCTTCTTATTACATCATATTAACAACACATACCATCAACATGGTTTGTCACTGGCAATGCTAACCTTGGTCACTTGGATGAGAGAGTGTTTGTCAGTTTTTCTGCTATAAAGTTACTCTCCACTCTACCCTCTATCTCCAACTCCCCACCCTCTGCCTTCTTACTGTGCTTTTTGGAAAGAAACTCATTATGCACAGTACACACTTAAGGAATGAGGAGTTATGTGCTTTCTCCTTGAAGGGGGAATCTTTGTCTATTTTTTCCATTTATTTATGTATTGAATAATTTATGACAATATGGACTCAGATATTTATTTTATACGCTAGGTTATGATCTAACACTACTTTATTTGTTGTTTAAATTGTTCCAGTGTTCATCTTTCGAGCTCTTCGTGTTGGCTTCTCTGTTCCTTTGATAGATTCCCATCATCATGTTTTGCGGATTTTGGCTTAGTTTTGAGGACTTTCTTGCTTTCTGACATTAAAAGATGATCCAGGATCATCTCAGATAGTCTCTGCCCCAGATGCAGTGCCAGCCATTTCCCCAGAGAACTCTGATTTCTTTTGTTGAAGAAAATGTTAGAAATCAAGATCTGGGCACCAGGTGTGCCCCTGGGGTGACATTGCTTCTGGGCTCTCTCAGCAGAGAGAGCAAGAAGCTCTATATGTGTGTACTAACCTGTGTATACACACATATCTATAAACATTTCAATATTATCCACCTGCATCTATATTAGGCTAGACATGAGTGTATACCCTTATCTTCAACTCTAATCCATCACCCCACCCCATTATAGCCTTCTCCTCTTGCTCGTCTCTAACTTCCTATTCCAATCATGAGAAACATGACTTCAAAACTCACCATTTATTTACTTAAGTTTTCAAAACTATATATAGTTTTCTTCTTTTAATGAAACTAGATCACTGTTTACACAACCCTGCGCAAGCCCCCCTGCCCATCCCCTTCACAGTTCCCTTGATTCAGCCTCTCCACTCTCACAGGAACTGCAACAAAGTGGGCGTGGAACAGCCACCACCACGTCCATTGAATGACAGGAAGGGAGAGGCTCTGACCCTGGGCCTTTAGGGGGTTACAGTTCTTCCTTCCATGTCTATTCCTACGGGGCTTGGAGGTACATGGATGAGGTTGGTCTACGCCACGATGGCTCTCAGGTCACCACCAAGACCAGAGTGCAATGATGTGAATATCCCACACTACAGATGCCTCCTTCCCCAATAGATAGACTCCCCCACCCCCAACCCTAATTCTATCCCTCTACTGAGATGAGCCCCAGTTTCTGTCAGAAGGGCCGGGGACCACAGGCTGTAGAACTTGAGGTTTCTGTCCATGCCTGTTGGAGTGATGAACCTGGTGTGATTCCTGAAGGCCACAGGCTACATCTGTGTTGCTGCAAAGGATATAATCTTGTTCTTTTTCATGGCTGCATAGTATTCCCTCATGTATATGTACCACATTTATTTTATCTAGTCTACCATTGATGGGCATTTAGGTTAACTCCATGTCTTTGCTATATAGGCTCTTGTAAAGAATGTGTATTCTGCTACTGTGATTCCATGTTTTATATCTATATATGTGTGTGTGTGTGTGTGTGTGTGTGTACACACACACACATATATTACAAACATATATTGTTTACATACATACATTATGTACAAACATATATACAAATATTTATTACAAACATACAAGAAATATATATATATTAAAAACTATATACATATTACAGGCATGGAAATATATGGCATATTACATATATATATAATGCTAGAATTAAAAAGTTTAAAAGTCAAAAAAATAATAGATGTTGGTGAGGTTGCAGAGAAAAAGGAACACTGATACACTGCTGCTGGGAATGCAAATTAGTTCAGCCATGGTGGAAAGCAGTATGGTGATTCCTCAAAGAATTAAAAGCAGAATTACCATTAAACCCAGCAATCCCATTATTGGGTGTACACCCAAAGGAAAATAAATCATTCAACCATGAAGACACATGCATGTGTATGTTCATTGTAGTACCATTCCAAAAGTAAAGACATGGAATCGACGTAAATGCCCATCAACAGTAGACTGGATAAAGAAAATGTTGTACATATATACCAGGGAATACTATGCAGTCATAAAAAAAAAAAAACAAGATTATGTCCTTTGCAGCAACATGGTTGGAGCTGGAGTTTATTATCCTAAGTGAACTAATGCAGGAACAGAAAACCAAATGCTGCACATTCTCACTTATAGTTAGGAGCTAAACATTGAGTACACATGGATACAAAGAAGCGAACAACAGACAGCAGGGTCTACCTAAGGGTGAAGGGTGGGAGGAGGAAAAGGATCAAAAGTTGATACTATGCTTATTACCTGGGTGAAAAAATAATCCGTACACCAAACCTGTGTGGTACACAATTTACCTATTAACAAATTGCACATGTACCCCTGAACTTAAAATAAAGGTTAAAAAAATAAAATAAGGCTGGCGCGGTGGCTCAAGCCTGTAATCCCAGCACTTTGGGAGGCCGAGGCGGGTGGATCACGAGGTCAAGAGATCGAGACCATCCTGGTCAACATGGTGAAACCCCATCTCTACCAAAAATACAAAAAATTAGCTGGGCATGGTGGTGCGTGCCTGTAATCCCAGCTACTCAGGAGGCTGAGGCAGGAGAATTGCCTGAACCCAGGAGGCGGAGGTTGCAGTGAGCCGAGATTGCACTCCAGCCTGGGTAACATGAGTGAAACTCCGTCTCAAAAAAGAAAAAATAAAAAAATAAAAAAATAAAAATAAAATAAAATAAAATAAGTTATGTATTTAGAACTTTTACATTAATGTAATTATTGACCTATTAGGGCTTAAGTCTACCATTTTATTTTTTGTTTTCTGTTTGTTCTCTCTGTTTTCCATTTCTCTATTTCCTTTTTCCTGTATTTCTGTGCATATTTGGACACTTTCTTAAGATTCCATTTTGATTTATTGATAGTGTGTTGGAGTGTCTCTGTGTGGCATTTTAACTTGTTGCTCTAGATATTACATTATATCTATATAACTTTTTTTTTTCCAGATGGAGTCTTACTCTGTCGCCCATGCTGGAGAGCAGTGGTAAGATCTCAGCTCACTGCAACCTCCGCCTCCCAGGTTCAAGCGATTCTCCTGCCTCAGCCTCACAAGTAGCTGTGATGACAGGCCCCTACTACCACATCAAACCAATTTTTGCATTTTTATAGAGTTGGGGTTTCACCATGTTGGCCAGGCTGGTCTCAAACTCCTGACCTCAAGTGATCCAATTGCTTCAGCCTCCAAAGTGCTCGGATTACAGGCATGGGCCACCGTTCCCAGCCCATTATATTTGTATAACTTATCACAGTCCACTGGCGTTGACATTTTGCCAGTGCAGGTGAAGTGTAGAACCACACCTCCATTTACATTCCTCTACCCTTTCTTGTTTATAATATGTCTTAAATATTTCCTCTATATGCATACATTTAGAAACTCATCAAACAGCGCTATAATTTTTGCTTCAATCATCAAACAATTCAGAAACCTCCAGAGGAGAAGGAAAATGTATTTGTCTATATTTTTGCCCTTTCCATTGTTCCTTCTCTGTTCCTAATGTTCCAAGATGCCTTCTTTTATCATTGTCTTTCTGTTTAGAGAACTTTCATTCTTTTAGGTCTCTGGTGACAAATTCTCAGTTTCCCTTCATCTGAGATGTCTTGATTTCCTTTCATTCCCAAACGATATTTTCATGGCATATAGAATTCTGGGCTGAGATTTCTTTTCTTTTTTCCTTTCTTTTGAGACAGAGTCTCACTCTGGCCTCCAGGCTGGAGTGCAGTGACATAATCTCAGCTCACTGCAACCTGTGCCTCCCAGGTTCAAGCGATTCTCCTGCCTCAGCATCCCAAGTAGCTGGGATTACAGGTGCTTTCCATCACACATCAGCTAATTTTTTTGTATTTTTAGTAGAGACAGGGTTTCACCATGTTGACCATGCTGGTCTCAAACTCCTGACCTCAAGTGATTTGTCCACTTCAGCCTCTCAAAGTGCTAGGATTACAGGCATGAGTCACTCAATGCGGCCTGAGATTTCTTTTCTTTCAGCCCTTAGAAAATGCAGTGACATTTCTTTTTGGCTTTCTTGATTTTTAATGAGAAATCCAGTGTCATTTGAATTGTTTCCCCTCTAGATAAGGTGCCATTTCTCTCTTGCTGCTTTCAAGATTTTTCCTTTGTCTTTGGTTTTTGATATAATGTGAAAGTTTCACATTAAGTTTTACCATGATGTTTCTTGGTATAAATTTCTTCGAATTTATTTTGTTTGGGGTTCACTCAGTTTTTTGAATCAGTGAGCTTATGTCTTTTGACAAATTTAGGAAGTTTGCAGCCATTATTTCTTTGAGTACTTTTTCAGCCCTTTCTCCTCTTCTTCTGGAGCTCTAACAACAATAAATGTTAGATTTTTTTTAATCATCCCACGTATCCCTGAAACTCTGTTGTTCTTCTGCCACTGCTCCTCTCCTTCTCTTTCTCTTTCTCCTTCTCCTTCTTCTTCCTCTTCTGTCTATGTTCTCTTTGTTCAAACTGGGTAATATCTGCTATTCTATCTTCAAGTTTGCGGATACTTTTCTCTGTCCATTCTACTGTTAAAACCATCATTGAGTTTTTAATTTCAGTTACTATATTTTTCAGTTTTAAATTTCTAATTTGGTTCTTCTTTATATCTTCAATTTTTTGGCCTAGATTTTCTATTTTTCAGTTGTTTCATGTGTGTTTGTAATTGCTTGTTGAAGCATATTTCTGATGTTTGCTTTAAATCTTTGTCAGATAATTCTAACATTTCATCATCTCAGTATTGGTATATATTGGTTGTCTTTTTCATTCAAATTGAGGTTTCCCTGGTTCTCAGTATGACAAGTAATTTTTGATTGAAAACTGGACATTTGGATATTACGTTGTGAAATTCTGGATTCTATTTAAACCTTCAGTTCCAGTTGGTTTCTTCTGAGATTGCTCCAGCAGCAAAAACGGGGACGCTGTGCTGTCTTGTTACTGCCAGGTGGAAGTAGAAGTTCATGTTCTCTACTTGTCCTTTATTAATGCCTGAGGGGAGGATCCTTGTTCTTGATAGCCGGGAGTGGCAATTCTAGCTCCCCAGTAGGCTCCATTGATTCTACGCCTGTGGGAGATGGGAGGGATGCCTCATCATTGCTAACGCCAGGCTCTCCGTGTGTTGTCCTTTGGTCCTTTGACAATGCAGTGGCAGGGGCTAAACTGTGTTCCTTTAATACTTGCTGTCCAAAATGAAGCTGTGATGAACATTTGTGCTCCAGTGGGAGATCTAGAGCCTTGAGGTAGAACTGCAGATAAGAGAGAATGTTCATGATACTTTGAGAGCAATGCTTTTAAAACTGGGCATTCCAAGGGGTGCTGGGGACTTCATGAGGGAACATAGGGGGCTGCATGGGTGTCAGGCAGGTGGGGTTTTGTGTTCTCCATGCTAATTCAATAGGCAAGACCCTCCTCTCCCCTGTCTCATTCACTCAGCTCTGAGCCAGATTTCATTTGAAGAGTTAGTTCCACAGATGAAAAAAGAGAAAGAGCATTTGGAAACCATGGTGACAAGGTCTGAGTTTCTCTCCATTTTGGGTATCTCTGATGATATGATCATAACCCATCCCAGTCATGTTTTTGAGGCTGCTTGGGGAAGGAGCCGTGAGCCTGAGTATAATTGGCTGTAAGAGCCTTTGAAAATAATGGATTTGTCATGAAATTATCTTAAAATGCAAACCATCTTGTTGCATTTAAAACAGCATTTAATTTATAACAAAGCCAATTAACCCGTAATTTTTCAGACACACATCAATTATGTGAAACAAGGTGCGTCTGTACTAAAATTCCTGGGTTCATCGATTCAGAGACGAGCATCTGTTTGGGTGGGCCCTTCGAGAGCAACAATAGATTTGAAATAAGGGACAAGTCAGGAGGTTGCCAGGGGAGAGGAGGATAGTTGCAAAAATGTTCTGAACTTTAAAATAACGGTCTCTTGAAAACAGAAACTGTTTTTTTTTTTTTCCAAAGCGTCTCTCCTCCTCATCTCCCATCTACCATTTCTACCCTGCTCTTGAATCTCACTTCTAGAGGCAGCTGCCTCACATTCAGCTTGCGACACCTTCAGAAGCTTTGCTAATAAATGCATATTGAAAAAGCATTTTGCCCATGGGGACCAATTTCTTTTTCCATCACCCGTGGCTTCTCAACATGAAATTAAAGGCAGAAGCAAGTAATTGCAGCTGGTGGCAGCTTCCGAGGTTTAGCTTCTCCCAAGGGACCTGTTCCATCCCTCATGCCCTCTGTTTCTCCCTCCTCCCATCCAAGGATCAAACAAAATATGGGGCATGGCCTTTGAGAAGGTGGTCCTCCCAGCTAGAGCACAGCTCCCCGAGTAGCAGCTAGTTCTCGGGAAGCTGGTGAGCTAGCCCGGCCATGGGCTGCCCCAGGCTTTGTCCCAAGTGCTGGGCTTGGAGAAGAATATTGCCAGCCTTCGGTCCCAACTCAGGACTATCGGTGACCTCATAGGGAGTGCACCTTGATGGGAGAGGTTGGAGGATGGTGCTGTCCTCTCAGGGAAGTAAGTCTAAGTGCAGGCTCCTCTCTCTGCCATGGAGAAAGTGAAAGGGAGGGAGGGCTTCTCACAGTGCCCATCTGGCCCTGTGGAGAGTTACTGGTGAGCAGTGAAAAAATACAGGAGTCAGGATGGCATCATGATTTTTGGCTTGAGCTAAGAAACGATGGAGTTGCCGAGATGTTGGGAGGTGTAGCTTTGAGGTTACAAATCAGGAGTGCAGGCTGTGGGGGAGACAGCTGGACTTACGACCTCAGATTTCAGGGGAGAGGGCTGGTCTGGAGATGGAAATGAGGGAGGCACCAGCTGGTTTGAACATTCTTTCCCCAGCAACTTCATACCTGGCAAGGCCTCCCTCCCCGCCGGTGGGTTGGGTGTATTCTCCCCCGGGGGCCCTGCCCACCTGCCCTCTCTCGCTGTGGAGAAGCGAGCTGGGGGGCAGCATGGGGCCCTCTGCTCCTGCCATCCAGGCTGCTGAGCTAGTGAGCTCTCTCTGTGCTCAGGCCCCAAATGGAACGCCCTCTGATAAGATTCCCCAGCCCGCTCATGGCTGCCCACCCACACCAGCCAAGTGTCACGGAAGGAATGTGGTGGCAGCTGGGCCCGAATCACAAGACAGAAACACCCAGGACACGTACATCAAGCCAGGAAGTGCCTCCTGAAAGGGAGAAGCCTGAACAGGCCATGGATGGGCGGGGGTTAGAGGAAACCAGCACCGGTGAGTCAGCCTGCAGCTCTGTTGGTTGGAGTGTGGGCTGCCAGAGAAAACAAATTCCTCCAGCAGGTTTATCTCCTGGTGGAGGAGGCCAAATCAGCAGCATGAGGTGGCAGAGGAGGGAGGCCATGTGCTCCTGACCCAGCCGAGCTGCCCGTGCCCAGATCAGCTGGGTCGGCCGGGCCAAGTGCCTGGTCCCAGGATAGAGGCTCACTTCTGGTGGGTCCTGTGTAGGGCAGAGGCCCCTGTGCCAGGCCAGCCAGATCCATCCCAGCCCAAACCCTCCAAGGGGATAAACCTCTAACAGAAATGAGGAGGAGAAGAAGGGAGACATACGAAAGCAAATGTGGGTGCAGGATTTCTGAGGTGCCACGAGAAACTTGCCATGGCCACACACTGGGCTTTCAGTGAGAAACGTGTTAGGCTTGGCAATGCCAGGGAGGACCACAGTCCAGGGGAGGTAAATGGTGGCTTCTGGATTTGTACAGTGCACACTCTGCCCTGCCATCCCAGGGACCCTGGACGCCAAGTCCCAATTCTTTATCTATATGGCTGCAACGCTGTTAGGAGGGACACGTTCCCAGCCTCAGCAGGTGCCTTTGGAGAATCCATAGCACCTAAGGAAACAGGACAGGTGGGTCCTGCTCAGTGGAGCAAGTCACCCACCCCTTGACAAGGGACACATGGAACCACCCTCAGTTCTTTCGTCACTCCTGCTTCCTTCTTCTCTAGGGGTTCTCAGAGTGGGGCCCCCAGTCCAGCAGCATGAGCACCGCCTGGGAACTTGTTAGAAGTGCAAATTCATGGGCCTCCCAAGACCTGCTGGATAGGCAACTCTGGGGTGGGGACCCGTTGTATATTTACAAACACCAACCCCTGGGAAGAAGCATTGTTCTCCCCTACACAGCCTGGGGACAGGCAGCTCTGGCCTTGGAATCACTTGGGGAACTAAAAACACCCACGTCTAGGTCTCACCCCGACAGATTCAGATTTCCCTGGTCTGGGTTTCAGCCGGGACATCAGGGGTTTTGGCTGCTTTGCAGGCTGCAAGTGCTTCTGTGTTCTGGGGTGCTGGGCTCAGTGTCACCACCTGAAACCATGAACCACGAGATGAAGGCTTGCCCTTGACATCTTGCAGGTCTGACTCTCACTCCTGGGGAGACACTTCAGCTCAAGAGAGGTGCCTGGTCTTCTGTGTCCACTGGAATCATGCCTGCGCTGTGAGGGGGGTGCTCAACCATGCAGATTCCTGGGCGTCTTCTGGGAGATCCCCATTTCGTAGGTCTGGATGGGGCTAGGGAGTGTGCATCATGAGCAATGTTTTGGATGATTCTGATGTGTGCTCAGGGATCTACCCTTTGAGAGCCACAGAATGGGGACATCTGAATGAGGTTCTGGTTCCACCTCTACCACTCACCAGCCACAGGCCCCAGCAAGTCCCTTCACCTATGACTGCTTCATGTGTAACTTGGGGAAAACCGCAGCCTCCCTGGTCCCTGCAGCATAGTCCTGAGACCACATAGATCTGGTCAAGACTGGCCGCTGTGGATGGTGGGACAGACAGAAGGAACTGCTGAACTGTCCTTCCAGCTGCATGCAAGGAATAATACTTATTAAGACTGTCCAGCAGAGGCGGCATGAGTCGTGACTGAAAGACCAGGCCCAGAGGACATGGGTGGCACTCACAGCTCCCGGCAGCTGCAGGGAGGGGGCTGTGGGTCCCAGCCAGACTTTGGGGTACATGGCAGGGGAAGGGGCAGGCCCCGAGGTCCCAGGAGCTGGATCTGAGACCGGGAGGTGGCAGGCAGCCAGGGAGCTCCTCTTTTCTCATGGGATCCACAACCTTTGAGACCTCAGGTTCCGTTCAGCTGCCCCTGACCACAGTCGACCACAGCCACTGAACCTGATAGAGTTTTGTTTTCTAACAGAGCAAGTCAAGAAGCAGGCAGGGCTGGTGGAACCGCGTAAGGAAGTGCTGGGGATCCAGACTCCTCTGAGCATCCGGCTCTGCCTTCGCCAGCATCGACTCTGTCCTCAGAGTCACCAGATGGCCACCCCCGGCTGGGCTCTGCTTCTGCATTCAGGCAGGAAGCAGCAAGGAGACAGGGCGGTGGCTGTGTCTGGAGCACCACACTTCCCCAGGCGTCCCGGCACCCTGCCACGTGCAACTCACTGGTCAAACTGGATCCCCTCCAGGTCCTAGCTTGGGGGAAAGCTGAGAAATGTGGCTGCCTGGAACAAAAGCCCAGTGGTGAGGTGGGAGGTAGAGGTGGGGCAGGAGCGGAGTGGGCTCCAGGCTGGTCGCAATGGACTCAGTGCTTCTGGCCACCTTTCCCACAGCAGGGTCACGGTGACCCCACTCCCAGATGGCCACCGGGCAGAACAGGACCTCCTACTTCTCAACAATGGACCCACAAAGCCTATAATATATCTTCTGGTTGGAAAGAGCTCGCTGAAGTCATCACAGCCAAACAGTGTGACCTGAGATGTGTCTCTGGGTCCAAGAGCCATGGTTTCCCTGACATTCCCAACTACTATCCACGGAGCTGCTGCTGCTTTTTTTTTTTTTTTTTTTTTTGGAATGGAGTTTCGCTCTAGCCCAGGCTGGAGTGCAGTGGTGCGCTCTTAGCTCACTGCAACCTCCAGGTTCAAGCTATTCGGCCTCAGCCTCCTGAGTAGCTGGGATTACAGGTGCATGCCAACATGCCTGGCTAATTTTTGTATTTTTGGTAGAGACAGGGTTTCACCATATTGGTCAGGCTGGTTTCAAACTCCTGACCTCGTGATCTGCCCACCTCGGCCTTCCAAAGTGCTGGGATTACCGGTGTGAGCCACCGTGCCCAGCCCCATGGTGCTTCTAAGAATCAAGTGAGGGTATGATTGTGAGAACAACTGAAGGGTTAAAGGCTGGCAGAAGTACCAGGGAGGAAGCCCTGACTCTCCCTTCTTCCTCATCATCCCTCAATTCAGACCAGGTAGGATTTGCATTCCCACCCTCTTCAATTCTGTTGCTACCACCGGGCCCTCGTGTCTCCCTCCAGCAGTCCCTAGCTCTGGAACGAGGGGCCGGGGTCTCTTGTGTCCTGCACCCCCTTGGGCCCCACGATTAGGTGGTGGGGCCTCTGCCCTGCTCCAGGCCACATGGGTGTCTGACCTTGGCTGTCTCGTAGCCTTCCTCGATTAGCATTTCTTCACCTGTACAGAGGAGATAATAATGTTGCCTCAACCCAGGCGGAGGCCAGGAAGAAAGGCAAACAAAAGACCGAGCGCTAGCAAACCTAAACCGCCCTGGAAATGCTTCATAATCAAAATGCTTTCTCCCTCTTTTGAAAGCAGAAATGGAGGGAGCCTGTGAAGGATGGAGAGAGGGGAGCTGGGTCTCTGCTTCCCTGGGCAGGAGGAGAGAGGAGGAGGAAGGGGGTGCCGGGTGGCTGGAGGCAGGTCGGGAGGCTGTGAAGTGCAGGAGAGGGGACGGGGTGGCTGAGGGACACTGCCCCTCAGCAGGCATGTGCTCCAAAGCGTTGTGTTGCTACATGATTTTTAGGACATTGAGGATGAGATGTCCCTTTCTGGGCTCTGCGTGGTTGCCAGCAGCTTCATAGGCGTGCTAGACGAGAGAGGACTGTGGGTGTGACTCATTTCCACTTACTTAGGGGCAAGGAGGGCAGAGAGCGTCAGGAAGCTCTGAGCAGGGAATTTGGGTTGCCACAGTGATCGGGCCACCGCTGCTGGGGCCTCTTCCTGGGGTTACTTGGAGGTTGTCTGCCTTCACCACCAGCCAAGAGATCTAAATGGGGTTTAAGAGACAGAACCAGCCTTCTGAAGGAGGGCTCCATCTTCCTGTCCTCCCAAAGTGCAGCTTTTTCTTGGTTTCATAATGGCGAGTCTCTGGGCGCACAGACTCCCTCGAGCCGGGCTCTGAGCTTTCTGGCTTGCACAGGGAAGTCATAACCTTTCCACAGACACAGGTGTCAATGGTTCCTTTTGCACGTCCTCTAGCTTAGCGGGAAGGAGCGGGAAGCTGAGGCTTGGCTTGTGATTATGCAACCAGGAAAGGGCTGCTCCAGTGCTGCCATCAGGGTTTGGAGCTCTGCTCTGAGGGGAGAGAAGGCTCAAGGGGCGCGGGTCTGGTCACTGTCTTCCAGTGGGTGGCAGCTTTGTTCCCAGCATGGCTTGTTCTTCCTGTGAGTATCTGACCTCACTGGGGAGAGGGGGTGGTTGGAACAAAGCCAGAGAGACGGGCTCAGACACAGGGAGTGGCTTCCCGACCAAAAAGGTGAAGACAACAAACCACTGGCGTGGGCTTGTGAAGAGGCTCAGTCCTGGGATCATTTTCATAAATTATTATTAAAACATCTATAAAACTGATACCTGCACACGGGGCCCAAATTCAAACACCACTGTGGGGATTCTCAAAGTGGGGGTTCCTGGAGCAGCAGGAGCTGCAATCAGCTGCAGCCTTGCCTGGGAACTTGTTAGAAATGCATCTTCCGCCTCCTCCCCACCTCACCACTCATGCCAAACCTGCTGAATCAGACACCCCGGGGGCAGGCCCAGCGGTCTTTCTTTGAACACAACCCTCCAGGGGACCCTGAGGCAGCCGAGTCTGAGAACCCTACAATACAGAATGGAGACCACAGAAAGCAAAATTCTCACTCCCGGGGCGGCTCCCTGGGGGCTGCCTTCCTTTACTCAGTTCTCCCACAGGTGGGATCACTCCCAGCCCATGCTGCACAGCGCTCCACATTTACACCTAATAAACAGATCTTAGATCTGCCCCCCTTTCGCCAACTCCGGAACTTAGGAATCAACCTTATTGTGGTGTTTTTTTGTTTTTGTTTTTTGAGATGGAGTCTCACTCTATTGCCCAGGCTGGAGCGCAATGGCGAAATCTCAGCTACTGCAACCTCTGCCTCCTAGGTTCAAGTGATTCTTCTGCCTCTGCCTCCCAAGTAGCTGGGACTACAGTTGTGCACCACCATGCCCAGCTTGTTTTTTTTTTTTTTTTTTCCTGTATTTTTAGTAGAGATGGGGTTTCACTATGTTGGCCAAGCTGGTCTCAAATTCCTGACTTCAGGTGATCCACCAGCTTCAACCTCCCAAAATACTGGGATTACAGGTGTGAGCCACCACACCTGGCCAACCTCATTCTTTTTTATACCTGTATAGAATACCCTTACATGGGGAGGGGACATAATTCATTCAGCCATTGCCCAATCCATGGCATTTAGGCTGTTTCTAGATTTTCAGTCTCAAAGGCTGGTGCCATGAGCATTCTTGTGAATATCCATTTCGGGGACGGATGCCTCCTCACACTGCTGGGTGGAATGGTGTTCACAGTGCCACTTTTGCCAGATGCTAGGTAGCCCTAAACCAGGCTCCATCAATTTACCTTTTTTCTCAAAATATAGAAAAATTTTCCTTTTGCCATTCTTTCAACAGTACTATAATTATGAGTCTTTTCCATTTTGCCATTCTGACAGGTGAAAATGGAGAGTCAGCGTTTTGATTTGCATTTCTTTAACTATGAGTGCCCTTGGGTGACTTTGCACATAGAAGTGGTTCATAACCACTTCTATTTCTTCTGTGAACTCTCTGCTCATAGCTTTTTCCCTGCCTCTCATCCCGTTTTTCCTTTGGGTTGCTGTACTTTTTCTTGTTGATTTGGAAGAGCTCATTGTGTGTTAAAGAAAATGAAAATTGTTGTATATTACAAGTGGATTTCACTGGCACTTCTTTTGTCTTTGGCCTGAGTTGTGGTGGTGGCCATTATGATTGTTATCACAGGACATGAAGGGGTTTCTGTGTATGATGTTAAATGTATCTGGCTTGAATGCTTCTGGATGTATGTTATGCTTTAAAAAGTTTTTTCCACCTTGATATTTTTAAAAATTCCTGTTTTCTTCAAGTTCTTCAAGCCCAAGCCTGAGCTCCAGGACTAGACAATCTGGGTTCAAATCCTGGCTCTCCTGACTCTTGGGTGACCCCATGCCTCACTTTTCTACTCTGTAAAGTGGGGATAAGAAAACCTGCTTCATAGCATCAGGTTGGGTGTGTGCTTCTCTAGGGGATGCCTCCTCAAATGCTCAACTGAAGGTTACAAGCTCCAGATTAACTTCAAAGATTCCCTGATGCCCCACTGGCGCTGGCACCTGGATCAGACGGCCTTTAACAATTCTTCCCAGGGTTTACCCACTCCGCTGACAAGCGGCTTCCCAGCACCTGGACACATGCTCGCCTCCTTCACCGCTGTTTCTCCACCTAGAGTGGGGGAATTGTCCAGGAAAGGGGTGCAGGCTCTGCCTTGGAGGTTGGCAAGCCCCAGAGGAATTGCAGGGTCCCTGAGATGCTGTATCCTCTCGCAAAACTCATGTGAAAGTCATCATAACTCCCTGTACTTCCAAATGTTGCCATATTTGGAGATAGGTAATTAAGTTAAAATGAGGTCATTGGGGGTTGCTAATCCAGCCTGACTGGTGTGCTTAGAACAAGAGGACATTTGGACGCAAACGAAAGACGACGTGAGTATACAGGGAGACGTGGCGGTCCTCGGAGCAAAGAGAGGAGCCTCAGAAGAAACCAAGCCTGCCCAGCATCTCCGTCTCAAACTTCCAGCTGCCAGAATAGTAAGAAAACGCGCTTCTGTTGTTTAAGCGACCGGGTCTGTGGTGTGTTGTGGCGTGTTTTTCGCGCAGCCGGCGTAGACCAGCAGAGACGCAGTCCTTTAGGCCTCCCTGCCTCTGCTTCTCTAGGCCCAAGTTGGGTAGGGGTGTGGATTATCTGGTGTCTTTTACCCAGTATCTGACCATGACTCAGGTACAGACAACTGTTCTCTCCTTCTCCCCTCCCACAGTCACCTCTCCCCTCGCCCCCAACGAATGATATGAAAGACAGTATGTGAGGTTTGGGGTCTGGACAAAGATTCACGCCAAACGACAGGTGCTCAGGCAGAGTGTGAGGAGCGAGGATAAAGATGTCCACGTGGACCTCCCGAAAGCCCTGGCAGGCCCCCGGAGGCCTGCACGCAGCTGCGGCAAAAAACAGGTGTGGGGGCCGCAGGAAGCTGGCAGCCTCCACAGGCCCCGTGCTGGAGGGGGAGGGGTGCAGCACAGCGGGTGGACGGAGGTTAACATGAGGGAAGAGTGATGGGGAAAGCGCGTGGCACCTGTCTCTGAGATTCTGGGTTCTCCCTGCAGGCCGGCGAGGGGTTTATGGGCGGGGCCTGGGGGTTGTGGGCGGGGCCTCTGCCGGTGGTGGGCGTGTCCATGCCCTTTGCGAACCCCCAGTGCCTCCCCCTCCTCTGTCTCTGCAAGCCTGCCAGCTTGACCCCAAAGCAAGGAGATACACAGGGAGGGGCCGGAAAATCCATCTCTGGGGGAGATGGATTGCAATTTAGAGGCTTCTCCTGAACTTCAGGGATGAGGAGCCGCAGATCTGAGTGGAGGATCAACATGCTTGGAGACTGGATGCCTCCCTTCACTGTCCTGCGGGCCCAGAGGAAGGTTTTTCATTTAGGACCAGGCAGGGCAAGGGCCTCAGAGCCTTCCACAAAATAAGGGCCCTGCCTCTCTAGGACGCACAGACCCCTGCGTGGTAGGGAATCCCCGGCCCCGACTCCAGGGCCGAGCTGGGTTGGGGACAGCGTGGTAGGGGCTGCACCTCTTCTCGTGCCATCTGGTCCTGAGGCCCAGACAGGCCCAAGTGCTGTCCTCCACCCGGCTCTGCCCCAGCCAGGCGAGGCTGCGTCTGCTAATGAGCCGCCAGCTGCAGGAGTGGCTCTCAGCAGCTGCCCTGGCCCCTCCAGGTGTGTGCGCCCCGCGCAGGCAGCAGGGCAGGCAGAGCGCGCTTGTCAAGGGTAATAACGTATTGCCGCAGGATAATCTCCCCTACAGACAGGCAGGTTTGATCTCATTAGCCATCCTGCAGAAGATCGGGAGGAGACTCTTGCCCCGCAGGGTTAGGGAGGCACTCAAGACAGAGAAAATGCGCCATCTGCTCCAGGTGCAGATGGGACCAAGCTCCAAGTTTCCTGGGAATATGGAGGCAAAGGAGAGTCAGGACATGTTTAACAAAGGAGGAGACTCACACCCACAGTGCTCCCTGTGTCCGTGTCCCCGCCTGGCTCGTGCTTTGGCTATGCAAAGCCCACCTGTGCTCAGGTGGAGTCCACAGCTGGAATGCCCTTTCTCTTTGGATCAGATGAGCCCACCTCTGCTGGGAAGAGCTCTCCTCCCGGGACATCGTCTCACCTTCTCTCTTTCCTCTGAGCTCCTGTGCTGCTGTTGCCTGCACCACTGGGGTTGAAGGAAAGAATGGCCAACGCCTCACTGCACTGGGGATATCCAAACTTGAGGTTTCATGATTTGTCCTGGGTCCTATGTGGCCAGGGTCTGCTGGTTTGCTGGATTCCGCTCTCCAAATCTCTTTCTGCTATTCTAGGGATATTAACCTATCTCTTAACACTTTTTGAGAACCTGATGGAAGCTATGGACCTCTTTCCAGAAAAATGTACATAAAAAATGAAATGTCTGCAAGATCAGGGGGTCTGTGGATTCTCTAAAGTCTATTCAGGGACACTTCAAGCCAGTGGTTTCCAAACTCCAATGTGCGTCAGAATCATCAGGGGCTTGTCAAAAATACAGATGCTCAAGCTTTATCAGCTGGTCTGCGGTGACAGGGAATCTGCATTTTGGCCAGTGTCTGAGGTCATTTAGATGCTTGTTCTAGAACTGCACTTCAAGAAACACTGCTCCATGGCCAGGCACAGTGGCTCACACCTGTAATCCCAGCACTTTGGGAAGCCGAGTTGAGAGGATCATCTGAGGTCAGGAGTTCAAGACCAGCCTAGCCAACATGGCGAAACCCCATCTTTACTAAAAAATACAAAAACATTAGCCAGGCATGGTGGTGCGCTCCTGTAATCCCAGCTACTCAGGAAGCTTAGGCAGGAGAATCACTTGAACCCGAGAGGCAGAAGTTGCAGGAAGCCAAGATTGTGCCTCTGTACTCCAACCTACGTGATGGAGCAAGACTCTGTCTCAAAACAAAACAAAACAAAACCACTACTCCAGGAGTCTGTGGAGCCCAAGTGAGGACCTCACTCAAAATCATCTCCCGATGTCCAGATGTACAGGTCTTGATGTCCCAAAGGAAACTGCAAGCTCCCTTACAAAAGGGACCAAATCTTAAATCTCTTTACCCAGCCCCAGTGCCCCAAGACCTCATGCATTGCAAAACTCCTTAAGGTTCCCCAGAGAATTCTGGGGAAAATCACAAACCAATTGATGTGGGCAGACTCTTTCTTCTTGTAACCCTAATCATGCTGAACAATGTTGCTTTGTTGTGATGTGATGAGATTCCATCCCCTCCTCTTCATTTTTCAACCATCGGTGGCACTTAGAAGGGTCTTTGCAAAGGCATAAAGAATCTCCAGGGCTCATGGCTTTCCTGCCCCCCACCCCCACCCCCGCCACCGGCTCCACTAGCTATGTGTCAGCTACTAGCCAGGGGGACAGTGTGTGCTGCCATTATTATGCCTTGGTGTTCACTAGTTCAAATCTGGAATTCTAATCTGATTGACTAAGTAACTTTTACTCTAATTAGAACAGTAGGGTTTGTTCTTAATCTGCAACCATTTAATCTTCCATCTCATTAATTGTAGAAAGGTCTTTATGAATATGTAGATTGGGAAGGAAATAAAAGATTATTTGACCTTGAAGAAACATATAAAGTAGGTATACACTCTCAACCTCTTGTTTCCTTTTATTATGCAGATGCAAAAAAATGGTAAGGCTCCAAATCAGGCTATTGTGGGTTATGGACAATCTAGCAGCCAATTAGGATGCAGCATTCTGATGAGCCATACAAGTTTAATAATTAGTATAGTATTTACAAGTGAGCTGCTTGCTGAGAATTTGCATGTAAATAAAAATGTGGCTATCAAAGCCAGTCAGCAGCAGCCCACTGATAAAAACTGTCAAAAAGGTCCAAAGTAAAAAAGGAAAATGCTTTGAAGGAAGGGCCCAAGTGTCTCCAGCCTTGAGTCCTCATTTTAAGGGAAAATGGTCCTCTGAGTATACCTTGTGTCTTCACTTTTAGAGATATGGGTGCTTTGTCCTCTGAAAAGCTTGGAACATAATGTCAGACAAACTGGTTGGCTGGTTAAAATCCTGACCCTACCACCCACCAGCTGAGAACCTCTGTGAGTCTCAATTTTCTCATCCGTAAAATGGGGAAAACCGATGGCACGGTGGCTCTTGCCTGTAATTCCAGCACTTTGGGAGGTCGAGGCGGGTGGATCACCTGAGATCAGGAGTTCGAAACCAGCCTGGCCAACATGCTGAAACCCTGGCTCTAATAAAAATACAAAAATTAGCTGGGTGTGGTGGCACATGTCTGTAATCCCAGCTACTTGGGAGGCTGAGGCAGAAGAATTGCTTGAACCTGGGAAGCGGAGGTTGCAGTGAGCCAAGACTGAGCCACTGCACTCCAGCCTGGGTGACAGAGCAAAACTTTGACTCAAAAGAAAAAAGAAGGGGGAGGAGAACCCCACCTTTCTTACAGACCTGTGTGGCTTAAGTTAAATGGCATTGAACATGGAGCTGCTGGCACAAAAATACTGCCCACAAAATGTGCATTTATTTACGTGTTTATTTCCTTTCTTCCTTCTGACCATATACATGGAAGACTAGGAAGAAAGTCTTTTCTTCACAGCTGAATTGACCCATAGGGAGAAACTTGTTCTTGTCTCCAAGGAAAAAGCTTGAGGGGAATAAAGGCCCTCTGTTTAGCAAACCACTGGCTTTTCTTGTGCCAAGGAGGGTTTGTAAGTCAGAGCAAGGGAGAGAGAAGTTCGTGGTTTGCTAGGGTAGCACCTGGCGTGATTGTTAATCACCCTCCTTTCATGTTTAGAGTGCCCATTGTGAACTATGACTGATTCAGTCACGGGTATCAGGGCTGAGCTGCCCAGGACCTCCAGCAAGGTCTTGAGAGGCTGTGTGGAGGAGAGGAGGGGTGGGCAAGGCAGCTGTTTGGGAAAGAGTGGGCAGGGCTCCTGGCCGGGTGTGGTGGCTCACGCCTGCAATCCCAGCACTTTGGGAGGCCAAGGTCAGTAGTTCGAGACCAGCCTGACCAATATGGCAAAACCCCATCTCTATTAAAAATACAAAAAATGAGCCGGGCATGGTGGTGGGTTCCTGTAATCCCAGCTACTCAGGAGGCTGAGGCAGGAGAATTGCTTGAACCCAGGAGGCGGAGATTCCAGGGAGCTGAGATGGTGCCACTGCACGCCAGACTGGGCAAGACTCCATCTGAGAAAAAAAAAAGTGGGCACAGCTCCTGAGGAATTGCTATGCTCCTGCTCTGTGGTGGACCACGTCTTTTCTGGCTCCCCAGAGTTTTCAGGACTCTACGTCTTCTTTCCTAACCTGCTGTGGAATTGGCTCTTTCTGTAGGACATAAGGATTGCTGAGGGCAGCCTCAGGGTAAGTGCCTGGAAAGAAGGTGGGGCCACCATGGGAACCTCCACTTCCCTTACTCCGGGGGCTAGAGTTCAGCCAGTACTCCCAGGGATGGCTGCGCTGGTTATGAGGACCCTGCCATCCTTCCAGACTATGGCTCAGTACCCACCGTGGGTGCCCCCATGGTTGGCTGATCCAGCCCTTCTCCAGGGCCGCTGGGGGACCCAGCACCTCAAAGATTAACAGCCTCACCCCACCCTGAAGTAGGCTCCATCCCCAGCCCATGCACCGTCATGTTTTCTGATTGGCTGACTGCCCTCTAGCACCAGTACATGTGGTGACATCACGTCTCTGGCTACTGATGTCTGCGCCAAGCTCAAAATCCATCTTTGTCATCACATTTGCAATGGTGATTCTGTCTTTAAGGAGACTCAGCCTCATCACCCTTCCAGGGGAAACCCCGTATGTTCTTTGCCAGCGTGGTCCATTGTGTATTTCAGTGAATGCTCTGAAGGGGAGAGTTTGCCATCAAAGCACCCGCTCTCTGCTCAGTGATTTTTACCAAGTGCCTAGAGTGTCTGGGCTGGCAGGGAGAGGGCATGGCTTGGAGAAAAGGGTTTTCCTGGCTAGCTCGGGGCGTGATGTTTGGCTCCTGGCCTTTGACATAGTTAACTAATCCTTTCCACTACCAGAAGCCTGCAAGGAATGGCATGTGTGGAGAAGATGGGGGGCGGGGGAGAGGGGTTCTGAAGCAGAAGAAGGCACATACATGACTACTACCGCTTTTAATCTTTACATGTGGAGCAAATGAGAGCTGAGAAATTTTAAGAGTTAATCAGCAGTTTTCAGATGACATAGTTCACATTCTTTTTGGTATTCAAACGCCAGCGAGAGAACTCTGGCAAAAAGATCAAGTCCATGGATGCTTGAGTGGTGGAAAAAATAGTGACACAGTTTTTCCATTGCAAATCAAAAAGATATGATCTTATGTTAGTACAGGGAAGTGTTTATGAGCAGTGACATTAAAGGGAGCAAAACAAAGTCAGTGTGTATATACTAATTAAAAGTGTGTGCAAACAGCTCTAAGCACCTCAACAAAGCTCAGCTGGAATCACAGAGCCATGCCCCTGGTATCGCACTGGTCTCCCTTTTGAATGCAAAGTTGAGCTTTAAATTGCTCTGCTAAACATTAATCAGCAATCTGGACCGACTGTTCCAGGAGGAGGGTGGCATTCCCAGGGGCTATTCAAGTGTTTCATGGACGCCTGGTGCCAGGCCCTTTCTCCCCAGCACAGGTGCTGGGACCACATCCCCTGCTGTCCGTGGTGACCCACCTAAAGGCGACTACAGATTGGGTGGGGTTCGAAGGCTCTCCAGCATAGGAGAGGGAGGGGGAGCAGGATGCCAAGCCGTGCACCCTGCACAGCTACTGTCTGTGCCCAAAACACACCCAACCAAAAGGGACGGATATGTCTCAGGGTGTCCTCAAGGCAGTCTTTGGAGAGTAGAGAAAAAGCTTTGGGGATGGGAAAGAGTGAGGCTTCACTCAATGCTGTTTTGTGCTGTTTGAGTAAAAAAAAATATATCCTATGAGCATTTCCTATTGCAAAAAGGAACTTAGTAATTATTTAAAATATTTAAATGGGCCTCATCAATGCACACAGCTGGGCTCTAAACAAGATGCTCTTAGCATGGCCAAACCTCATCCACCCCCTTGAGTCCCCAGAGTGACTCTGTCCCCACCCTCCGCACAAGTAGTGGCAGCCTCCTCAGTTCCCTGCACTTGGAGACAGTGTCTCAAAGGATTTGTCCTTGAGCTCTTCCTTCCCCGAAGTCCTCACACCAACCCTTTCCCTCACACCCTCGTTGCCTTCAGAAGAAGGGAAGTGACTGGAAATGAAGAGAAGCAGGACACAGGCTAACAGCACCAACAGCAAAATCCAAGATAACTTTTTGCAAAGCAAAAAAGAAGCTGGAGAGAAGCGTAGTTTGCACTTAATAACAGTATAGACAAGAGACGGAACATCCTCTTCCCCCAGCTGAGGAGGGGCATCTGAGCTGGGGTTGCCGCAAGGAGAGCCAGGCTTCAGCGGGGCTGGGAGGCTTCCCCTGGGAAGCCAAAGCAGAGCATGGAGTCAGGAGGAGAGTTGACAGATAAAGTGGAAGACATCCAGTTAAAACAATCTCAGATAAATGATGCATGTTTGTAAAGTATGTCCCATATGTTACATGGCGTTGCTGTAGAGGAGGGAGCCTCCGTTTACGTTATGGGCCAGGCTGGACTGGAGTGAGTCCCCCCGACCTGTTACAGGGACATTGCCAACCCTTGTCCTGCTGGAGTCTCTGTCGTCCCACCTGGCACTAAGCCAAGCATCCTTAGAAACCATGATTCCAATGTTCTCATGTTATGCATGAAACACCCGAGACCCAGCGGGCTTAAACCAATCGGCTAGTCACTTTGTAGTTATCTACCCAGCAAGTAGTAGATGGGATTCTCCTGAGACCAAGGCCTCCTGTTCCCATCACACCAGGAAAATGTGGTGGGTGGCAGGGGTTGCCTGTCCCTGACTCACACTCAAGTGCTCAGGCTGGTCACCACCCAGATGAAGGGGTCCGGGCTTCACTGGGTGTGTTCCCTGCCCTGCCCTGCCCTGCCCTGCGAGTCTCCCAATGTCAGTCTCATTTACCGTCTTTCAGCTTTGGAAGAGCTTTGGAAAGCCATGAAGACATTCGAACCCCTTGCTGGAACGTAGGTTAGTGTCAGTTTCCGTCACCTATCAATGTGATCATCACTAGCGGTGTCTAAACCACAAACTCAGCCCCAAGGTAAAATGCCACTGCGTGGAACTGAGGCCTCCCACTGTGTTCATTGTGGGCCTGCTTCCAAAGTGGATCAGGGGAAAGCAGAGAAATGGAGGCATGACCAAGTCTAGGAGTTGGCACCACCTTGAGCCCCATTTTACTGCAGCGGAAGAGGAGTGGGGACGTTAAGTCCTTTGCCTGAGGTCACCCAGGTCTTGAGTGGAGGAGCCAAGAGTCACGCCCGGGGAGTCTGATCGCAGATCCAGGGTGCTGAGTAACTCTGGGCTGGTCCGTCTTTCCAGATGATCTTTGTGGTCCCCGGGTCATGTGGCAGTCCACAGCAGTCCGTTCAGTGCCCTGGCTGCTCAAAGGCTGTACAGGATGAGATTCTCCAGCTGCAGTTCTAGGGAGAAGCCCTCCCCTCCCCTCTCCATGCTCAGCCACCCCAAGTGGCAGCGTTTGAGGAGAAAGCTAGGCACCTTTCTACCCTCAGGTCTGGAAGGAGCCTTTTGAACCAAGGCGATGTGGAGGCTTGGCAGGAAAGACTGCAGAATTCGGAGCAAGAGCAAGATACAAAAATGCATCCACAGACACTGCGAGGGATGGAGAACCCAGTGCACGTGGGCTTAGGCAAAAAAAAAAAAAAAAAATTAAGAAAATTCATTTCCTGATACATTTCTGTGAGGTAGGCTCTATTTGAAGCTCTATTTTGTGGATGAGAAAATGGAGATGAAATGCAGTTTAAAAGCTTGCCCAAGCTGACATAGCGGGTGACGGAGCTGGGATAGAACCCAAGCAGCTGGGCCAGCAGCTGTGACACCACCTGGGAGTTTGTCAGAAATGCAGAGCCCCAGGCCCCTCCTCATACTGATCAGAGGCTGCTCCTAACAAGGCCCCAGGTGATTTGTCTGCTTGGTCCAGTTGGAGAAGGTGGCCCCGGGGAACTGTCACATGCTCCTTCTGGGTTTGTAGAACCACGCAGCCGAGATGCCCAGGGATCTTTGTTGTTTGTTGACTGCTGTATCTCCAGCACCTGGAACAATGCCTGGCATATAGTAGGCGCTCAATAAATGTTTACTGAGTGCATTCATTGAATTTGGGTATGCGTTTAGACAGAGCTCAGAACGACCTCAAAGACCTTTGCATGGGTTTCTGCCAGGGCTGGTCCCCTTCTCCCCAGCCATCTTGATGGAAGGCCAGAGGGGCATAGGTCGCTGGAGGGATTAGTCATTGTTTGGGAATACCTGCTTCCTCATTAGTGGAGATAATCACACAGTGATGGATCAAACCACAAAAATCTGTGAAATCCCTGGGGGCAGCGCCTCTTCCAGCCACGATCCTCATTTCTTCCGTTTGTTCATCAAACCTTCCCCACCTCGGGTTCCAGGGCTGCAGGCGCGTTTCACATACCCGGGAGTTATTTCAGCCACATCTCTCCAAGGTCTGCGAAGGGTTTTATTTTTGTTCCCTGAAAAGCCTTCAAAGCCTTCACTCTGAGCTTTGAGTTTGGTGTGGGCAATTTGAAACATTTAATAGGAATTGTTATGTTTTTTTTTCAAGAAGGAATTATTCTCAGCAAAGTCTGGGGCTGGCCGGAAGGAGACAGCCAGACATCTCCAGGTGGAATGAGTTTCCTGCTGTTCTCGGGGAAATCAAAGCGAAACGCACAGCCCCTGCCTCCCACCCCCGTGCCGGGCCTGACCTCAGCCTTTCATGTGCAGCAGCCACAGGGAGGAGAGAAAGCACAAAAGCAGAGCAAACCCCCCAAAGTCAAGGCTTGAAATGAAACCATTTCGCGATGACAATACTCTGTTCTTCTTTAAACTCTCCCCAAGAACAAATGGAAGTCTTTTTTTCCGTGGAAAGACTGGATTCGGGCTTTCATCCTCAGAGGCCTTTATTTGGGGGTGCCTCCCCCGTCCCTCCTTTCGTTATTTGCACCTTCTCAGGCCAGGTGGGGGTGGCGGGAAACGGGAGCCTCTCTGCACCCTGGGCGGAAGACCCACCGCCTGGGCCCGTGACGGTGAGTCTTGGGCTGCCCTGGCCGGGGGGATATGAAAGGGTCTGCTTTCATCCTGGTGGCGGGGAATAGAGGAGTCCAGGGAAAAGGTGACGCTGCTGGCCTCCTCCCACCTCCAAAGCAGGGTGCTGCCTGCCATCTTCCTTTCAACCTGCGTGAACACAGAGGGTCATAACGCAGCTGGGGCAGCTGGCTGGAAATCTGGGTCTTAAAATAAAATATTGTCATTCAGCCCACTTGGCCAGTGTGACTCCGGTCCCTGTGTGGGCCTGCAGGAGGGCTGCATGAAAGCCTGTGTGAGCTGCTTGGCCCCTCCAGCTGTCCTGAGGTCCAGGATGATTCAGGAAAAAGCGTCCAGGTTTTAGGGTTGGCTGCTGCTAATTATTCCAGCAGAAAAGCAGTTGCACGTGGCTAAAGTTAAAGGCTGATGTTTCTCCGGGCCTGAGAGTTTAAAGCTGGGGAAGGGCAGATGGGCTGCTGTGGCCCTTGCCTGGTTTCCTCCGGCTCCGCACTGAGCCCACTCCTGGTCCAGGCTTCGGGAACTTTCTGCATAGAAACAGAAAGCTGGAGGGAATAGGGAAGCCCCGTGGAGGGGCCCACAGGAGCATGGGGTGACCAGGGAAGCAGGGATCAGAAGAGGGTCCCCAGGGGTGGGGGTGCCCAGGAAAACCTACAGACAGCCCAGCCACTCGCCCTGAGTCAGGTCTTGGCCCTTCCAGCTGTCCTGAGGCCCAGGATCATTCAGGAAAAAGAGTCCAGGTTTCAGGGTTGGATGCTGCTCATTACCCCGGCTCTCCACCAGGCCTCTCAGGGTGCCGACATCCTCCCGCCTCACGTTACCGGCCTTTGTTCAGAGCTGACCTCCTCTCCCACCCTGGGTCCTGGGTCCCTGGAGGGCAGAGACCCCCAGTGTGCTGGGCCCAGTCCTCCCATTACTGACAGTGCAAGGTGGGAGGAAAAATGAAGCAGGAGCAGAAAGGAGCCTGGGCGGTCACAGGGATGGGGAGTGTCGTTTATTTAAATAGGTAGCCGTGAGGATATCCAGCCTGTCCCAGACGGACTTTTAGCAGACTACAGTCCGTTTATAAGAGCCCAAAAGGATAGTCTCTTTCAAAGAAAAAGTAATTTGTGAGTGTGTGATGAGAACACAAATCCCTCCACGCCCGCCCGTTTTTCCCATGCTGGGCAGCTGGGCTCTGTGTCGTGGCTGCGAGGTGCAGGTAGCACTGGCGAAGTCCCAGGGCCGACCGACTGCCTGTCTAGACGCCGGCAGTTGCAGGGCCGGAGGAGAGAGCTCTGCTAGGTGCTTCCAAGCTGTTTCCTGTCTTCCTCCCCACAGCGCTCTGCAGGGTCTGTCCCCTTGGTGACGGGCACCTTCCTGGTCCTTGGCTCTGCTCTACGGGAAGAAGGAGGTCAGTGTCATGGTGGCAGCAGAGGGCCTCCCCAGGCAGGGTTGAAGCTGCTTTCCTCGCCGGCTCTGTACCCCAGAGAGGCTCCTCTCCCCAAGCCACGCTCTCGCCCTGGCTGTCTGATGCCCAGGCCTCTCTTCGGCCTGGTCCCTGGAGTGGGGCTGAATGCCCCAGGTGGGGAACATGGGAAACTCTGTCCCCGTCCTGGGCAGAGAGGACAGAGAGCTGGGCAGCAGACAGCAAGGAGGGCCGGAGTGCCCCTGCCGAGAGCCAGCGCAGGCCGTACGGGCCCAGGGCATGCCGTGGTGCAGGGCCACACTCTGTCTCCTCCTTAGCACCACCTCTGCCTGCCTGTGGACCTCACGCTCCCATGTGGAATGGGCTTTCCCAGGAGCAGGGGACCGTCCACTTGAATTTCAGCACCTACCTTCCCAGCCTAGTGCCAGGCAGGGAAGGAAGGGCTCTCTTCATATGCGCCCACATGCCCGGCAGACCCCCAGAATTACACGGGGGGTGAAAGGCAGTCCCCACAGACAGGAGTGCTGGACAGAGAGCAGGAGGGATGCTGAACCAACCCCAGGGCTGTGTCCCCACTTGGCCTATGACTGGGCAATCTCTGCAAGGACAGCCCTGGGACATGGCCCTGGCCCTGGCCCTCAGGTCACAAGGCACAGCACCCCTCCCCACTCCTCACTCCCCAGCATCCAGTGTACCGGTGTCCTTCTGTCACTGAGAAATGCTGATGGACCCCTGGATGCCCAGGGGAGCACTGGGTCACAGAGGTCAGGATGGGGGTCACCCAGAGACCTTTCTTCCAGTACCATCTTCTGGTTTGACACGTGAGGAAAGGAAGATGGCAGGCAGTGCCCTGCTTTGGGGGTGGGAGGAGGCCAGCAGTGTCACCCCTTCCCTGGACCCCTCTATTCCCTGCCACCAGGATGAAAGCAGACCCTTTAATATCCCCCCAGCCAGGGCAGCCCAAGAGCCAGAAAAGTCCTGTCTCCTCGCGTCACACTCAGGTTAGTGTCGGGGGCTGGTCCCACCCAGGTCCACCTCCCACAGAGGGTCTGTCACAGGAGGGCGGGCATGGGGCCGGTGCAGGGTACTCTCTGCAGGCAGAACTGGGTCCTCTGTGGGGGGTCCCTGGTGGGGTAGGAAGAGTTAAAGAAGGCAGCATGCCTGGTGGCTGCGGGTTCAGAGAAGGCGCCTGGAATGCAGTGGGTCCCGCCATGGAACATGAGGGGCAGATCAGATCTCACGGGCTTGAGATGATGGTTAGGGGTCCCAGGGGCAGGGGGCTGGAGGGAGTGGCAACCCTCAGGCAATTTCAGTCCTTTCTGGCCTCAACTGGTTTCCCATTCCTTTGAGGCCCTCCCATGGGTGAAATCAAATATGCTTTTGTGCCCAGTCTTGCTGGACTCTGGGGCCAAGGACGGCAGCATCGGGGTTGCTGGGGGCTCCATCCCCTGCACAATGCCTGCCCCTGCAATGACTGATGGGCGCTGGACATAGCGGAGCCAAGGACAGAGCAGAAGAGGCTGGCAGGGGTGGGGTGATATCACCCTGGGCTCCGATGGCCAACGTTCCCTGCAGACCTGGGTGCCATGTGCAGCTCCCTCGCAAACCTCTGCGTGTCTTCCAGGGAGTTCAGTATCCTGATTCTCAGCTTCCACATCATTTTTCTAGGACACTAAAAACGCCCAGGCTTTGGGAATCTGCCCAAGGAGACAGAGTCCTCGCTCAACGTCCCGTTTCCTTCTCCAGGCCAGGAAGTAGAAGAAGGAGGACAGGACTTGTCTCTTCTTACCCAAGTATCTCTGGGCACGCCACTTCCCTCCTCATCTGTAAAATGAGACAGCAGAGCAGATGAATCAAGTTCCCCTTTCTTTTTTAAAGTAATGAGACCTCATTCCTGAAATGAAATCTCATTCAGAAATTTCACTATAGAAATAGAAGCCACACTGCCTGGCCAAAGTCGGGGTGTGTGGGATGGAGGGCTCGGGCAAGGAGCAGGAAGCCTACCAGGTTGGCTGCCTCTTTGCCCCGAGAGCTGCCTCCACACCCTGCCATGGAGCCCCAGGGTGCCAGGGAACCTCAGTTTGAAATTCACTCTGATGGCCTAGAACTCTCTGGATCCAATTCAGCTGCAGCAAACAGGGAAACAGCTTCCAGGAAGCCTCACCCTCCAGCAGCCAAGATGCCTGGGGCAGTGTCCCTTGGGTGTCACGCAGCAAGGGTGGGAACAGTGAGGGAGGCTCCCCCTGCAGACCTGGGCAGGTTGGGTCCAGGCTCAAGGAGAACCAGGTGGCTGGACTCACATCTTCCTCACCCCGCCCCCCACCCATCATCACCCCACTCCTCCCCTGCTGGCCCCCCAGGCCCCCACCTGACAGGAGCTCACACATAGGTGGTTGCCTCCACTTCTTAATGCCCTCCCCCTGCTTGTCCCCACGGCTGGCACACCCTGCAATGACAGCTGCTGTTCCTCTGCCTTCCCACTGCGCCTGCCTCGCCTCCCCACTCTCCTCAGCTAATTGCCGGGTTTGCCCTTCATGGATTCCGAGGTAGTGCTGAGGCCCGCGCCCCTCAGCTGCCAGTGCTGCCTGTTTTAGTATCTGCAGGGAGAAAAAATCAAGATGGCTTCAGCAAAGCCTCTGCTTAGCCGGGCAGAAAGGGGCGTTTGTGGGCAGGGCATTGCATGGGAAGCTGCAGCGCACTCTTGTTTCACCTGGATCCTTGGTCCAAATGCATCCCCTGGTCCCTGCAGGTCCAAGGTGGAGCTGGAGCTTTTGCGTGTCTCCTCAGCTCTCAGGTGAGGGTGCAGGGGCGTGCACAGAGGAAGTCTCGAGCCCCGGGCTGGTGGGGGCAGCTTGCCCGGGTGTTGCTGGGCAGCTCGGAGCAGGTCCTGCCACTAATCTAGGGGTCCAGTCTCAGGGTGTCCCAGGTTGTGGTAAGGATGGAAAAGGGAGCTGAGCCTGATTCTAGCCCAGGGCGGACCCTGCCAGGAGGGCATCTAGGAGCAACGAGGATGCCAGCATCTGCCCTTCCAGCGCTGCTGAGAAAGCATCACCATTTTCTGAAGAAAGCATCCTTTTTATTCATTCCAGAAATATTTATAGAGTGCCTATGGCATGCCAGGCACAGTTTAAGTTCTGAGGATACAGAGTAAACAAGACAGGCAACAGCACTCCCTCCTCGAGCTTCTGTTCTCCTGGGAGTCAGGGTAAGAAGAGATGATAATAATGAGGTAAATAAGTCAAACTGGAGTGTGTTACTGACAGTGCAAGCTAGGAGACAAAATGAAGCAGGAGCAGAGACAGCCGGCGTGGGGACGGGGATGGGGAGTGTTGTTTATTTAAATAGGTGGTCATGAGGCCATCCAGCCTGTCCCAGGCGGACTTTTAGAAGACAACGGATTGTTCATAAGGGCCCCCAAGTACAGGCTCTTTAAAAAAAAAGTAATTTCTGAGTGTGCGATGAGAACATAAATCCCTCCACGCCAGCCCGTTTTTCCCATGCTGGGCAGCTGGGCTCTGTGCCGTGGCTGCGAGGTGCAGCCAGCACTCTCGAGGTCCCAGGGCCGACCGACTGCCTGTCTAGACACCGGCAGTTGCAGGGCAGGAGGAGAGAGCTCTGCTAGGTGCTTCCAAGCTGTTGCCTCCCATCTTCCTCACAGTGCTCTGTGGGCCTTACCCCTTGGTGATGGGGCGCCTTCCCAGTCCTCGGCTCTGCTTTATGGGAAGAGAAAGGACACTGTCACAGGTTCCTGTCCCCTCCAGCCAATGGGAGCAGCCACACGTGGTCATCTGCCACTGCAGCTCTGTGGTGTCCCTGCCATGGGAGAAGTGACTGAGAAGCCCCCAGAGCCCAGCAAGGAGCCAGGCTAGAGCTCTAGCAGGTTCTGCTGGGGAGGCAGACTCAGTCCAAATTTTCCATTTTAACTGGAATCCTAGGGGTTAAACCTGGCTGTGACTTGGCAATGACCCTAGTCCATGCTATTCCACAGGGGGCATCCCCCCTCCCCAGGCCCTGCCCTGCTGGGGCTCCCACAGCTTCTGCTCCCAGCAGGTCTCACCCGGGGACAGAGGCGGGGGTGGAGCAAGAGGAACCAAGCCAGGAAGCTGCAGAAATAGCTCTGGGGGTGGGAGGGCGTGGTGCTGCCGAAGGCCAAACACCCACGCAGGGTGTTATTTCTCTGCCCTCCCAGGCTAAGGGGATTTCTCAGACACAGGCCTCCTTCCCAGGATGTAGCCTGTGTCCAGTGAGGGCCCTGCCCATCCCAGCCTCCGTTTCCTCTCACTGTTCTCGAAAGCTGGGCCCAGCTGAGGCGGGTGCGGCAATGTCCTGCTGCCTATGGTCCCTTGAGAACTGGCCAGGCTGTCCCTGTGCCCAGCACGTGCTCACCGGGATCCTCCAGTCAGCATCTGGGCTCCATCTGACCCCACCTGACAGGGCTCAAACCAGCTCCAGGCATGAGTGTGGCGAAGGCCAGGTCTGTCTTCAGGGTCCCTTCCTCACTCCACTGCCTTTTCCTGTCCCGGCTCACCCACAGGGGGCCATTTCTGCCCCCACACAGGACTCCCTGTGAACCAAGGCTGCAATTGCTTCTGGGTGCCCCTCTCTGGGCAGCTGGGGGGCAGGAGGATCGCCTAGCAGGTGGGTCCCAGTCCCAGCAGCAGGAGCTTCCTGCCAGACAGGACCAGAGGGGATGGCAGTCAGCTGGGGTGGGAGGTTTACAGGCAAAAGGCATGGGGGGCTAGGAGGCCTGCAGGCCTGTGGGGAAAGGGGGCCCCAGAAACCAATAGGAATTAGGGGTTCTCCTAAGAGAACCTGCTGGAACAAGGAACAGCTGCCCACTGCTTCCCCGACAGAGGCCTCCCCCTCCTTAGCCGCTCCAGCCAGTGACTGGATACGGTATGGGCACTAGACCCTAGAACCAGGCAGTTCCTGCCCCACCGACTCCCCTGTGTGCAGGCCTCTCTCTGGGGCTTCTCATCAGCACAGCTTTCTCAGGGCTCCACTGGCTCCACACATCCTCCTAACCAGTCCCCCTTCTCTCTCTGTCCTTCCCACGGTCAGCCCTGCATCCTGGCTCAAGGCTCTCTCCCCATCTGCCCCTTTCCTCCTGGCTTGGTATCTGCTCACTGGAAGACCTGGATGGATGTGGCAGAGCCCAGACAGGATTTGGGAGGAGCCCTGAGCTTGCCATCAGGGTTGGCCTTGAAGAACGGGGTGTGGACTTGGGAGGAGCCGTGAGCTCACCATCAAGGTTACCTTGAAGGATGGGGTATGGGTGTGTCGCCCCATCAGGATCCCCTGCTTTGGGTCTCCTTCCTGCTATGGAGGCTGATGGAAGAGTGTGGGCCAGACACCTGCAGGTCTTTACCCTGTGCTGAGCAACACCCCTGACGGGGCACCCTCCCCCCTACACCCCCATCCCATTCCAAAGGAAGAGCCCCAAGCGGCCTTTCTGGAATGAAGGTCCCCTTACCCCAGGTCAAACTGATGTTGCTGGGATCTTTGGTTGGGTCTCATCATTGCCCCATATGGGCAACAGAGAAGGACAGCCAAGAGCTGGGTGAGGCGCCATGACTGCGCCTCCTCCTGTGCTCTAGATCAGAGCCCCTCCCAAACTCTCCCCTAGGGGCCTGACCCCTTCCTGGTATGTCACTTTTGCTTGACCCAGGCCTCTGGAGGGGCAGCAGCCTGTCTCCTAGCACCAGCTGGCGTTCTGGTCCTGGTGGGTGCTCACCACACTCGGGGGCTGCCACTTGGGGTTATGTTGGCACCAACGTTCTGTGTGGGGTGCAGGGATGGCCCCTAGAGAAACGGCCAGCGCTGCCTTCCACTGCTGCATCAGGCTGGTCCCCATGGCCCTCCTCACAGCCATGGCTGTAACTCGGGCCCACGGGCAGGCCAGGTCCTAAACCCTGCAGGGAGGGTGGCCCATCAAATCTTCACATGGCTGGGGGCACAGCCAGCCACCAGCATCCCTGTGCTGTCCCCATGGGGAAGAGAAGGGAATGATGTGTTCATAAATGCCAGGGCAAGTGGGTACAGGCATGACATGGAAGAAAAAGTGACTCCCATCAGAAGGGGAGTGGGTCTTGGTAGTGCACATCTGGATGGTCAGTCCCTAGGGTGGGCATTGGGCTGAGCTCTCTCTTATCTGATGCCACCACTGGGTGACCTCCATTCTGTTTCTTAACCTCTCTGTGTGCCAATCGCCTCATCCGGAAGAATGGGAATGGTGAAAAACTGTACCTCCCCAGGGTGGCTCTGTGAGTATTTAAGGAGCAACTGCATGTGAGACAGGGAGTCAGTGTCTGGCCCACTGTGGGCACTGGTAAATGTTGGTGATGGCAGGGATGAGGGAGCAACTGAGAGCCGGCAGTGAGGTGACGTGCCCAAGGTCATGCTGCCAGCAGGCAGCTGGTCAAGCTGCTGAGAGCCGGCAGGAAATAGATGTGGACAAAGCAGGGTCGGTTTTCAGCCTCTCTCCACAGAAAGGCTGGCTGAAGTTTCCCTCACCACGCAGAAATCGATAAGCAGGAGGTTTTTAAAAACCACCTCCCCATCGAACCTGCCACTGCCGGAGCTGAGGGCTGCTGGTTTTGCGGCCCGCCCTGCCCCAGGGGCACTGAGGGCGCGTCCACACTGGGTGTGCCGGGCATGCACGTGGGCTGCAGACGCTCATGGGGCAGAGCTGGTCCTGCCAAGGTTATGCGTGCATCTCTCAGCAACCTGCTTAACACTGCGTTCCCGGGAGAGAGATGTTTCCCTGGCTGCTTCACATCCAGAGGAGACCATTAGGTCTCGGCAGAAAATAAGGCAAGTGTGGAAACAGCTTTTTATGCCAACTGAGGCTCCTCTTGCAGGGGAGGACTTTCCTGGAGGCCCCTGGTTCGCTGCAGTTCTTGAGCCTGGCTTGGAGTCACACCCTCCCTCTAATCAAGAAACATTGCATCTGCAGCCATCCCCCAGAGTGAGTGGCTGGGGGCTGGGGGAAGAGCAGGGGAGGTGTTGGAATACTTCAGGTCATCGTCAGTGATGCTGAAAAGCTTGGCTAGGAAACTCAGATCAGCCACCAAGAACCTGAGAGCCAGCTCTGGGGAGACCTCAGGGTCCCAGCACCTTTGCCATTCTAACCCATGAGACCTAAGGATCAGTGGAGGGGCAAAGGGGCCCTGGAAACCATCTTGCTTCAATATAGTTCCTCATCAGGGGAATAAAGTGGTGTCTCAGGAGGTAAAAGACACCCGGTGTCACCAGCTAGATCAGGGCCGTTGCCTCCCATTCTATCTGGAGGGATCTGGGACCCTGCACATGAGGCTGAGGCTTGGCCGTGCAGCACCCTGGGTCCCACTGAGCTGGCTGTGCCCTGCCTCAGCCTGACCTGCACCACCTCTACAGTACTCACGCTGCATTATGTTACTGACTATGACTGTAAGCGCTCTGGCCATATTGCCATCCCCTCACATATTTATCAGCTTTCTCTCTTATCACTTGCAAGAAAGTGAGCCTGAAGAGTAATGCCAGGCAGTAAGAGAGGTGAAGCATCCAATAGCATCTTCTTCCCACTTTTCTCTAGTCCAATCCATTTTCAGTAGTTTTTCCACATAAAGAGCCTCTTCACATGGACTGCCATGCATCCACTCAGTCCTTCAAAACACATTTTTCTTTCCTTCTAGTTTACTGAGCACCTACTCTATGTCAGGTGCGATGTTCATCAGCTTACAGTAGAATGATGATCCAGTGAAGATGCTGGCCCGAAGGAAAAGAAGTGACTCCTCTTTGATTCTTCCAGGGAGCGGAATTTGATTTGAGAAAGGGGTCCAAAGAGTACAAGGTGGGAAAGAGGCAAAGGGCCCAGAACAGTGAAGCTGAGGCAGCAGAGAGTGGGGAGGTGGCTGCTAAAAGACTCCACCTACAATTCACACGGCAAAACTGACCACCTGCCAAGCCCCATCCAGGGAGATGTCTGGGTACAGAGGCCCCCAAATAGCCTATGCAGACAGGTGTGGGGCAACCCTCAGTGCAAGGTGAGGGCTTGTGGGGTCCTTCCAGAGGCTGCTGAAGGCGATGAGCTGCCATGAAAGGTGATAAAGTCTTCCCCGTAGGCACAGGAGGAGAAAACAGTTTGTGGTCCACAGAGACCTCTGCAGTGTAGAATGGGTTATCATTATTACAAGCCAGATGTGCCCCACTTTTACTGAATCATCTGGTTGACTCCAAGTTTTAAAATCAATTTCCAGGCCTTGTCACCTTCCAGGTGGGCGACAGCTGTTGCTGTCATTGGAGACCCTTTCTCTTCACCACTTCCCCAGGCTGCTCCAGACGGAATGCATTCAGGCAGTCACCTCCCAGGGCCAAACCTGCTGTGGTACCATCACCTTGCAGCACAGACCATGGTCCCAAGCCTCTCATCTTGACTCTACCACCAGCCCAGCCTGACCTGCTGCAGGGCGCGGCCCTCGGGCACATCTGGGCTCTGTCCCCACCGCTTCGTCCAGCCTCCCATGCCAATCCCCAAAGCAGGTCCCCAAAGCAGGTCCCTGGGACACTCTCTTCTCGATGCTGCACCTGCTGCCCACCCAGGGCCCCTCCGACCTTACCCTCCCTCAGGCATCTCCCATCTGAGGTCCTCTGCAGTGGGGTGATTGTGCATGAACAGTTACATGCCTTTGTCCATGCTCAAGAGCGGTCTTGCCTGGACCACCTTGCCGATAATACTCAGCATGAAACTCAAAAGAAACAGAGAGACCCCCTCAACATCACGGAAAAGACAGCTCCAAAACAGCTAGATTCTAATCCCACCGCTGCTACAGTGATGTGACCTCGCCAAAGCATCAGTTTCCTTATCTGGAAAACGGAACAGTTCCTGGACTCTGTGCACTTGGAAGTGACCATGAGGGTCAAGTGAATGTTCCTCAAAGTCAAATGCTTTTCAGATGCTGATGCTGTGACCAAAGACCTGGTGCGTACATCTGTTCTGTTTTAATGGGACATAGCCCTGGGTATACAGTAGGTGCTTAATGCAGATGATCATGCAGAAGGGCCGTAGCCCGTGGAGGGCAGGCAGCTGGGATTCAGCTGAAGTCCTCAAAGGCTGCAGCATGGGAAAGGCTGAGCAGCAGGAACAGGACAGACAGGCCCTCCTCCTGGGGACCCGAGGCCTGGAGCCAGATCCCCTCCTTTGGCCGCTCTGTAGTGGAAGAACTAGGAGCACCTAAGAGGAGTGGCCCATTCAGAGCGGACAAGAGGCTGTAGAAGCACTGGCAGGGCCTGAATGTGGCATCGTGGCCTCCTGCCGGCTGGAGACGTGCCTGGGCAATGTGTCTTGACATGGAATCCACAGCCAGCCAGCCTGCGGTGGGGATGGGGCTGGGACCCCCGGCCGTACAGACAGAGAGCCAGAGGTGGCTGCAGCTTCCTGACCGGCGGTGGAGCTGATGAGCGGCCTGAGTGGCCGGGCCTTTCGTTTGTTGACGGGAGACGCATGTCTGAGGCCAGAGCCAACTTCTTCCAGGGAGTGCCTGAGAATGCCCGGAGGCGGCTTCCTTCCTCTTCAAAGGACATATGGGGCGCAGATGTACAGGAGGCTGTTGAGAGGGCGCCCAAGTGGTGAGCTGTGTGGGGGTCCTCACGACCCGGCCCAGTCTTGGATATGGGGCTGGAGACTTAGGAAGTGAGTGCTGGGGTCCTGGGGTTCCCTCATCTGCCTTCAGGAGGCTCTGAAGGGGCTTCCTGCGGACCTTTTGCAGCATTAATTCCAACCCCCGAAGCTTCCTTCCTCGGAAGCCGCCTTCCTCGGGTTCCGTGGTGTGAACGGTTGCATTGCCCCGCCCAAGAGGGGCCGCCACCTTCCCACCTTGCCCTCTAAGTTGGCTCATGCAGGGCAGGGCTCAGGCTGAGGTCCAGACCCTCGTGCCAGCTTGGCGCTTTGCCAGAGCTACAAAATTGGAGCTGGACTGCTGGCCGGAGGGCACCGCTGAGGGGCAGAGGGAGCCCCCGCCCTCCACACAGCCCCACCCCAGCCCCACCCTCCGCCTGAGGCCCCTGTCATGGGTGTGGGTGACTCAGTGGAGGTTCTGGTTTCCATCAGGTTTTGAGGCTGAGGCAGCCTGATCCTGAAACAATGACAATCCTCAGAATGGTCCTTCCCGGGCCCTCAGAGGAGCATTTCAGGCCTGGCCAATAACACAGCAGAACGGAAAATGACGGGAGGGAAAGGTCAGGCGGCGGGGCCTCCTGTGGAGGGGAGCAGGTGGCTGCTCCGGCCAGAGGGCCAAGTGGCGTGGCCTGTGAGCGCCGGCAGCTGGCAGTGACCCCACAGATCAACCTGGGCCCAGGCTGTGGACACCGAGCAGGGGCACCCGCCCGGCCTGGTTGCCTCATATGGCCCCCACAGCCCTGGCCAGGACACCTCAGGACAGTGGCCTAGCCTCTATGCCAGCAGGCCAGCTTGGAGTACTCAAGCCTAATTTGCCTGGAGCCCTGGGCCTCTCAGGAGGAAGACGTGTGGTGGAGGTGGCAGAGGGAGAGCAGAGCCTGGCACACAGCATTTGTCACCGTAACCGAGGCAGCTGCCCTCCTCACAGAGCTGCCACTGACGGGATGAGCACTTACAGAGCCCCTGCTGTATGTCAGGTAGTGTATTTATTATTGCTTCTCTTCATATCAGCCCCAGAAGGTATGTACCCCAAATACTAGCCCCATTTCACAGATAAGAAAATTGAGGCTTCAGTGATTAAGCAGAGGCTGTGATCCTCCACCCAGAGCCGCAGCCACCCAGCTCTCCTGCAGGACAGGAGACACCTACTAACCTGCTTCTCGATTATTCTTTTCTTCTCTGCCCCCTGGCAATGTCCTTCCCACCTGCAAACACAGCTGGGCTATGCCAGGGGAGTCTGTAGAAATGCTCCCGGGGCCCCCTCATCCATGGGGATGGGAGTCTGTAGAAATGCTCACCTCCGCCCTCTCCAGTGGGGACATTGGAGGCCTGTGCCCCACAGTCTCCCTGAGGTCCCGGCGGGTCGAGCCTGTTGCCCACAGTGGAAATGCTTCATTCATGGGCCTCTCTCCCTTCCCTGCCTCCCTCTCCACCTCCATCCCTGCCCTGCACTTCCTGGGATCACGTCATGTACCCAAGTTCTCACTGCAGTCTGCTTGAGGGGAAACCCAGATGTAGCCATGCCCCTTCCAGGCAGAGGGAAGAAACCCAGGCTCCCGGCAACTTGTGCCATGGGGGGTGCAGCAGGAGTGCAAATGCAGTGTTCAATTCAGGATCCAGCCAGAACTCACATTCACTTGCCTTTGACCAGCTTAAGAGAAACAAGAAGATGAGTAGAATTGTAGCAGTCAAAATGCTTTGGCTGCAGGTAATAGGAAATCCAACTCGAACTGGTTTAAGCAGAGGCCAGGGGCTGCAGGGTGGGCTTCTCTCACAGCACCTGCTCTGGTCCCCCGGTCCCCTGAGTGGTGCACACTTCCCTCCACAAGGTGTGTTGCCGGTGGTCACGGCCTTCCTGGGCTCGCATTTGCTCATGACAGTGTCTGGAGAGCTCCACCTCTGGGGGCTCTTCCTGGGGGCTGCTACTGAGAGAGGACTGGGGGAACCACGACAAAAAAATCTGGGTTCTTGAGACAGCAGAAAGCGTGGTGGAAGGTGGGTGAGTAACCAAACAGCATCTACTAGAATTTTTTTCCTCCAATTTAAGTTCCTCCTTGGTGAGTTCTCCTTAACTGCCACAGACTGGCCAATGCTAGCAGATGACACAGGGAACGAACAAGTAGCATCTGAGTCTTCATGGAAAAGCCTAGAAATAGGCAGTCCTTTCATAGCAGTTCTGTTTCTACAGTGAACATGTGGGCTGTGGTTTAACTGTGTAAACACAGTAAAGTTGTGTTATGCAAGTGAACGTGTTCCTGACTGGGAGGTGGATTTAAATGTAAGAGTGGTCCACAGCCCCCTCCGCAGAGCTGATGTTGCCCTTGCCATCCTTCCCATGGCCCTTTGGGCTCTGGCCATGGGTCTGCCTGTGTCCATGCGTGGCCGAGCTGAAGGCCCACACAGGAGCAGCCATTCTGAGCAGGTCTGGGCAGGGGTCCCTGGCTTGCAGCCCTGGAGGGGCTGGAGCTGTATATGCTCAGGGCCTTGTCTCCCTTACTGAAAATACAGGACACAATGGAACAGAATAGAGAGCCCAGAAATAAGGCTGCACACCTACAACCATCTGATCTTCAACAAAGCTGACAAAAACAGGCAATGGGGAAAGGACTTCCTATTCAATAAGTAGTGCCGGGATAGCTGGCTAGCCATATGCAGAAGATTGAAGCTGAACCCCTACCTTATACCATATACAAAAATCAACTTAAGATGGATTAAAGACTTAAAGGGAACATCTAAAACTATAAGCACCCTGGAAAACACCTCAGTAAATATCATTCTGGACATGGAACTTGGAAAGATTTCATGATAAAGATGCCAAAAGCAATTGCAACAAAAACAAAAATTAACAAATGGAATCTAATTAAACTAAAGAGCTTCTGCACAGCAAATCAACAGAGTAAACAGACAACCTACAGAATAGGAGAAGATATTTGCAAACTATGCATCTGACAAAGGTCTAATATCCGGCATCTATAAACAAACAAATTTACAAGCAAAAACAAGCCCATTCAGAAGTGGGCAAAGGACATAAACAGACACTTCTCAAAAGAAGACATGAGTGCAGCCAATAAGCATATGAAAAAATAATATCACTAATCCTTAGAGAAATGCAAATCAAAACCACAATGAGATGCCATCGCACACCAGTCAGAATGGCTATTATTAATAAGGCCAAAAACCAACAGACTCTGGTGAGGTTGTGAGAAAAGGGAACCCTTATACACTGTTGATGGGAGTATAAACTAGTTCAGCCATGTGGAAAGTGGTGTTGTGATTCCTCAAAGAACTTAGAACTACCATTCAACCCAGCAATCCCATTTCTGGATATATACCCAAGAGAATATAAATCATTCTGTCACAAAGACACATGGACACATATGTTCATTGCAGCACTATTCACAATAGCAAAGACATGGAACCCACCTAAATGCCCATCATCAGAAGACTAGATAAAGAAAACATGGTACATATATACCATGGAATACTATGCAGCAGTAAAAAAGAATGAGATCATGTCCTTTGTGGGAACATGGATGGAACTGGAGCCCATTATCCTTTGAAAACTAATGCAGGAGGCCCAAATACCACATGTTCCCACTTACAAATGGGAGTAAATGATGAACACATGGACACACCAAGAGGGAAACAACAGACACTGGGGCCTTGAGGGTGAAGAGGGGCAGGAGGGAGAGGAGCAGAAAAACTACCTATCTGGACTGTGCTTATTACCTGGGTGACAAAGCAATCTGTACACCAAACCCCCGTGACACGCAGTTTATCTGTATAACAAATCTACACATGTACCCCTGAACTTAAAAGTTAAAAAAAAAAACAAGCAAATAGAAAACACAGGACACTGTCTCTCTCCCTCCCTCAATCAATCCAAGCTGAGATTTTCAAGGCCTCTGCACTCTTTTAAATAATTCCCAGATGACTGAATTCCCAGATTCAAGCAAATGCTCCTGAACACAGGAGCAACTAGGCCCTGGGGTCTCAAGTCCCCACCTTCCCCAAGAAATGAGACTGAACTCCTCCTCCTTGCAGGGCAGGGCTGGGCAGCGGAAGAGCGGGGGCGGTGGGGGGAGTGGGGGCGGTGGAGGGAGTGGGGGCGGCGGGGGCGGCCGGGGGAGCAGGGGCAGTCGGCTCCACTGGAAGCTGTGTGGCCTTGAACAAGCGAGTGCACGCCAGAGATGGTGAGAGGGAGACTGTCTCGCCTGCCTCTCAGGGCTGGTGTGGGGTGGGGGATGCAATCGGAATGTACATGGGGCCTCATGCACAGGGCGTCTCTCCAGTCACAGAGACCTCTGCCTGAAGGATCACTCAGGGTCCAGCTAGAGGTAGAAGCCACGCCAGCTCTTTGAACAGAGAGACGGTACCACAAGAATTGCTAACCCCTGTGCATTGCAAAGGCAAAAAGTGAAAACTGAGCTAGCACAATAGATCAGCAAGTGACAGGGGAGGGCTGGGAGCAAAGAGGCCATTGAGTGTGGCGGCACGCGCCTGCAGTGCCAGCTACTTGGGAGGCTGAGGCAGAGAACGGTTTGCACCCGGGAGGCGGAGGTTGCAGTGAGCTGGGATTGCGCCACTGCACTCCAGCCTGGGCAACAGAGCAAGATTTCGTCTCAAAAAACAAAACAAAACAAACCAGAATGATTAAACTTCCAGGACTGAAAGACCCCTGGAAGCGGTACCCAGGTCCGCAAGGACTGGGCACAGGCTGTCCGCAGCTGGTCTGCCCCAGTGAAGGGAAGAAACGGAGGGGCAGGCTCAGCAGCTTCCTTCTGCACTTCCTCCCGAATGGGCTCGTCTCCAGCTCCAGGGCCTTTGCTGGGCCGTGTCCGCTGTGCGATCCCGTAGGAGAGGCAGCCTCGCCCACGGGCCTGGTGATTCCTGCCACCTGGCGACTGGCTTCTACTGAGCAGGATCCGGCGAAGGTCACGGGCTGTTACTTCCGAGGCTCCTCGGCTACAGGATGCCTGTGCCTCCCACCTTCCCTGCCTTCTCTTGTTCTCTCCTCCTAAGAACCCTCGCTCTGGGAAAACCCAGCCGCCCGGGACTGAGCACCCTGTGACCCGCGTCCGCCGCCAGCGGCTGGAGAAGACCGTGAGGCCCAGCAGTGGACGCCAGAGACAGCCTCGAAGCAGATTCTCCAGCCCCAGTGGAGCCTTCAAGCCTCCCGCCATGACTGGGGGCTTGTTGGGACACTCAGAGTTTCCAGGATCCTCTTCTGACCTCCATTCCAGACTCGCGTTCTCCGACATGGCAGCCGTCACACCAGCCCTGTCAGGGGGTCAAGGCAATTGAGGCATACAGCTGTTCCTGGCGTTACGTGGAGGTTGTATCCGGGTAAACCGATTCTGAGTTGAAAATATCGTAAGTTGAAAATGCGGCCGGGTGCGGTGACTCACGCCTATAATCCCAGCACTTTGGGAGGCGGAGGCGGGGGAATCACGTGAGGTCGGGAGTTCGAGACCAGCCTTTGAGGGCTGCACGCCCACTGCCCAGGCAGGGGCTGAACTGCCGCTGCAGACCTCAGGAAGTCACAGTGTGGGCGAGTCTAGGCTGCAGGACGGAGCCACAGCAACGGGGAGAAACACACAGAAACCCTGTCTTTTCTAAAAATACAAAATTAGCTGGGCGTGGTGGCTCATGTTTGTAATCCCAGCTACTCAGGAGGCTGAGGCAGGAAAATTGCTTAAACCCAGGCGGTGGAGGTTGCGGTGAGCCGAGATCGCCCCATTGCACTCCAGCCTGGGTAACAAGAGTGAAACTTTGTCTCAAAAAAAAAAAAAAAAAGAAAAAAGAAAAAAAGAAAATGCATTTGACACACCTAAGCTCCTGAACGTCCTAGCTTAGCCTAGCAGACCTTAAACATGCCCAGAACACTCAGGTTAGCCTACAGTCAGGCAGAATCACTTCACACAAAGCCTGTGGACGAGCCTGTGCAAGTCTGCCCCACATGGTGCCCGGAGACCCTCATTTTAAGGACCACCCTCTTGCTCCAGGTCAGTACTGGCTACTACTAGGTCCTTTCGGACAAGAGTCAACAGCTCCTGGAACTGACAGGAGCCCTCCTACTGCCCCATCGGTGACCACTGCCACAATAATGCTGTGAGACGGGTCACCCTGAAACTCAGTGACTTGAAGCAATAAGCAATTATTTAGGCCATGAATCTGCAGCCATTGACGCAGGCTGGGCTCACTGTTGAACACCTCATGCAATGTATTGAATACTGTACATGTGTCAAAATTGCCAAGATTTCAAACAATCATAAAGTCAAAAAAATATTATACATTGAGCCACCATGCACCAGGGACCATCCGTAAGTCCTCAGGTGGGCAAAGATTGTTAAGACTATGTATTTCCTAGAGGTGGTTGGCGAGAAGAGTGTCCCACCCCGAGTGGGCAACAGTTCAGGCGTGGCAGGCCTGGGCTGCCCTGGGGTCGGTGGCTTCCTGCGTCGTCCTCACTGTGGCTCGGTCCTGCAGCCTAGGTTCGCCCACATTGTGGCTTCCTGAGGTCTGCAGCTGCTGTTCAGCCCCCGCCTGGGCAGTCGGCGTGCAGCCCTCAGAGGGAGGGACACTTGACCCTCACAATGATGTTCCTTGGCAAGCCAACCAGCCAGACTCTCAGCGGATCCCCGGGGCCTTCCCTGGAAGCAGGCGAGAGTCTTCAGGCTGCTTCTCGCTCTGCAGGGATTGCATGAGAAGCACTGTTGGCTTCAGGGAAGCTGCTACCCACCCAGGTGGAGCCTGGGCTGCAGGAAGTTGTGAGGGTGTCCTCTCGGGGTCAGCCCTGATGGAAGGGGACAGAATGGGATGGGCAGGATGGCCCGAGGGAGCCCTGGAGCTGGGCTGGCCCTGCAGGTGGCACCAAGCTGCAGTGAGGGGACCGAGGTTTATGCCCCCAACCAGATCCGTCCCTAGCGGGGGGCTGCCTTGGGTCAGGAGGCTGTTCTTTTCTGCCAAGGCCGTTCCCCAGAGGGCTGACAGCTCTGTGACCTTGAAGACCTAGGCCTTTCCAGCTTTTCGTTCCCTGGGGCCATGAGCCTCGTGACTCAGCTGTGGAGGTGGAGGCTGCACGGAAACCTGGAGGAGGTGGGAATGAGGAGACTGCAGCCACCCTCGGACTCTCCCACGGCCAGCCTGTGCCTGTGGGAGATGAGTTCATGCAGCAGGGCCGGAACTGACACCTGCGGGGCCCACTGTCCCCACTCAGGGAAGCTGCCACAGCATCTCACACCTTTGCCTCCTCATTTCCACCGCTCCCTGAGCGTCAGGAATGGCCACCTGTGAGGATCAGCCCCACATGGTGCCTGGAGACCTTCGTTTTAAGACCTCTTGTTCCAGGTCTGCACTGGCTGCTACTAGGTCCTGTCTGACAAGAGTCGACAGCTCCTGGTACTGACCGGAGCCCTCCAACCGCCCCATCATGCTGTGGGACAAATCGCCCTGAAACTCAGTGATTTGAGGCAGTGAGCAATTATTTAGCTCACGAGTCTGCAGCCAGTGATGCAGGTTGGGCTCGCCCGGGGCCATCGTCCTGGCTGCTGGCTGGTCTAGGGTGGCCTTGGCTGGGGCAGCTGGGGGACACCAGACCTGTTCCAAGTGTCCCATCCACCAGCAGGCCAGTTGAGGCATGTTCCCACGCTGTGGCAGAGCGGAGTGAGCAACCCCCATTTGCCGACACCTCTCAAGCCTCTGCTTGTATCCCACTTGCTATTATCCCTTGAGCAAAGCAAGTCACGTGACTGACACTGGGTCAAAAAAAGGCAGCCCTGCAAGGGGACCCATGATGGATGTGGATTCAGGGAGGGTGTGGTTGACAGCCCCCAGCCCTATATGCTACCTGACAGGAACAGGAAGGCCCAAAGCCACCCCCCAAGTCACAATCCCAAAGCTAGTTCTGACATGAGAGCAGATGCTCAGGCCCCTGGAGACTCTCCCTTGCTGTACGAATGCGGCCACAACCACTCCGGGAGAGCACAGACTTCATCTGATTCACGCTGTTGCTACCACCTATAGCAGTGCAACCCCTGCACAGAGAAGGGGCAGAAAAGAATTACTAAATGAATGAAATCTAAAATATGAACCAAGGGGTGTTTCTGACAATGTTTGTATGTCTTACAGGGTTGTAGAAGGATGTAAAAATGTTTTCAGTGTTTCTATGCAATGAACTTTGCTTTATTTCATTTCTGTTTTTGTCTTAAACTCTACCACTGCAAACTATTTTAGATAATTAGCACTAGCCACTCCCCCATTCCCCAAAAAAGTGGCCATGGCCAGGTGTGGTGGCTCTTGCCTGTAATCGCAGCACTTTGGGAGGCTGAGGCAGGTGGATCATCTGAGGTCAGGAGTTTGAGACCAGCCTGGTCAACATGGTGAAACCCCATCTCTACTAAAAAAATAGAAAAATTAGCTGGGCATGGTGGTGCATGCCTGTAATCCTGTTACTCAGGAGGCTGAGGCAGGAGAAGTGCTTGAACCCAGGAGGCAGAGGTTGCAGCGAGCCTAGCTCACATCATTACACTCGAGCCTGGGCAACAAGAGCAAAACTCCGTCTCAAAAAATAAATAAATAAAAATAAAAAAACCAGTGGCCATGATTGCATCAGCACGTGGCCTCTGGGGTCCAGAGCAAGAATGCCGAGAACACTTGTTAGCCCTGACTGGGACTGACTTACTAGGAGCTTGGCATGGGCTGCCTAAGGTTCTGCTCTGAGCTGGCATGGTGCTGGAGCCTGTCCCCAATCAGCCACCTGGATCCCATGACCAAGGAGGGCAGAGGGGCACAGGGAGGCCAGCAGGAGAGGGACCACCAGCCTTCCCTGGGCTTCTTCCCCAAGCTGGATTCCTGGTGGGTGCCAGGCAGTGCAGCATGTGGGAACACACCAGACTAGGTCCACCATGCAGTCCCCTCCAGCGCTGAGTCCTTGTGACCTCTCTCAGACTGAGGTCCTGCCTGCCTTCAGCAGCCTGATGCAGCCCTGCCACGCCCTGCCATGCCTCGGTGGCTGCCCTCTTCCTGGCGCTCTTCCCCTTACCTTTGTGCTGGAGCAAAATGAGATGCCAGGCAAGGTATCTTGCAAAGGTGCTTGTTCGGAACATGAAACAAACATGGGTATTCAGGGCCGGGAAGGCTTCCGTGATTAGCAGTGATGTATGGGATATGTATACGTGTGCTGGGCATGAACACAGGCTGGAAGGAAGTCATTTCTTTTGTTTCTATGGATTCATTTAGCTTCAGCTCCAGGCCTCATTATTCTGGGCTGGAGGGAACTTGACCTCAGTCATCGCTGGGCTTCTTCCTGGGGAAGAGCAGAGGTCCCAGGCTTTCTCTGTGAGGCCAGGGTGCTGGAGACCCTGCTCAGTGGTGAGACACTAGACCCCATCCTGCCCTGCCCTTCAGATCCGCTTTGTGTGTGAGTCTGGGAACCTTGATAAGTTTATGAGTTCTAGAAGGCCTCTACCTCCCAGTGCTGCGGGAAAGCACAGCCTGAGAGCTCTGGTCTCAAAGCCCATTGCCTGTACTCCTCCTGTTGAGGATCTTTGGGGGTTCACTTGGAAAGGGATCCAGGACAGGAAGATCCAAGGCTGCAGGTGCCTTTGACATGCCTGTTAATCCAGATGACTCACCCTGTGACATCAAAGTGCAATACTGATCCTCGAATCATACTGGACTAGTAGGTATGTTTGACAGAAAGGGAGGTTTCCTTGAATAGAAGACCCTCAGACCTTGTACACCTAAGTGCAAAGAAAACCACCTCCACTAAGATGCCTATCCACAGGGAAGTTTGTTCTCACATAGATTCTATGCCCAGTGTCAGGGTGGGCTTCAGGACTGGCTTCATCCAGGAGCTGAGGCCCCATCTCTCAGTGGTCCTCTGTCTCCCTGCATTAACTGTGTCAGCTTCATCATTCTGGCTTCCTTCATGGTGGCAAGTGTCCCAGGCCTCACACCCTCATGCCCAGATGTCCAGAGACAGTGGAGGTGTTTCTTTCCTTGGCTTACTCTTATGAGCAAGGAACCATTTTCACATCTCGCTGTCTCAAAGTAGGTCACACGCCCACCTCCAAGCTACTGCAGCCACAACTCTGGGGCCCATGGCAAGGCCTGTGCTGATTGGCTCATGCCTGGATTCCTCCACCAATCATGGTGCCCAAGACAGTAGGATGCTGCTTGGTCAGTCAGGCTCAGCCCTGGGCCAGGGTTGCTAGGGCCAGGCCTTGGGGAGAGAGGAGGGAGCTGGTGGACAGCAGCAGAGAAACCCGAGCTCTAAAAGGAGAGAACTAGTCAAATCCCAAAAAATCAAACTCTGCAACTCAGAGTGGGCCTTTGCCTTAGGGCTAGGCAGCAAGGCTGGCTGGTAACTGTGTCCTAACATGGATCCTTCCTTTAAGATCCATCCTGACTGGCTTAGAAGCCAAAACCAGAGAGAAAGAGAGGGAGAGACTTTCTGGCCTGTACTTGGCACCGTACCTGCCGCTGAGTGTGACAGCTGGAGGATCCTCTCTGCTGTGGACCACCTCCCCAAGGTTGCCCAGGTCTTCAGAGTTCCCTTGGGAACTCATAGCTTTGATGCACTCTTATTTTATTTATTTAATTTTTTTTTTTTTTTTTTTTTTTTTTGAGACAGAGTCTCATTTTGTCACCCAGCCTGGAGTACCGTGGTGTGATCTCAGCTCACTGCAACCTCCACCTCCCAGGTTCAAGCAATTCACTTGCCTCAGCCTCCGGAATAGCTGGGATTACAGGTGTGTGCTATCACGCCTGGCTAATTTTTGTATTTTCTTTTAGTAGAGATGGGGTTTCGCCATATTGGCCAGACTGGTCTCAAACTCCAGGCCTCAAGTGATCTGCCCCCCATTGGCCTCCCAAAGTGCTGGAATTATAGGCATGAGCGGTGACATCAGCAGGCCACCCTGTCAATTTTACATTTATGAAGCCATCTGAAGGTAGGTTTGACTCACAGCTCAGACAAACAGCCACAAGTGAAGAAAGGGATCTGTTATGGGCAGTGGAGGCTGGCATCCAGCCCACCTCTGTCCCTGATGGTCATAGCAGCCTCTCTCATACAGCAACAGGCAGACACTGAGGTCCCCTGCCCATAACCTTGCAGGGAGAGGGGTGGCATTTACAATAGAGATGTTCTAGAAGGGCTCCCGTTAAGTGGGGTCCTGCTTATCAGGTGGCTGCTGGGATGGAATCCCTGCTGCCCATCAGGCCCATGTTCTGGATGCTTTTGATGAGCACAGATTTAAGATGCATTTAAACAGGAAGGCAGCAGCTTCCCTCAGGCAGCTGGGGACACAGGAGGAGCAGGTAGAGCAGCAATCTCCAGCCCAGCCTGGCTCTGGAGCTCCCTCTACCCCAGACTTCCTGTAAGCTGGTGGGGCTGACTCTGGAGGTGATGGTCCCCAAGTCCTAGTCACTGGCACTGCCACATTCTGCTGCCCCTAAAATCTAGCCCACCTCTGGTGCTCTTCAGGGTGCCATGGCTGTCACAATGACCCAGATCAGGAAACAGTGCTGTTTACGTGTCAACTGGCACCAACAACTTTTCTGCAGCCCTAAACCAGCATACAGAATCCACTCTCAGCTCCAAATCAGGCAGATGTGCCTTGTTTTTTTATGTCTTGATGTGACATTATCATTAAAGTGATCATGTTGTGGTCTGGGAAGAAAGGCACTCCTTGGCCAGACACTGCCTCAGAGTCAGCAATGCTGGCCTTTTGGAGCTCAGGAGAACCATGCACAAAACTTATCCACAGGCTTCATCTCAGCAATGCCAAGTTAGTGAAAGCGTAGTTGAAGAACAATATTATTTGTGCAGTGCCCACAAAACCATACTGTGTAAGATGCGCAAGATTTACATGTGTAAACATATAGAAAATGAACAGAGAGACCCCGACCACCATCAGCAAGAGCTGCTGCAACTGGTGAAGGGCCTGGAGCCTGGGTGGGCACAATATTCACTCCACCACTAATCTTTTTTATTCTTTCCACAACCTCCCTGGGGTAGCTGGGAGTGGAAGCCTGGCTGCACAGGGAGATGTGGTTTGATGTCTGACCTTGTTTTGGATTTAAAGGCGTCCAAGTAACTTGTCTCAGCACTTAGAAGTGCATCAGAGCCAAAAGTCTCCAAAACTGGGCCTCGAGCCATAAAGAGAAAAAAGGAGGCCGCGGGCTTGGCAGGAGTGTGATGCAAGCGGACGCTGGAATCAGCCCTTTGGGAATGCTGTCTTTCTGGGGACAGGAGGAGGGCTTTCCTATAGCACCCCTCTCCCCTCAACCTAATTCAGCTCCAGGGAGTGAAGATAAATACTGAGCCACGCCCAAGAGAGGGAAGGAGTGAGCAGGAGGGAGTGGAGTTTGGGGGATGGTGGGGAATGGGGAGAAGGTTTCCTTTTGAGGCTTTATCATATACCAGGCACATTTCATTATTCCTCATAAAAATCCTAGGAGAATCTCTTCGTTGTCTCCCTTTATAAGATCAGGAAATGAGGCTTAGAGAGGCTGAGGGGCATGGCCGGGCTGGGGTGAACACATGCCATCTAGCTGCAGAGCTGTGTCCCCTCCAGGGCAAAGGTGGCTCTAGATTTTAGGGGCAGCAGAATGTGGCGGTGCCAGTAACTCGGACTTGGGAACTGTCACCTCCAGAGTCAGCCCCACCAGCCCACAGGAAGTCTCTGCCCTCCCTCAGCAGCTTTCGTGGTTCTCTGGCTAGGTCCTCAAAGCCCAGCCCTTCTGAATCTGAGTCCAGGGCTTGGGAGGTCTGCAAATGGGAAGCAGGGCCCAGGAGCAGCGCATGGAGGCAGACGCATGCCCACGCAGCAGGCCCAGCACACCTCCCTTAGGTGGGATTTACGGCAACCCAGAGACTCTCCCGCCTGACCTGAGGCAGTGTACAAAGATTACATGTGCTTTGATTATCAAGAAAAATGGAACAGTTCAATAGCTGTTACTTAATACATGCAGGTTTCCAAGGCAGATAAAACCTTTTAAGCATGTGAGACACAGGGCAGGTCATGGGGAACAGCCCTCAAAAGGTCCTGGTGGACCCCCTAGGCAGAATCTGCCAGCTCCTCTGTCTGAGCCCTACCTGCTTGAAGGCTAGAAGCACCTGCTTTCTAGCTGATCACCCGTGGCCCTTGTGTTGCCCAAGGTCCCAGCACAGCAAGGTGGCAACCAATTTGGGCAGGGTATCAGTGCCGGGTGGACATCCATTCATGTCGGTTGATTGGCAAAGACCCAGGCCAGGACCACCCAGACAGCATGCCTGGCTGGGACGGGAGGGAGGAGCAAGACCAGTCCGTGCCACGTCCACCCAGTCCTGCTACACCGGCTCTGCAGGCTTCTTTGTTTCTCAGGTTCCAACTGTTCATCTGGAGAAACTGAGAGCTTCCCCAGAGCCATGTGCAGCACTGTGCTGGGCACGAGGTGGGAATGTGCCTGATTTCAGGCCACAGGTGGACTCCGAGAGGTTGAGAAGGACCACTTGAGTTCATGGGCACATCTAGCTCTCTAGCTTGGGTTTGGTGAGAATCCGGACCAGTTTTTTAGAGAATCTGCTCTTCTCCTCTTTCTCATCTGAAAAACTCTCACCAAGTCTATTTTTGATCTTCAGCTGGAAGAAATCTTTATTTTTAAGATGCTAACCCTGGCACATCCTAACTCCAGAGCAGCAGCTGGCGGGGAGCACAAGAAAGCCTGATGGGGCTATGTGGGTGCACCTGGAAGGCTGGCCGCTGCTTTCAGAGCAAGGATGAGAGTTCTCGCCACAAACTTCTGGCTCTGGAAAGGCCAACTGAATGCCTCAGAACCAGGAGAGGTTTTTGTGTGTTTGAAGCATTTTTAGGGGCGAGAATTATTTTTATGAGCAAGAAGACACGTTGTTGCCACCATCTCACACCTGCAGGAATCGCCTAGTTCAGGAGGTGTGCAGTCCTCATCCTGACAAAGTCATATCTCTGCTTCTTCATTTCCCGGTTGTGAACACAGATGCCATGTGTGCCCTGACCACACCATGTTCAATGACTTATCCACAGCTTGCCCTGGGTGCCTTGGCTGGAAATGGCGGTATCTGCCAAAGAGTGAGGCCCCGGGATGTCGCCCCACTTCCCTGTAAGGAAGGGACACTGTGGAATGGTGAGAGGGTGGAGAGCCAGAAGCCCACACCCACATCATTCATTTCACTTACTTACTTTCTCATTCATTCACTTTATTCATTTATTTTACAGGAGCCTTGTCTGATCTTCAAATCACCCAGGAGTGTGGTCTCTTGTGTGGCATCTCCTTCCCCAAGGCTGTTTCCTAGAAGAGCCTGTTTCTTCTCCCCATCACAGTGGAACTGCAAGGGTTCCTGGAACAGTGGCAGCTGGGGCTTCCCTCTGCCGTGCTGCCCAGATGCAGCACTTCTGTCTAAGGAAGTAGAAATTGGAGACCCCAGAGACCCTCATGGAGCCTACCTCTTCCACCCCAGGTGAGCTTTATTCCATCCAGCGGCAGAGGGAAGTCTTGGGGGGACATTCAAATGGCACCCCAAGCCTGCAAGGGGGACATTCCCGGGCAGAATGGCGGGGCCCACTGCTGGCTCCAGTCGCCCATCACAAAATTCCTGACTAGACCAAACAGTGGTTTGGACAGGGTGGCATTTGTTCTTATTTGATTATAAGTGTTGCCTCTTCCCTCCCTCCATTCTCTTTTCCTACTAGTGTCTTTGTGCTCCAATGGCTACAAATGAATACACTGTGAACTTCTCAAAGTCAGGGACTGTGTTCCTTATGTAGGAATTGACAAAGATTCTTTGCTTGACCAAACTTTAGTCAGATTCCTGGGCCTTCTCCTAGGCCCATCTCTGTATTTCCTTGTAAAATCCAGTTTTAGCAAGAACGCTGCTGAGTTCGTTTAGCAAGAATCCCCTATCATTTGTACCTGATAACCCTCAATATCTGATCAGGTTCCCCCATCTCCACCAACCCCCAGGTGAGGTCTGCTCACTCTGGCCTGTCTTCTGCAAGAATCCTGCAAGGTCCGTTGACGCACGATCTCCCAAATCCGCCTTTACTCCTGATGTTTCCTCTTAAGGGTTTTCCATCCACTGCCCCCACCCTGCTCCTTGGCTGTAAATTCCCCCTTGCCTGTGGCCATATTCAGAGCTGGCCCAATCTCCCTCTCCACTGGATAAGCCCATCGCAGCAGTCCCTGTAGTGCTCTTGATGGTCTGGCATAGTCTTCTTTCCCGCACTTTAATGACGACCACAGAATAATTTTTCTCTAATAGTATCTCTGCTGAGCCCTAAAGTGGTATCTAGTATGAGACCTTAGGTACGTGTTAAATATTTCCAGAATGATGAGACCTGCTTGTACTTGTCATAGATTGCATGGAAAGCACTGCAGTGGGAGAAAGGGGACTGTTATATGGAAAGAAGGAAGTGACCTACATCATTAGAGAACAACAAATAAAACATGTTCTAAGAGGGAGAGAGGGAGAGCTTGCTGCTGACCGGCAGAAGTGAGGAGGTCCAAAGACATCTGACCCCCAAGGGCCAAGAATAAGCAAAGGGCAGCCTGTTCACAGGCTTAGCCTGGACTCCGTGCCGCTGCTGGCCCCGGTAGGGAATAGGTCTGGCTGAGGGATGTGGACCCTTACAAAGCCAGGATCAGCCAGAGACGGGAGGCGGGCCCACACATCCTCCTGTATCCCACAGAGAGCAGAACAGTGGCAGGGGTGGGGGGGAGGTGGGGAGCAAGCCAGCAGATGGCCCATGGGAGGCCCCCCCAACTCTGTCACTCTGCCTTTTTGTAGGGCTCACATGAGAACGTGGCCCTGTCACAGAGGGAATACCCATGCTGCAAGGTGCCAGGAAGTCTGGCTGGTGGTGCCAGCTGCTTCTGGGAGTTGTCTAGGAATGGAAGTCTGGCAAATGGAGACTCGAGCCCAGGAAAGCTGCAAAAAAATCATGTGTCCCAGATGGGGCCAAGCTCAGAGGCAGCCCCTCTGGCTAGAAGATGGGGGCCCAGGTCCCCACTAGCACATGGTCCGAACCACACAGTGACCCAGTGTTTGTAGAGTGCCCTTCTCCTTCCTCATAGAAAGTGAAGGAATTGGTTGCTGACAGCTGGATAGAAGGGGCAGTTTTGAACTTAAGAAAATCAGAGGGTCAGAAGACATTCTGTATTAGAGATTCATGAAAACAAAGAGCAGAGGAACTGGTTAATACAAGAATGGAGTATCAGGATAAATCAAGGATAAATCATAGTGGACCGGACTGATCTGGGCAGAAGAGAAAGTGGATGTGGTGCTCTAAACGCTTGCAGGACAGGACGATCCGTTGTAAGACTCCAGGGCAAAGGATGCTGTTCAGCACCCTCTCCAACCCACCTCTGTCGGCCGTGTCCTGGAGTCATGTGACAACCAAAAGCACCCCCTTTCCCCCACCAAAGGTCTGAATGCTCCCTGGGTGGCAGTGCCCATGCTGTGAACCACTGACCCAGAGCGCTCTGGGGTGGGGGTTGCCAGTGGATGGCGGGGGCTGAGGTGGGTGGTCGAGAAATACTGGTGGGCGAGGGTTGGCCAACTGTGGAAACTTTGTGGACTGGGAAGTTAGTCAGAGGGAAGAGTCAGTGAGTCATGTTAGGGCAGGTGGTGGCTCCCTGTCGACAAGGGCATGGGTGTGGAGGTTAGGGCTGGGGAGAAGGGAGGGCTGGTGGCCCTTTCCTTTTGTTTTGTATAATTTATGTACCATAAAATGCACAGGTTTTAGTGTAGAACTCAATGGCTATTAGTACATTCACAGGGTTGTGCAAGATCACTGCAATCTCATTTTAAGTGACCAGCTGAGCTTGTTTGAGGCTGAGGACGCAGGCCAGGCCTCAGGGCTGCTGAAGACTGGACATGGGGTCCAGATGGCCCCTCCTTCAAGGCCATGGTGGGAGCCACAGGCAGTGGGTGGATCATGTGGACCCCTAGTCCAACAGCTTGGGGTGGGAGCAGGAGGAGGCGGCGACCCGGCCAGAGAGACTCGAGGAAGCCAGGAGCCTGGCTTAGAGCCCACGGAGGGAGGGTAGGGGTGAAGCTGCTGGGGGTGCCCCCAGGAAGGGCAGGGGTGGTGTCAGAGGGTAGGAAAGGCGAGGGGGGGGGAGTGGGAGCAGGAAGGGAGCCCGCTCTCTTGGTGAGGAGAACAGGGAGACATAGAAGCTGAAGGGGTGGCAGGGTGGAGGCGGAGGAGGCAGAAGGTGATCCTGCTGGAAACAGCAGGCTGGTTCCCTCACTCTGCCCTCCTCACCCTCCTCACTGTCCTGCCTCTGCCTTCAGTCCTTTACGTTATCTGCACTCTGGCCTAGTCCAAACCACCACTGCTGCTCCCTCGACCTCTGAATCCACTCCCTGCCCCTGCCTCCTCTAGTCCCTTCTCCACAGCATTGCACTAAGTGTGACAAAATATCAGCCTCCCTGAAATGATTCGACAGCTTTGCAGCCATCATCTCTAGGGAGGAAAACACAATCCCTTCAGCAGTGCTGCCCAAGGTGGGCCTGGCCTGTGGCCTGGTCCACACCCGCCCCATCCACACTCACCACCCGCCGTCCACACTCACACCCCATCCATGCTCACACCTGCCCATGCCTGCCCATGTCCACTCCTGCCCCCGTCCACACTCACCCAGTCCACGCTTACCCCCATCCACACCCACAACTGTCCACAGTCACCCCATCCACATTTACCCTTGTCCACACTTACATTCTTCCACACTCTTCCCCATCCATGCCCACCCCCGTCCATGCTCATACCCACCCACGCTCACACCCACCCAGGCTCACCGCGTCCATGCTCAACCCTCAACACCTGCCCACACTCAGCCCCATCCCATCCACACTCAACCCCCAACACCTGCCCACACTCAGCCCCATCCCACCCACGCTCACCCCCAACACCTGCCCACACTCAGCCCCATCCCATCCACACTCACCCCTCAACACCTGCCCACACTCAGCCCCATCTCACCCACGCTCACCCCCAACACCTGCCCACACTCAGCCCCATCCCAAACACCTGCCCACACTCGACCCCATCCTGTCCCACAGGACCTCGCCTCACAACCCTGCCCTTCCTCTGCCTGGAACGATCTTTCCCCAGCTCTTCCCACGGCTGGCTGCTTCTGGTCGTTGCGACTCGCTGGTGAGTAGGTCCTGGAGCCGTTTTCCTCCCGGACGCTCACTGTCTTTGTAACTGTCTCTTTGGGGATGTTTTGCGTATTGTCTGGCTTCTTTCTGAAAGCAGAGCCCAGTTCTGTGCAGTTTCATCAGTGAGTCCCAGAGCCCAGCACGGCGCCTGCCCCTTTGAATGAGTGTCCTGCGAGTACAGGTGAATGAGTGATGCAGTTTTAGCCTCAACCTTGTTACAATGAGGCTGTGAAACTCTCACTACATCTTCGGCATTTCCTGTAGTATCACTTTCCTCTTGTAATAAATGTGGGCAAAAGTATCTGCCCCCACTCAGGATTGCACAGGAGAGAGAGCAATTTTTTTTCTTTCTTTGAGACAGGGTCTGGCTCTGTCACCCAGGCTGGAGTGCAGTGGCACAATCTCCGCTCACTGCAACCTCCTCTTCCCAGGTTCAAGTGATTCTCCTGCCTCAGCCTCCTACTGAGTAGCTAGGATTACAGGCATGTGCCCCCACGCCTGGCTAGTTTTTGTATTTTTTGGTAGACACGGGGTTTCGCCATGTTGGTCAAGCTGGGAGAGACAGTGATTCTTTGCTGTGTTGCTATACAGCTCTGGACAGTGGTTAGGCCTTTGGAAAGCCTTTGTTTTCTCTGAATTGGGACTGTCTGTCATTGTAGACTTTTCCTCTACAGACTGGCACACCCATTTGTGCCCTGCCCCACACTGGGGGCCTGGCAGAGAAGAAGGGCTGGAGCCCAGTGCAGGTTACCAGCATCCTTGCCAAGCGCTGTGCCCGGGAAAGATGGCTGTTCCTGGCCACGCCTCCAGGGGACACTGCCTTCGAATCCACTCAAAGGTAGGGCGGCCCTGCCTGCAGGCCTCTTTCCACCCAACCAGCAAACACCACACTGTCTTCATGTCTCCTCTGGCTTTTCAGCAGGTTGGATTTTCTCTTTAGGATGTTTGGAAAAAGGAGTCAAGTTTCTCACTCCCCTCGCTACTTTCTCCTCTCTGGATCAGGCTGCCAATCTGTAAACGATGTTTTCAGTTTTTCTTTGTTGTTGTTTTGGTGCTGTGAAGCCTGCCTTGTTAATACCAGGTGCTGAAAGATTAAAACTTATCATCAATCACCATCATCAAAGCGAGGAGGGGTAGGGTGGTTTCAACTAGTCCCAAATTTCCTGGAGGAATTTGGCCTCTTGTCAATTCCCTTCTCCCGAGGCTGACATTACCAGCAGAACAAAGTCCTCTCTAGCTGCCCACTCACGGGGTTTACTAAGTTAAAAATATCTTATCTTGGGCTCTGTACTAAGCACAAGAAGGGAACAACATTTCTTGACTGATAATATATTAGTTGTTTCTTGCAGTTTGACTGTGGGACTCTAAGAATAGTGTATTTTTCTGGAAGCAGAGTTTTAACAACCTAGAAAGCTTAATTAAGCTTTCCTGCTGCATTGTTTAAATTGAATTAGTAGCAGAAGAGTATTTTTAGAAGTAAAATGATTATTTCATGTAACAGATACATGTCTGAATATTCTTAAACCTCTATATAGGCCAAAACATAGCTAAAGAATTGACTTCCCAAGTCTAAAAGTATGAGTGGTTGCTTTTACACACGTCATCACCATGCTATTTATTCAATTTATACCTTGAATTCTTTTTTCCTAACTACAAGGTGAGCTGGGGTTGGGAGAACTTTTAAAAGCACTTTACAAACATGATAGGCCTGTAGTGATTTTTCAGCTCTTCTGCTTTTGCTGGTCTGGGTGGGCTCACTTCCCAGATTTCAGCCTTGTTTGGAATTCTTTTATTCAGAGGAACAAGGATATCACTTGGTGGTGACTGCTTTGTGTATTACTTTGGTTAGAAAAAGTACCTGATATGGTTTGGCTGTGTCCCCACCCAAATCTCATCTTGAATTGTAATGCCCACAATTCCTACGTCGTGGGAGGAACCCAGTGGAAATTGACTGAATCATGGGGACGGGTCTTTCCCATGCTATTCTTGTGATAGTGAATATGTCTCACGAGATCTGATTATATAAGGGGGAGTTTCCTGCGCAAGCTCTTTTCTTGTCTGCCACTATGTGAGACATGACTTTTACCTTTTGCCATGATTGTGAGGTCTCCCCAGCCACATGGAACCATAAGTCCAATAAACCTCTTTCTTTTGTAAATTGCCCAGTCTCAGGTATGTCTTGTTGAGCAGCATGAAAATGGACTAATACAGTACCATGGAAAAGTACATTATAAGGAAGTGGCAGGTTAAAATAGAAAGCGGCTATTTAACTCATACTTTGAAGTGTGCAGCTTCTCAGAAACTCAGGTGACCAAAATGAGGTACCAGATGGCATATTTTCAAATGAATGAGTTAGAATGGATCTTTAAGACCCTAGTGAAAAACATGACATGAAAGTGATCCAAATGAAACTCTGATTTTCCAGGAAGGCTCTTTTTATATAAGGAGAATAAAGATTGTGTTAATATTGGTAATGTGGAAAATGCAGTTTGCAAATTATGTCCACCACAACTCCTGAAGATGACTAAAATATTGATATAAAAATAATGGGAACCAGCCAGGTACAGTGGCTCATGCTTGTAATCCTAGCACTTTGGGAGGCTGAGACAGGCAGATCATCTGAGGTCAGGAGTTCAAGACCAGCCTGGTCAACATGGTAAAACCCCATCTCTACTAAAAAAATACAAAAAATTAGCCAGATGTGGTGGTATGCCCTTGTAATCTCAGCTACTCAGGAGGCTGAGGCAGTAGAATCGCTTGAAACTGGGAGGCGGAGGTTACAATGAACTGAGCTTGAGCCACTGCATTCCAGCCTGGGCACCAGAGCTAGACTCTGTCTAAAATAAAATAAAATAAATAAGGAACCATCTAGTAGAAGTAGAGGAAGTGATCTCAAGTAGGAATCATCTACATCTGCTTGCTATAGGTTTGCAAAGGGGCTGAGAGGGCTTCTTGGAGAAACCTGAGGGTGAGTTTGGGTGAGGCATGATGAATTCTATATAAGGAATTTTCCACATCCTCTGAGATAGGTTTGCCAATTCAGATACATCAGTGAGATCCGTGCAAAGATATGGGACTGGGAAAGACTGTCCCAAAGGAAAGTGGTGTGTGAAGACAACTCCTTGAGGTGGCCACAGGCATGGGCAAAAATCAAGTTATTTCTTGCTTTCTTTTGATATTCGTGATATCAGATGATTCTGCTTTAATCTCACTTTTTCATGTTTACGTTTAGCATGACTTTCAGTATTTCTCCATGACTCTTCATTTGCCAAACACTGCAAATCCAGGAACCTTTTGTAAACAATCATGCACCATTTCTTCTGCATTTGTATAGTACCTCCTTCAGTTAGGGCTTGTTTGGTGACCTGCAAAACTCTGGGCTTCTCTTCATCTTCAGCTACTCACTTAGCTTAGCTTCCTACAGGGTAAACAGAGGTGGACTCATTTTTAGTTCAAGTTCTCTAAATACTGAGCCTACATCTTTCTTCAGAAGAGCCATCACCACACCCATGAGACATGGTCCAGGCTATTCCTACACTCAGCCTGTTAGCAATCTCAGAGGCTGCTGCAGGTCCGAGCGAGGCACCAACATGTTGTAGGAGGGTGACCAACGTTACTAATTTATAACTTTTTTTTTTGAGGCACAGTTTCACTCTGTCACTTTGTTACCCAGACTGAAGTGCAGTGATGTGATTTCAGCTCACTGCAACCTCCACCTGCTGGGGTCAAGCAGTTCTCCTACTTCAGCCCACTACATAGTTGGGAATACAGGCATGCACCACTATGCCCGGTGAATTTTTGTATTTTTAGTAGAGACGGGGTTTCACTATATTGGTCAGTCTGGTCTCAAACTCCTTACCTCATGTGATCCACCCGCCTCAGCCTCCCAAAGTGTTGGAATTACAGGCATGAGCCCTGTTACATTTCTTTCCTTAGATTTGGATTTTCTTTCAGAGCAAACATAGGCACTGGTAAAATTATGCTCCTTTGTAAGTAATTCCTTGTTCCTAAAGCGGTGGTATTTCATCATCTCCCCCCACTCTGACTACCCTCTTCTTTTCTCTTTTCTCCAGTCTCTTTACTCTTCACACTTCCCAAGTCAGCAGAGTTCCTCAGCCACAAAAACTCCCCAAAGGGTGTGGCTTGCTCTTCTGCAGTGGACACATAGACCCCTGCTGCCACCCTCATCTTCCTGATGCCATTTTCTCAGTATTCACACAACTCTTTCTGTGAGCTGTTCATTTTAACTAAAGCTGGATCCCATAGCTTTTTTTTGTAGTGTCCCCAGATCAACATGCCAACTATTAATATTTTGGCCATGAACCTGATGCAAGTCAATGCTGTGAATCTAATATTAAGCAAAAGCTTAACTGATCAAACTCCAGCTTGTTTTGTTGTTGCTGCTCTTACATAAAAGGTCAAATGAAGATGGTTCAGGGAAACCTTCTAGTGAAGAGTACGTGGCCATGGCACATCTGACAGTCACACAAATAAAAATACATTTGGAATTAAATCCTATTTCAAGCCTTGTCATAAACGAATCTTACATTAAATAAAAGATAACATTTCCTGGACCAGCCGCGATGGCTCACACCTGTAATCCCAGCAAATTGGGAGGCCGAGGCGGGCGGATCACCCTGAGGTCAGGAGTTCAAGACCAGCTTGGCCAACATGGTGAAACCCTGTCTCTACTAAAAGTACAAAAATTAGCCAGGCATGGTGGTGGGTGCCTGTAACTTCAGCTACTTGGGAGGCTGAGGCAGGAGAATCGCTTCAACCCAGGAGGTGGAGGTTGCAGTGAGCCAAGCATACCACTGCATTGCAGACTAAGCAACAAAATGAGACTCAAAAAAAAAAAAATAATATTTTCCAAGATTGCTCTGGTTGAAAAGAGCTGAACTGATCATGTGTGTTTATAAAAGTAGTAGCAATTTAGTACTTGCTTGTAAAAGAATTAATCTTCCATCTGCCTGCTCAAATAAAGTGGTACTACAGAGAGGAAGAAACTAAATGAAATTGATATTTTCAAATACAATGGAAAGAAAAAGACCTAGGTTTAAAAATATATTAAATATAAATGCAAATGATATTGGTAGACATGTAATACTTTTTTTTTTTTTTTGAGATGGAGCCTCGCTCTGTTGCCGAGGCTGGAGTGCAGTAACATGATCTCAGCTCACTGGAACCTCCACCTCTTGGGTTCAAGTGATTCTCCTGCCTCAGCTTCTTGAGTAGCTGGAACTACAGACACCTGCCATCATGCCCAGCTAATTTTTTTATTTGAGGAGCTTTCACCATGTTGGTCAGGCTGGTCTCAAACTCCTGATCTCAGGTGATCTGCTTGCTTCAGTCTCCCAAAGTGCTGGGATTATAGGCATGAGCCACTGCATCTGGCCAGTAGACATGTAATACTATGCAGTGATTATGTACATATGTTTGTTGATACAGATTTTCATATATTAGGTGAAGAAAGCAGGTTACAAAACTGCACAGAAAGTTGGCCTTTAAGTCAGACCACATCTGTATGTGTAGGATTCGTACAAAAGAAAGAAAAGATAGGAAAGTATTCATCAAGAGAGAGGGAGACTAATGAAATTTCAAGGTTTTTCTTCATGCTTTTCTTTAGTCTGCAGTATTACTTTTGTGATTAGAAAAAGGCTGCTCTAATGAATTAGAAACAAAAAATACTACATGCATAGGGAATTCCTGCAAGGAGTCTGGGATTAAATTGCACTCCTGTACTAAACACAAAAAGACCAGGTCTTCCTTTTTAGGGTAGTCAGTTCTGTAATTCCAGAACTTGGGGAGGGCAAGGCCAGGAGTTTGAGACCAGCCTGGCCAACATGGTGAAATCCTGTCTCTACTAAAAATATAAAAATTAGCTTGAGTGTGGTGGTGTGCACCTGTAGTCTTGGCTACTCAGGAGGCTGAGGCAGGAGAATCACTTGAACCCAGGAGGTGGAGGTTGCAGTGAGCCAAGATTGCATCACTGTACGCTAGCTTGGGAAACAGACTCCATCTCAATTAAAAAAAGAGAGATTATATAATCAATGTACAGGACTCAACAGTAATAGCTCAAAACACAATTGACGTAGATTCTTTCAAATAGCAAGATCAAATTAATATTATAGCTGGATTTTATATTTTTCTCTTAAAATTCTTTGCTCAATAAAATAAAGAATGCATAGCCAAAGAAAGCAAGATATAATGACTGTTTTTTATATACAATTTAAAATCCCTATCATTTATTTAAAATCTAGACATAGCTTTGAGCTATTGAATTAGACTGCATACCATCAAAGAGTGTGTAATTCTTCAATCAATAAATCTAAGAGTGCAGGTCAGTGCCAGGCACCAGCAAGTTATAGGATGATGTTTGGTAGATAATTCCTTCCAAAGGTAGATAGGACCTTTGGTAGATAATTCCTGCCTGTACATTTTTGTTCTAGAGAAAGAGTGGTACCAAAACAGCGTTGGAAACTGAGGAAAAAAGCAAATATGGCATCCACATGCCGTACAGAGGAGTACTTCCTAGTACTTTACAGAATTTTCCACTTGATTATGTTCAAACACGTTAATTTCATGGTGTTTTACTTTCAGCAGGTTTCAGTCCTTGAGGAGCGCTCACTAGGATAGTAATTGATCAATAAATTAAGTGAGTTGGAAGACTCCAGGTGAAAATTTAAGATTACTGCAGTTTTGGCCTGATGCTGATGTTAACCAGAGAGAACAGAATCTGAAACCAGATGAGCTGTTAGTACTGCTTTCATCTGTTTTACAGCCACACCTTGGCTTCTGGAAAGAGTGTTGGTCTATGCAAAAAAATGTACTAACAAATATGTAAAGGAAGTTGCATCACTTTGATTTTTTAAATTGAGGTATTATATACCATACACTGAATTTTACCTCAATTCAGTGGTTTTCAGTACATTCACAAGGTTGTTCAACCATCACTGCTATCTAATTCCAGACCATTTTCATTGTCTCCCAAAGAAACTCCATCCCCATTAGCACTTACTACCCATTTTCCTCTCCCCTCAACTCCTGGCCACCATCTACTTTCTGTCCCTATGGATTTCTTATTCTGGACATTGCATATTAATGGAATCATGTGATCTTTTGTGGCTGGCTCCTTTCATTTTCATGTCATAATGTTTTCAAGGTTCATCCACGTTGTGGCATGTCACTAACTCATTCCTCTTTATGGCTGAATAATATTCCATCATATGGCTATGCTAGATTTGATTCATCGATTCATTCATTGATGGGCACTTTTTGGTTATTATGAACATTCATGCAGTAGTTTTTGTGTGGATGTGTTTTCAGTTTTCTTAAGTACATAGGAATTACTGGTCGTGTGGTAACTGTTTAACCTTTTGAGGCACTGCCAGACTGAGCCAGAGTGCATAGTTAACACATTCCCACCAGCAATATATGAAAGTTTCAATTTATCCATTCTTGTCAAGGCTTATTATTCTCCACCTATTTGTTTATAGCCATCTTAGTGTGTGTGAAATTGTATCTCATGGTTTTGATTTGCATTTTCCTAATGACTAATGATGTGGAGCATCTTTTCGTGTGCTTTTGGATATTGTATAGCTCCTTTGGAAAAATGTTTATTCAAATCCTTTGACCATTTTTCTTAGAAATTTTTTCGAGTTGTAAGGATTCTTTATATATCCTAAATACTAGACCCTTGGAAAATTTTTTCCTATTCTGTGAGTTGACTTCACTTTCTTGATAGTGTCTTTGAGGCACATGTTTTAAATTTTAATGAAATACAATTTGTCTATTTTTTTGTTTGCTTGTGCTTTTGGTGTTAATTGAATGCTTAGTCCAATGTCATAAAGGTTTACATCTACATTTTCTTCTAAGAGTTGATTTTCATTTTACATTTAGGTCTGTCATCCGTTTGGAGAAAGTTTTGTATCTGGTATGAAATAGTTCAATTTCATTGTTTCATATGGCTATGTCATTGGCAACATTTGTTAAAAAATATTATACATTCATCTTCATTGAGTTGTCTTGGCACCCTTGTCAAAAATGAATTGACCATAGTGTAATGGTTGATTTCTGAAATCTCAATTCTATTCCATTGATCATGTGTTTATCCTTATGCCAGCATCACATAGTCTTAATTATAGTAGCTTTGTAGTAAGTTTTGAAATGGGAAGTGTAATTCTTACAGCCTTTTAATCTTTTCAAGATTATTTTGTTATTCTGGGTCCCTTGCATTTCCATATTACTTTAGGATCAGCTTGTCCATTTCTGCAAAGAGTGCAAGGGGGTATTTTGATACAAATTGTTGATCAATTTGGGGAGTATTGACATCTTAGCAATATTTTCTCCCAATCTGTGAACACAAAATTTCTTTATACTCAAATTATCTTTTTTAATGATGTTAAATTCAAGTATTCTTTGTGATGCTGTTGTAAATGGAATTCTTTCATGTTCTGTTCATTGCTAATGTATAAAAATCAATGATCGTTGTGTATCAATCTTGTATCCTGCAACTTCACTGAACTTATTAGTGCAAGTTTTTCGGTGTGAATCCCTTAATATTTCCTACATATAAGATCATGTCATCTGCAAACTGTTTTACTTCTTCCTTTCCAGTCTGGATGCGTTTTACTTCATCTTGCCTACTGCCTTGGCTAGAACCTCCAGTACAAGGTTGAATAGAAGTGATGAGAGAGAACATCCTTGTCTTATTCATCATCTAGGAGGGAAAGCTTACAGTATTTTGCATCAATGTATCAGGTGTGGGTTTTTCATAGATGTCATTTCTCAGGATAAAAAAAAAAAGTCATTCTACTTTTGGCTTTTTGAATGTTTTCATCTAAGTGTTTTGATTTTCGCCAAATGTTAAATGCTTTTTCTATATGCATTGAGATGTTTTTGTCCTTTATTCTAATAATATGGTGTGCTACATTGATTTCTGCATGTTGAATTTTGTATTCCTAAATCTTACTTGCTTATGGTGTATATTCCTTTCTACATGTTGCTAGATTTAGTTTCATTAGTATTTTGTTGAGGATTCTTGCATCTATATTGAGGGCTATTGGCCTGTAGTTGTTTTCTTTGCCCGATTTCTAATGTGGGTGATACTGAAATAGGAAGGGTATCCCCCTTTTCTGTTTTTTGGAAGACTGAATAATTGGTGGTATTCTGTAAATGTTTGGTAGAATTCACCAGCGAAGGCATCTGCTCCTGGACTTTACCCTGTGGGAATTTTGTTGTTTTTTAAGAGATGGGGGTTTCACTCTCACCCAGGTTGGAGCTCAGTGGTGTGACAATAGCTCACTACAACCTTGAACTCCTGGGCTTAAAGGATACTTCCACCGCAGCCTCCCAAGTAGCTGGGACTACAGGTATGCACCACCACACCTATTTTCTTTTTATTTGTATTATTATTTTTTTTAAGAGAAAAGGTCTTGCTATGTTGCCCAGGCTGGTTCTAAACTCTTGGCCTAAAGCAGTCCTCCTGCTTCAGCCTCCCAAATAGCTGGCATTACAGGTGTGAGCCACCATGTCTGGCTGTGGGAAGTTTTTCGATTATTCATTTAATCTGTTTGGATCTATTTAAATTTTTATTTCTTCTTCAATTTTAATAGTACATGTCTTTCTAGAAATTTGTCTACTTCATCTAAATTTTCTAATTTGTCATATGAACTCTTATAATTTTTATTTCTATAAGATTGATAGTCTTTCATTCCTGATTTTAATAATTTGTCTTCTCTATTTTTCTTTTGAGGCTGGCTAAGGGTGTCATTTTATTGACTTTTTGTAAGAACCAGCTTTTGGTTTGATTTTTCCTCTATTTTTCTATCCTCTATTTCATTTATTTTGATTCTAATTCATATTATTTCTTTGTTCTGTTTGTTTTAGGTTTAGTTTGCTATTCTTTTCTAGTTTCTAAAGGTTTCAGGCTAGGTTATTGATTTGAAACTTTTTGGTAACAGAGACATTTGTAACTAGACATGATCCTTTAAGTGATGGTTTAGCTGCATCTCATAAGTTCTGGTATGTTCTGTCATCTTCATTACTCTAAGGGACTTTGTAATTTCCTTCGTGATTCTTTTCTTTGACCCATTGGTTAATAGGAGTGTATTGTTTAATTTCCAAATTTTTGTAGGTTTCCCAAAGTTTCTTCCAATTTTTAATTTCATCCCATTGTGGTCAGAGAACATCTTTTCTATAATTTCAATTCTTTTAAAAATTATGCCTTCTTGATAGATTGTCCCTTTTATTATGTAATGTCTTTGTCTCTAATAATTTTTATTTAAAAGTGTATTTTGTCTGATCTATCCACTCAAGCTTTTTTCCTTACAGTTTACATGTATTTTTTCATCCTTTTACTTTCAGCCTACTTGTGTCATTGAATCTAAAGCGTTTCTTAGTGGGCAGCATATAGTTGGACCATGATTATTATCCATTCTACCATCTTTGCCTTTTGAGTGTTTAATCCATTTACACTTAATGCAATTATTGATAAGGTGGGGTTTAATCTGCAATTCTCTCTCTATATATTTTTTAACAGAGACAAGGCCTCACTATGTTGCCCATGCTGGCCTTGAACTCCCAGGCTCAAGCAGTCCTCCTGCTTCAGCCTCCAAAACTGCTGGCATTATAGGCATAAGCCACTGTCATCAGCCTTGTTGTTTGCCAGGTCTTTTGTCTTTTTTTGTTCCTTTCTTCTTCCATTATTTCTATGCCTTCTTTTGTTAGCAGCTTTTTTCTAGTGTATCATTTTCTTTGCTGTAGCTTTTACTATATACTCTTTAGCTATTTTCTTAGTGATTTCCCTGATGATTATAGCATTTTGATTTACAACAACCTAGTTTGGATTACAGTAATACCAACTTCAACAGTACAAAAAATTTTCTTGCTCTGGTAAATCTGTTCCCTCCCCCTTCCTTTGTAATGTTATTGTCATACAAATTGTTTTTCACTTTGTGCACACCCAAACAGATTATTGTTTTATGCAGTTGCCTCAGATAGGAGGAAAAAAATTTACAAAAAATGCATTTGTACTGCCTTTTATGTTTACCAATATAGCTACCTTTACCAGTGCTATTTCTTCATGTGCAATTGAGTTACTATTATCTTTTCAGCCTGAAGTTCCCTGTTTATTATTTTTTGTAGTGCAGACTTGGTAATGACAAATTCTGTTTTTGTTTATGTGGGCATGTCCTAATCATTTTTGAAAGATAGTTTTGTTGGAAATAGTATTCTTATTTGATAGTCATTTACTTTTACCACTTGGAATATGTCATCCCACTGTTTTCTACATTTCATAGTTTCTGGTGAAAGATCCTCTGCACATGAGTCACTTCTCTGTTTGCTTCCATGATTCTTTGGACAGTGTGATTTGGTGTCCAGGCATGGGTCTCTGAGCTTATATTACTTAGGGTTCATTGAGCTTCTTGGGTATGTAAATCAATGCTTTTCATCAAATTTCAGTCTTTGGCCATTATTTTTTTCAAATATTCTACCTTTTTCTCTGAGACTCCAATTATGCATATATTGGTATGAATGTGCCACAGGTCTCTGAGGCTCTATTCATTTTTCTTCATTGTTTTTTCTGTTTCTCAGACTAGAGTACCCCAAATTTTTCATTTCAGTTACTCTATTTTCACCTTCAAGACTTATATTTGGTTCTTTTAATTTTTCATCATTTTCTATTTAGTGAGACATTTTCATACTTTTAGTTCTTTACGCATAATTTTTCTTTAGTTCTCCGAGCCTATTTAAAATAGCCAATTTAAGGTCTTCGTCTAAAAATCCAATGTCTAGACTTCCTCAGGTACAGTCTCTATTTTTCTCCCCCCATGTATGGAACATATTTTCTTATGTGCCTCATAATTTTTCTGTGAAAAACGACATTTCAAAGAACAATGTGGCAACTCTGGAAATCACACTTATCTACCTTTTTATCTCCTTGCTAAGGGTTAGATGTACTTTCTGGGTTTTGGCTTGTTTAGTCCTGTTGAGTGACTATTCTGAACTAATTCAGTAAAGTCTATATTCTTCATAGTGCATGGATACTGAAGTCTTTATGCTAGGGTCATTTAGTGGTCAGCTAATGAATACACAGAAATTTCCCTAAACCCTAGTAAAGGAGTGTCCTTACTGTGCTGTGTCTCCAAGTCTGTGGTAAGGGCTCTGGGTGCCTGTTGGGGCACCCCTTCAACATGAAGCCAGGAAGGTGACAGGAAGGAAGCTGCCTTTGGCTTCACTTTCTGCTTCTGTGTCAAGGTCAACTTACGGTGAAAGCTCAAGATGTTAAGTCTTTCCTGAGCAGGAGTATAACCCTTGGCATATGCAAAGCTTTATACATACACATGACCATCTAGATTCCCAATATCAGAGCTTTTCAAGGTCCCTATGGATATCTTATTCCCTAGCTTTTCATTTTACGTTAGCCTATTGTCTGCTCCAAGGGTTAGCCACTACTTGAAGCAACCACAAAATTAATCAATTGCCTCTGAGTCTTTCTTGACTAATGTCCCTGGGAAAAAGGCTTTTCATACCTGGCGAGCTTCAATCTGGTAAAATAAAGACAGTCTTGCAAATGAGGTCTTCCAGGGAACTGCCTGACAGGTCAAATAATGACAGTTCTCTGGGAATGAGCCTTTAACGGATTCTAACCCCATTCTGCACCCCCTAGTGGATTCCAGGCTGCTACTTTTCACCTTCATTGCACACTGTTGGTTTTCAAGGATACAACAGAGATGGAAGGGGGAAGATAGGAATAGGAATAGGGCAACTTATAACACTTCACAAAACTCATTCATACTGAGAATTCAGCCATTTCTCTTGAATAAATACTTCACCACTGACATTCTGAGCATTCACATGGTTCAAGCTCAATTATTCTATAAACTGCAGTAACTGAGAGAGGCAACCAAACTGGATACAGTATGAGTTTTTAGTCACACTCCAAATCAATGTTGCCATAATTTTTCAGAGACCTGGATAATCCTTTCATTATTAAAAATCTTGAATCATTATAAACTCAAAAATCACCATGAGAAACAAAACCTGATATTCTTTAACACAGGTAACAAGGATAATCCACACTTGAGTGGAAAAAACCCCGGCTAACCCTTGCAAGTCTCTTAATTACATACAGAAATAATCTCTGAATGTTCCACCTTCTGCCCAGCCACCACACTGGCTGCCAGTACTTTTCTGTCTCCAGAGTATAAGGGAACCACACATATAGTCATGCTTCAAAGGCCGTGAAGCAAGCTCTTTTCCTGAGTGAGAATATCAGTTACTTGGCAATGATCAATCCCTTTCCTAGAGACACCTGCATCACTTTCAGATCTATTAGCTGGTGACACAAGGAGGTACTTCTGGGTAGGCACGGTGAGACTTGAATGATTTTTTTTTTTTTTTTGTCTCACTCTGTCGCTCATGCTGGAGTGCAATGGCATGATCTTGGCTTACTGCAACCTCCACTTGCCAGGTTCATGCAACTGAACCACCTGCCTCAGCCTCCCACGTAGCTGGGACTACAGGTGTGCACCACCATGCGTGGCTTTTTTGTATTTTTAGTAGAGATGGGGTTTCACCATGCTGGCCAGGCAGGTCTCGAACTCCTCACCTCGTGATCTGCCCGCCTCGGCCTCCCAAAATGCTGGGATTACAGGCATGCACCACCGTGCCTGGCCGAGACTTGAATAATCAATTTGTAGACAGACATAGAGCTAGTTTCAAGAATACAAACTTTATAAAAATGCCCTTTGAAGAAAAGATAAGATATTCGCTAAGTTTCTGGGAAAATACAGGAAAACCTCATTAGAAACAAGCAGGAGTGAATGAAACACAAAACGGAAGGCATAATAAAACAGGCAGGGTTATGTAAGAATCCATTTAAAGAAGAGTCTTAGAGTATGTTTATGAGTCTGTGAAATGAATTTACATCTCAATTTTTAATTATATCAGATTGCATTAATGTTGATCCAGGTAGAAATCCATGTTCATAAATCATCTTAATAAAAAATGTTTTAATTTATGCTGAGGCACTGTATGGTGCTTAAGCACTTAATAGCAAGATTAGAATTTGATTTTTCATTCAGGAAACAACTGTACTGCTAATAATTTTAAAAACTGGCTTTGAAAGTCCCCTGAGACTACAAAATAGTTATATATTTTAGAGGAAATTATGTGCAGAGCCCCATAAACCAACTGGTGTTGAAGACTTCTTTTTTCCTAGACTGCAAAGATTTTAATTCATAATGTTCAATGTAAAACAGAAGTGAGATGAACATTACATAGTCAGACAAGCTGGAGTGTGAAAGGTCTTTGTGAGGCATGCTGACCAAAAGATGTTTAATGTAAGCCTCTCTCTTCCAGAAGAGAAGGGCCAGATAACGAAGAGGTTCATCACTCTTATCCATTAGCCAGAGTGGACCCTCCATCCAGGCTGGGCTCTTTTGTATAGGGATCATTTAATTATATTTTAAGAGTGTGCTCAAAACATGTATTAACTGAAGATGCAGGATTTCTTCCATACAGTGTTACTTAATTGAGGCTTTTGGTGTGATAATTGGGCACATTGAAGAACAATGATAGGGTAATCCACTAAAACGGGCCCCCTTTGCACCACATCATAGGAAAGCCTATGCTCATGAGGCTATCCTGGACTTTACCACCAACCACACATGAGCTCACTGAAGAAAACTTACCTGGACAGATGATACTTTCCAAGTAGTTCACTTTTTTTTTTTTTGCCTTATTCTTACTGTGTGAAATGCTTTTCTACCTAGAGTCACTGTTGCTCAAGAAAACAACATATATAATAACTTCAGATATATTTTTCTGCAAAGCTCTGGACACAGTTCAAATATATAGCATGTAGGCAAATTTTCTCCAGTTGATAACACTCCTTTATAATATCCAAAGATTAAGAATGACATTGATCACTGATGAATCCAGCACAGAATTTCCATAACGAACAGCACCAGGGAAACCATTTAAGTTCCACTTCTCATCAGTTAAGTTCTGGTGCTGTACCCAAAGAGGAAGGCTTAGACTGCACAAGGGTTGTATGCCCAGACCACTGCTGTTGTTTAACACACTGTAGTTCATAACAGATAGAGAAAGAATGCTTGGATTGTAAGCATCTTTGTAAAATTTCAAACCAGGTAAAACTAATGTATTACCTTATCGCAGTGAGAATCCTGAATATCAAGTTAGCAGGTTTCACAGCTCCATTCCATGACATATGATTGTAGAGGATGAAATAGAAAAATGTAGCAAGATATTTACTGTCACTTAAATGACAGGTAGCAGTCACTTAGGCCTGAGGCACAATTGTGAAATTTCATGCCACATTTTTCACCTGCTTACTTATATACATGTAGAGGTTACCTTAAAACTTCAATTATTCCAAAGGATGAAAGAAGTGTTACATTTTGATAGAGATCTTCAGTTCCTATTTTACTATAAGCCTTTGAAATGTTAAGGCTGAATAGAGCAAGTTATGAAAAGGAACAAGAGGAAGTAAGAACAGTGCAGATACAGTGGGAACACATGGTAACTTTCTGCCTTCTCCATTCTACGTGGATGGTGTGCTTTCCGGGCAGCAGGTGGTGTGACTGTAAAAAGATCACACATTTGTCAGTAACTATGTAGGATTTTTGGCACTGTTAGAACATAGCATTATAAAGTCAGGGCAGCTAATAAAAATTCCATCAACCAAATTTTTCATAAATCTGAAATTTAAAAAAAATAATTTTTCTACCAAGCAAATCTTGGTTCTCCTTTCAGCCCTGCCTTTTAGAAAACTTACATCATTAAAAAACATTTTTAAAAAAAGAATCACTTCACAGCAACCAGATGAACATCTGGCAGCAAAGCAACATTAAAATGCCATCCTTTGAAAGGAAGAGCAAATACGTGACTTATTCATGAAGAGCAGTTCTTTCTGGCAGAGTGGAGGCTCGCAGACTTTCTGTTTATGGACTTTTGCAGAAGTCCAAGGCTGAATTTGGATCTGCTTTTCCTGTATGTTCTCAGTTGCATCTGGGCAGTATATGTTAAGTATATAAGAAACTAGGGTCAAAATGAAGATAATCTCATGCATCAGGTGAATAAGTAAATGTGCACAGGCTGTATTTAGAATCACCTTGTTAAACACTAGTAATGGAAGCAGCTGAAGCCTTTCACATGTGACAAAAAATATTTTAAAGTCAGTATAAATTTAACCATAAACCCATCAAAAAAGAACACTGAGGTCTTATTTCAATGTGTGTTTTCTCTCCCTTTCTCATTGTATGGAAACTTTATATCGAGAAAGGAAAAGGATCAGATCTTGTAAAGCTTCAAATATTCCTCCAATTCTTCTCATATAAACAAATCTTATCAGAAAATTTAAAAATTTCTAAACTTTTTTTCTGTAAACATTTTTAAAAAATAAGAGTGCATTTCATTACAATCTAGAGTTTTGTTTTTAAAATCCCTCACAAAAGTCTCTTGCTACATAGCAAAACTTACAAACAAGGCTGGAACTTTCCAGAGGGTGTGTGCTCTGGGATCCTCGTTGAGCCTCCATGGGAGTCTCACTTTGCCGCCAACTGAGGCACCCCACCCTTCTACTCAAGACCACTGAGGCCATGGGGTTTGCTGAAACTCCTCAAAAACTGACAAATTTCCACTGGAGACACTGTGCAGAATATGCTCTCAGGGAAATCACTCTCTGGGGAAAGCAAGGGAGAAGAGAGGAAGCATCACTGAAGGTACCTGTGTTCAAAAGGGAATCTGGTTAGATGATCAAATCACTGTTCTCCAGGGACCTGAAACTTGCTTTAAATTAGATTTGGGGAGGCCCATCAATCTATAAACAGTTTGTGTAAAAGACACACTCACAAAAAGGAAAAACAGAGAGACAAACGGGTCCTTAATTTGGGGGAGGATATATTCCAACTTGGGGGAAGGGTGAGGCATTTTAGCTCTGAAGCCCGATCATGACATTTCCAGAGTTCCGCAGTGCCCCGCCTTGGACAGGACAGGATGGAAGAGTCTGTTCTGGACTGGCCGCATTCCCCAGCGTCATGCTGGCAATGCTCCTGAGGCTCCTGAGTGTTTATCAACTCAGCAGGTCAAAAGTCTGCAGACACTGGGTGGAGCAGCAGTAAGCCACAAAACTAACAGTTGTCCTCCTGGAAGGGAAGAAAGGGAGAGAACACTGTGAGTTCAAGATTAAAGTTTCTGATTCTTTCTGTTAGAAACTATCTTTTTTCTTTGTTAAAATAAAGGATTAGCCAGTCAACAAACTGCATAGTAGAAATTTAAATTTCCTGTTAAAACTGAGCACTGGAATCAGGTGAAGTATGTGCACGTGAATGTTCATTTTAATAGTAGTGTTCAGAGGATATACTATCCCTAAAGTAGAAACTAAGAAAAAAAATACCTTTTCCACATTACATTTCGCATTCTTCTTACTAGAACCAACAGTGCAATGATAGAATTTGAAGTCCATTATAAAAATGATGTAACAGAAAATCTCACCCATTTAGCCAGAACACATATATACCACAGAGCTTGAACAACATAATTTTAAGGAATTTATCCTACAAATGTATGTATACACATAGATTGCTTGTAGAGGTCATTTCAGAATCTGAATAATACAGTTCAGAGGTCTTCCCCATACAGCAGAGGTTTGAGCACCTTTGTGCAGCAAGTCACGAATCCCAGGGGGCGTCCGGCCCACTCTTGACAGCTCCAGCTGTTAGATGCCTTGTTTTCCAGGCAGAAGTGCTATCCTCTGGTAGGGGGAGAAGAGTCTGCTATTATTTCCACAAGATCCCCTGTGCTGATTGTTTTCCATTTCCTCACCCTCAACCCAGTCTGCCATTATCCATGGCCCAGGAAGGGGACCTCTATAGACTTTACCAGCAAAGCTGCCTCATCTTCAGCTTCTGGTTAGGCCAGTGGGAGGCACCAGCAGGAGGCTGAAGGGCAGGAAGAGGGAAGGTTGAGTATTCCACCCCACTCCCTCTCTCCCTCTACAACTGGAGCTCCTATCTGGCAGACCTTCTTTGCCACCTCTGGTTCTCGCCAGGCTCCAGAGCTCCCTTTGCCCTTCAGGCCCAAGGACTAAGCATGGTAGGGGCTTCCTCCTGCTGTGAGTTCCTGGCTGTCTCATTATCCTTCTGGGTGCTCTGCACCCTGCCCAAACTTCAGCTGATTGTCCCTCTTCATTAATTTCTCTTCAAAGTCTCAGCCAAATGTGCATTTTGTTTTCTAGCCCTGATGAACAGTATGTGTTATGAGAAGTGGCCCAGTGAAGCAGCTCATCCAAGTGAGATTCTGAGGTTTGGCTGGTGAGTACATGAATGGCTTTCTTTCTTACTAGGGAGAAGTGGGATCCTGCTAATCTGTAGCATGTGGTGGCACCACAGTGACTCAAATATCACTGAAACAGAAGGTAACAGGAGGGCAAGCCATTGGGAGAGCAAATGGCTATGGCACTTGATTGCTATGGCATCATGGTGATTCCAAGTTTGTGGGGTGAGATGGCTTCTTTTGACTGTGCTGAAGAGATTCCAAAAAGAAAATGATGAGCTTAGTGCCTTGAGATCTTAAGTCAAGGCATGGGCAGAGAATCAGAAAGTTTTTATGGTGGCCTTAAAGGAATCCTTATTTTATGAAGCTGCAAGGGACATGACTGAGGCTCAATGTAGAGGTTTCAGGATCACATGCCAGATCAAGATATATTTATGCCATGTCCCTTCAGCTAAGGTAAAGGTGCTGTTGGGAAAGAGTGGGAACTTGAGACTTAATGATATGGGAGCCTCTAGACAGGCATGAATCTAAGAACCTTGGCTCTCTAACATCTCTAAACATTTCTTCATATCAGAAACAGCCCTTTCTGCCTTCTAAGAAAACTAGCATTCCCTTGTGTAAAAATGTTTCAATGGCTTCATCTGGGGTGGTCATCTGAAAACTCTTGAAGACCCACAACCATCAATACTCATTGCCTACAGGGCCAAAAAGAGTAAAATCCTAGCATGATCTGGAGATCATTGCAAGGCCTCCTCTTGGAGGAAATCATGTACATGCTGCTGGGAGTTGCAGGATCTTGTCAAATTATATTAACAGGAACCTGGAGGGCATACATGGAAATGGATTCTAAGTACATTAGCCAGCAAGAATGCATGTAAGATTGGATCAGGCCAACAGGAGTATTTCACCTAGACATCAGAATGTAATACATTAGGCACCCAGGAATGGTTAACAGAAGCACTGACTCAGTGGAGGCCAACAGCTGATGAGACAGCTATGCTAGACTCCCCTTGCAGACTCTAGAGGGAGGAGAAATGGGATTGTGGAGAGGACCCAAGGTGGTGTACTCTGCTCAGCCACCTCCTGAAAATTTCCAGGAGGTCCAACAAGTGTTTTTCTTCCCTAAGGCTAAATGTACTTGCAAGGGGAATAAAAACTGGAAGTAGCACACACCCTTGATGTCTTAATAGATACACGATTATCAGAAGTGAGAGAGAAATCCTACAAGAGTTCACATGCCTGCTACATCAGTGCAGTTTCAAATGGAATAGAAGAGTTGTATCCAGAACTGCCTACTACAGAGAAACAACTACTCTTGGTGGATCCCTCTGGATTTGGGGGGGAAGTATATTTCAGTGGGTACTTCTGGCTTGGCCAAGATGGGGTAGGCCCCATTCCTCCCAGGTTTTTCCCCTATACCTGAAACACTCTGGACAAACACAGCAAATAAGCACAAGCAAGCTGTGAAAGGGAGAATGAAGGCACACCGCCTAGGGACTGTGGGACTTGAACAATGCAGTGCTGGCCAGTTCCCTGGGTACTTTATTGCCCTCTACATCTTAAACAGAATGCGGTAGAAGCCTCCAATCCAGAACCAGTAACAGGCACAGACAGAACTGACTCCAAGTAAAGCCCATGCCCCCAAGCCAAAGCCCTGGGGACAGGAAAATCTACAGAGACAGAAAGTAGATAAGCAGTTGCCTAGGGCTAGATATGATGGGGATAAAGGGACGGGGCAACAGCTAAATGTTCACGGTTTCCATCATGGTGAGAAAATGTTCTTAAATGGATTGGAGTGATGGTTGGACATCTCACTGAATGTACTAAGAAACAGTGAATTGTATATTTTAAATGGGTGAAATTATATCATACATGAATTCTCAATAAAGCTGTTAAGAAATAATAGAGATGAAAGGAGAAATAGATAAATTCATACATAGAATTGGAGACTTCAATTAACTTACTCTCACCAACGGATAGAATAATTGAACAACACAATAAATTAAAAATCTGACATAGACAGAACACCATCCAATAGTGGCAGAATATATGTTGTTTGTTTCAAATGCCCGTGAACTATACATCAAGTCACAGCTGAGATCTGCCCACCTGGACAGAGCTGCCAGAGCCATAAACTGGCAGGAACACTTAAATGAGAATTTCACAAAATCTGGGCATAAAACCACACCTTAAAAAATGTGAAAGACATCATATAAATTATGTTCTCAAGAATGGAATTAAACTAGAAATCAATAAAAGATAGCTAGAAAATTCCTGAATATTTAGAAAGTAAACAACTTAATTTTAAATGTCTAGGTGAAAGAAGAAATCTGAAGAGAAATAAAACAAATTTTCAACTAAATGAAAATGAAATACAAGTCATCAAAGAGTAATAGGATGCAGCCAAATCAGTAATTAAAGGGAAACTTATACTAAACACACATAGTAGAAAAGAAAGATCTAAAATCAGTAACTCACATTTCTACCAGGAAACTACAGAATGAAGAACAATTTAAGTTTAAAGTAAGTAAAAATCAGTGTGTGTTCATTGACTAGAATAGAATCAAACTAGAAATCAATAACAAAAACAAAAGAGGGAATTCTTCAAACATACAGAAATTAAACATCACAATTCTTTGACCCACGGGTCAAATGACCATACTTCCATAGGTCAAAAAGGAAATCTCAAAAGAACTGAAAACATACACAAACCGAATGAAGACAAAAATACAATACAAAAATCAAAAATTTTGGTACATAGCTAGGGACAGCAGTGCTCAGGGAAATTTATAGCACTAAATGCTTATATTATAAAGAAGCTTAAATTATTGATTTAAGACTTTTCCTCTTTTCTAATGTAAGTACTTAGTGCTATAAATTTCCTCTGAGCTTTTAAAAACTTAAAGAACAAAATAAACCCAAAGCAAGCAGAAGAATAGCAAATAATAAAGAGGAGAAATCAATGAAATTAATCACCAGGATTATGAATAACAATAAAACTGATAAATCTTGAGCAACACTGACAAAGATTAAGAAAACACACAAATTAATATTAGAAATGAACCAGGTGATATCATCACAGATCCTACAGCCATTAAAAAGGGTGTATAGGAATACCAGGAACAACTTTATACTAATAAATCTGACAACTTAGAACAAACAGACCAATGTCTAGAAAACCACAAACTACCAAAACTCAACTGGGATGAAAAAGACAACCTGAATAGTCCTACAACAATTAAATAAACTGAATTTATAACTTAGAAAACAAATTTCCCTGCCCAGATGGTTTCACTGGAGAATTCTAACAGAGTTTAAAAAAAAGAAATTTGTGAAAAGTTTTACCCAATTTCTTCAGGAAAAAAACCGGAACAACACTTCCTAACTCATTTCATGAGGTGGTATTATCCTGACTCCAGAACCAGACCAGGACAATACAAAAACAGAATATTACAGACCAATATCTTTCATGAACAAAGATTTTAAAATCTTCAACAAAGTATTAACAAAGAAATGTACGAAAAGAATTACACATCATGTTCAAGTGGGAGTTATTCCAGGCATGTGAGGCTAGTTCAATATTTGATCATCGGTATCACCCACCATATCAACAGGCAAAAGAAAAACCATACGATCATATCAGTGGACTCAGAAGAGGCATTTAACAAAAGCAAATACTTTTTCATGATTAAAACTATCAGCAAACTACATAGAAAGGAAATCTTCCTCAATTTAAAAAAGAGAACATACCAAAAATATCCTAATTAACAGTAGGTTTAACACATTATACTTAACATATTATATTTAACATATACTTAACACATTATGTATATTAGGTTATTATAGTTAACACATTATACTTAACAGTGAAAGGCTGAGTGTTTTCCCTATAAGATTGGGAACAAGGCAAAGATGTCTATTTTCACAACCTTAGCACAGTACTCAAAGTTCTAACCATTGCAATAAGGCAAGAAAAAAAAGGCATACAGATTGGAAGGGAAGAAATAAAACTATGCCTTAGTAGACAGCATGACGTGATTTTCTATGCAGAAAATCCCAAGGTATCTACAAAAAATACTCTTAGAACTAACAACCCAGTTAAGCAAGGCTGCAACATATATAAAAAATATGAAAATCAATAACACTTCCATATGCTAACAATGAACATATGGAAATTGAAATTTAAAAACACAGTATCATTTGTAAATACAAAAAAAAGTGAAATATTTTGGTCTAAACTTAAGAAAACATTTTTTGGGGTTATTTTTTATTTGCTCTTGTTGCCCAGGCTGGAGTGCAATGGCACAATCTTGGCTCACTGTAACCTCTGCCTCCCAGGTTCAAGCAATTCTCCTGCCTCAACTTCCAGAGTAGCTGAAACTACAGGTGCCCACCACCATGCCTGGCTAATTTTATGGGTTTTTTTTTTTTTTGTTTTTGTTTTTTTTTTTTTTTTAAGTAGAGTTGGGGTTTCACCACGTTGGCCAGGCTGGACTCGAACTCCTGACCTCAGGTGATCCACCTGCCTCAGCCTCCCAAAGTGCTGGGATTACAGGCGTCAGCCACCACGCCTGGCCTAAATGCAATCCTTATGAAAATCTCAACAAGGCTTTTTGGATTAAAAATAAAAATAAAAAAAAAATAAATTTGTTCTAAAATTCAGTGGAAAAGTGTAGGGTCTAGAATAGTTAAAACAATCCTGAAAGGGAAAAGTGAAGTGGAAGTGTCACTCAACCTGATATTAAGGCCTAGCATAATCTATAGCAATTAAGACAGTTTGGTATTGACTAAGAGATAGACACAGATCAAGTGAATGGAACAGAGAATTATAGTATATTAATACATAATTACATACGCTTCATGACCTTGCGGCTAGGTAAAGATTTCTTAGAACACAAAAAGCACTATTATAAAATTGAAATGAATTAATTTAACTTGATTGAAACAGAAGACTGGTTTTCAAATGACATCTTAAAGTGAAACGGCAAGCATCACTTTTGTATTTTCTTAACTCAGGAAATTATGTAAATTTTAAGTTTTAAGATAATTTTGCATTACCTCTAATTTTTAAAAATTAAAGTTGGTTGAGGGGAGGTGGGGATGGTTAATAGGTACAAAAAATAATCAGAAAGAATGACTGAGACCTAGTATTTGATAGTACAACATGGTGACTATAGTCAATAACTTAACTGTGCATTTTAAAGTAACTAAAATTGTATAACTGCATTGTTAGTAATACAAAGGATAAATGCTTGAGAGAATGTGATTTTCATGATGTGATTATCATGTATTGCATGTCTGTATCAAACATCTCAGGTACTCCATAAATATATATACCTACTATGTACCCACAAAAATTAAAAATGAAGAAAATTAAAAATTATTTTTTAAAAAATAAAGTTGGTTAGAACCCTAGTTCCGATAATTTTTATGCTACAGCAGAATATATACATTTGTATAAATCATAATTGAAAAGAACCACAGACACAAAATAACATTAACTATCAAGTACATTTTGGGGGATAGCTGACAAAACACAGGGATCAAAAGATAATGATGTTAAATGCAAATCATTAATACAAGGGATACATTTAATACCACAGTCTTTAGTTTTCAAAAATAAAGCTCCCGATATGGTTTACCTGTGTCCTCACCCAAAACCCATCTTCAATTGTAATTCCCATAATCCCTATGTGTCATAGGAAGGACCTCGTGGGAGGTTAATTGAATCATGGGGGGCAGTTACCCCCATGCTGCTGTTTGTGTGATAGTGAGTGAGTTCTCATGAGATCTGATGGTTTTATGATGGGTTTTCCCCTCTTTGCTCAGCACTTCTCTCTCCTGCTGCCATGTGAAGAAGAATGTGTTTGCTTCCCCTCAGTCATGATTGTAAGTTTCCTGAGGCCTCCTCAGCCATGTGGAACTGTGAGTCAATTAAACTCCTTTATAAATTACAGAGTCATGGGTATTTCTTCATAGCAGCGTAAGAACAGACTAATACAGCTCCCAACCAAAAGCATCCAATTCCATGAAGACATGGGATTTATATTTATTAAAGGACAGTCTCCCTTGGATCATCATCAACTCCTTATGAAGCTCATGGGAGTGGAGTGAGTATCCTGGAGGTGTCATATTTGTGCTACAAATAAATCCCAAGACTGTGTACTTATTTGCTTTTGGAAGACTGATCTTAAAACATATTGTATCTGCTTGCTGTATTAATAATCTGAGTTATTACAAGTACACCAACAAATCTGCTGCCTTAAGAATGGATTCATGTAGGTTAAGTCCTTTAAAATCCATAACTGTGGCACCAGAGACATCAGAGGTCTGGGAAGACACTTTGAGCTAAGCAATAAGCTCTACAGTTAAGAAAAAGATACTGATAAATTCTACAAAGAACATCAGACATGGCATTTGTTAGTTTAGAATCTCTGAGCATATTTACAGTCAAGGCAGAAGAAAGAGCATTTTAGCTTGGTTTTAAAATACAGAAATACCACTATTCCTTAAAAGAACGAATCACAATGCTGTTGGCACATACTGGAGCCCACGAAAATAATAAGAAATGTGGGATTTTTTTCTGCAAATATGTTTCCTAATTAAAAACACAAAGCATATATTTGACTCACACAGAAAGTCAAGCCAAAAGAAAAAATATTTACAAGACAAAGTTAAAATCCTGAGCCTGTGTACACATTAACTTATGCAAGAATGATTTAATAACATATTTTATCTGCTTGTTGCATTTATGTCAGTAGCGACTGTCTTTCATGGGAAGATTCTATGTGCAGAAACAGAAACATCAAGCAGAATTCTTTCTTGATTTGTCCCCTTGCCCTAGACATTAGGAATGAGATATATATATGAGAAAAGAATTGAGTGGTGGGGTCAAAGCATAATTTTCAGTACCTACTGCAGAGCACAGGCCATGACAGATGGTCAGCAAATAATTCTTGAATGTTATAAGGAGGAAGAAACAGTTAACAACTTTTTACTTCAATTTTCGAAGACTATTTCACTTACGGGAAATTTCATAAGCCACCTTAAGAGGGTGCCAATGAATAGGTTTCTGCCAAAAGGAAAAAAAAAATCTCCAAAATGAGTATGCAGATTATGTTGGTATGACTGATATTACTTGGCTTCAAAGAAGCAATAGCCACAAAAAGCAAGGGTAAGGAAATGTGAAACATTTCATAGGTGATGAAACCAGATAACAATTACATAAAAGAGCTTCTTTTAAAAATAAACTAGTAGTGAGTGGGAGAAGGGAGTATCAGTTGTTCTGAAAGACAAAGGGAAACTGTAAGACCAAGTCAGTTTTGCAGGCCCTCTAACAAACAGGTCTCTATGTCAGGGCACAGTAATCACGCAGACATCTGGCACTCTGATAGAATCACTCTGGCCCAGAAGACCAACATTTCCTGAAAGAACCAAGCTATGTAAATCTGAGCTTGCAAGTCGCCCAACTGAAGCCCACGGCATCCTCACCTACCACAGTGCCTGGCTGGCAGTAGATGCTCAAAGTGTGTTTGCTGACTGAGTGGATAAATTAATAAGCAAGAGGTCGAGTCTTCTGAGCTATGTGGAAGTAACTTCAAAACCTTTTTTAAAAGAGGCCATTGGTATACTAATGTTTTGTTTTTTGTTTTTGAGATGGAGTCTTGCTCTGTCGCCCAGGCTGGAGTGCAGTGGCACGATGTCGGCTCACTGCAACCTCTGCCTCCTGGGTTCAAGCAATTCTCCTTCCTCAGCCTTCTATTAGCTGGGATTACAAGCACCCGGCATACTAGAGTTTTAATAATTAAAAATATTTTAGGCCGGGAGCGGTGGCTCAAGCCTGTAATCCCAGCACTTTGGGAGGCCGAGGCGGGTGGATCACGAGGTCAAGAGATCGAGACCATCCTGGTCAACATGGTGAAACCCCGTCTCTACTAAAAATACAAAAAATTAGCTGGACATGGTGGCGCGTGCCTGTAATCCCAGCGACTCAGGAGGCTGGGGCAGGAGAATTGCCTGAACCCAGGAGGCGGAGGTTGCGGTGAGCCGAGATCGTGCCATTGCACTCCAGCCTGGGTAACAAGAGCGAAACCCCGTCAAAAAAAAAAAAAAAATATTTTTAATTTCTAAAGCAATACCAGTTTGTTATAAAAATTCAACACTACTCAAAGGAAATCACTGTTACTTTGGTATATAAGTCCTTCAAGACTTTTTCTCTCTCTATATACAATTGTTTCAATCTGTGTGTATGTGCATGTATTTTCTATATATGTGCACACAGATGTACACATATATTCACACCTATAATTGCTTGACAAAGACTGGATCACACTATGTAATCTTTTATGCAACTTGCTTAACATTTTTAATTGAACAAAAAAAAATTGCCATAACAGCCTTTCCTTTTCTGATGTGTATATAGTTTTAGGCAAAGGGCTTTTTCAAATACCTCTAGGTAGAATTTTTTTCAAACATTCATAGATTTGTAAAATTATATCCCAAGTATATAGAGTTGAAAATGAAAGTTCCCTTCCCACCTGACTACTTCATAACTCCACATTCCCCCCTCCCAAGATACTCAGAGTAAAGAGCTGGAGCTCCATCCTTCAGGACTCTTTAGTGCAAACACCCAAATCACGTGTGTGTATGTATGTGCATACATACACATATTCAAAAGTATCGTGTTCACCATGTTAGAGAATATTTAGTTTTGTGTTTATGAGTTGAAAGTATGTTTAAATTCATTATTTATGAGTTCATTTATTTCAAGATTTCCCCAAGCTAATATGCTGGTCCACTTAGCTAATTAAACAGCACAGTGGCTAAAACACAGATTTGGAGCCAGACTGTTGGGGTTCAAATCCCAGCTCTGGTATGACACCTTGGCCCAGTATGTAATCTTCCTGTACCTGTTTCCCCTGTAAAGTAATATAGCTCAACTTCCAAATGATCTCTTTATCACTAGGACTATTGGTTCTTCCATTGCACCCCATGGCTTATTACACAAAAACAGAGATAACATAGCAATAAAGCCTGAACACACTCTGTACTACCTGTTATGGCTAAAGCTTAACCCAGAAATATGGGAAGAACCATTGGGATACTAGGCTATCTATAGTTCCTGTCTCAAAATACCCTGGTGATTAAAGTAAGACCTTTTGGTTAACTGTGACAGTTAATTTTATGTGTCAACTTGGTTAGGCTCTGGGGCCCATTTGTTTGGTCAAATACTAGTCTAGCTGTTGCTGTGAAGGTATTTTTTAAAGATATGATTAACATTTAAATCACTGGACTCAGAGTTGAGGAGATTACCCTCCACAGTATGGGTGGGCCTCATCCAATTAGTTAAAGGCCTTAAGAGCAAAAAAGTAGAAAGTATTCTCCTTAAGACTGCAATAAAGAATCCCTGCCTAAGTTTCCAACCCGGTGCCCTGCCGAAGTCAGACTCAACACTGCAACTTCAACTCTTACCTGAACTTCCAGACTGCAAGTCTGCCCCACAGTTCTGAACTTGCTGGCCCTCAAAACTGTGTGAGCCAATTTCTTAAAATCAATCATTCTTTCTCTTTCAATGTGAGAGATTTTGCTATCAGGAGGTGGGATGCTGCTGTGGCAAATACATAAAAATGTGGAAGTGGCTTTGACATGGGTTAATGAATAGAGGATGGAAGAGTTTTGAGGTGTGTGACAAAAAAGAGATAATTGGGAGAAATAAAGAAGAATCTGGCAGGGGCTCACAAAAGAAAGAGAGGAAGGAGCTATAGAGAAAATTTCTATTGTTTTAGAAAATACACACATTGTCAGAACAGAATGTTGCCAGAAATACAAATGTGAAAGATGCTTCTGGTAAAGTCTCAGACTGCAAATGAGGAACGTGTTATTGAAAACTGGAAGAAAGGTGATCTTTGTTATGAACTAGCAAAGGACTTGAGTGAATTGTGTTCTGTGGGATGGAAAGCAGAATTCTAAGTGATAACTTGGATATTTGGCTGAGGAGATTTCTAAGCAAAGTGTTGAAGACACAGCTTGCTTGCTTCTTGCTGCTTATAGATGTCAGTAAAATAAAAGAGGAGAGAGAGAAATTGAGCACATTATTAAGCAACAAGGAACCAGAACTTGAAGATTTGGAAAATTCTCACCCTATTCGTATTATAAAACATGAGAAAACATGCTGTGGAAAGATCATCAAAGGTGTGGCTGGACAATGGTTTGCAGATTAGGCATGTGACTTGTGGATCATCAACTATTTCAGCAAAAATACTGCTAGCTTGTACTGAACAGGACAGAGATGGGATGAGATGAAGAAAGGCTGTCAGACTCCTGGGGTTCTAGGCAGGATGGCCAAAAGGTCTACCTAGATACAAACATATGTTATCTTTATAAGGGAAGAAAGAGCCCAAGGGTAGGGCAACATCTTTGGTTCATCCAGGACTAAGGGAGCGTGACTGTCATCCCACTGGGCCCAGAGAACAAAGTGTGGAGCCAAAAAAGATTATTCTTAAAATCTAATGGAATTTGACCTTCTAGATTTTAGACTTGAGACCTGTGACCCCCCCTTTTTTTTCCCCTTCTAACATTCTCCCTTGTGGAATGGGAATGTCTATCCTATTCCTGTCCCACCATTACATGCTAGAGGCAGAAAAATTGCTATTTGGTTTCATAGGTTCATAGCTGGAGAGGAGTTTTGTCCCAGGATGAATTATATCCTGAGTTTTAGCCATACCTAATTTAGATATTTAAGATGAGATTTTGAACTTAAGGGTTGATGCTGAAATAGATTTAGGACTTTCTGGATGTCCTATATCTATTAGGGTGAATTTATTGTGCATGTGAGGACATGAATTTTGGGGGATATGGTATTGTGAAATATTTAGTCTTAGACCCTGTTTCCTGACATATGGCTCCTAAAACTCTGGAATCTCTTGAGTGATTAGAGTATCTGTCATATGCTAATGAAACAACTGGTAGCTGGGGAATCCCCGGGTAGCTTCAGGATGTGTGTGCCGGCCATTAGAAAGACCAAGACATGATTAGAGGTTTGGGACTTTTAGCCCCAACCTTGATCTCTGGGAAGGGAAGAGGGGCTGAAAGTTGTGCCAGTCACCAATAGTCAATGGTTTAATTAATCATGCCTATGTAATGAAGCCTCCATAAAAGCTCAAAGGACTGGGTATGGAGAACTTTGGGATAGCTGGAAGACTGCATGCCCAGAGAAGGCATGGAAGCTCCATATTTATTCCCACATGCCTTGCCCACTGTATCTCTATCTGGCTATTCATCTGTATCTTTTACAATAAACCACTAAACCCAAGTGCTATGGTTTGAATGTCCCCTCCAAAGCTTATGTTGACATTTAATTGCCAATGTGACAGTCCTGGAAGGTGAAGCCTGTAAGAGGTGATTAGGCCAGGAGAGCACTGTCCTCAGGAGTGTTGTTATCACAGGAATGGGTTAGTTATCATGGGAGGGGGTTAGTTATCATGGGAGGGGGTTCCTGAAGAAAAGGATGAGTTTGATCTGATTTTGTTTCTTGTACTCGCTGCCCTTCTGACATATTATGATGCAGCAAGATGGCACTCACCAGATGTGGCCACTTGATCTTGGACTTCCCAGGCTCCAGAAGCATGAGCCAAATAAACCTCTTTTCTTTATAAATTATTCGATCTCAAGTACTCTGTCACAGCAGAATGAAACAGATAAAACAGTTAAGTGTTTCCATGAGTTCTGTGAGCCACTCTAACAACTAAATTGAACACAAGAAGAAGGTACTGGCAGCCCTGATTTTATATAGCTGGTTGGTCAGAAGTACAGGTGACAATCTACAACTCGCAACTGGCATCTGAAGTGGAGGCAGTCTTGTGGGACTGAGCCCTTAACCTGTGGGATCTAATCCTATCTCTAGTAGGATAGTGTCTCACATAGACAGACTTACAGGACCCCCAGCGAGTGTCTACTGGAGAACTGATTGGTTGCTGGTGGGGAGAATTTCCCACAAATTTTCGTGACAAGATGTGAGGCATTCAGTATTGAGTGACTGGGTAAGAGCAAGAGAAAACACTTTTTTATCTCAGTGGGACCAGAGGGCAAGCTATTATGGGTTGAACTGTAAAGCCCCAGAATTCCTATGTTATAGTCCTAACCCCTGGAATCTCATAATGTGACTATTAAGGACTGGACTGTTTCCTTCCTAAATTTATGTTGAAGCCCAACCCCCACAATATGAGGGCATTTGGAGAGGAGGTCTTTGGGAGATAACTGGTCTAAATGAAGTCATGAGGTGGGACTCTCATGATAGGATTTGTGTCCTTATAAAGAGAGACACTCTCTGCCATGTAAAGACATGATGAGAAGTTGACTACCTGCAAGCTAGGAAGAGAGCCCTCACCAGAACCCAAACATGCTGACCGCTTGATTTCAGACTTGTTTCCTCCAAACTATGGGAAAATAATTGCTGCTGTTTAAGCTACCCTGTCATTCTGTTTTGGCAGCCTGAGATGACTAATATAGAGAACTTATTTGGGAACAAGGTAAGATGAGGTCATTAGGGTAGGCCCTAATCCAGTATGAATGGTGTCCTTATAAAAAGAGAAAACTTGCACACAGAGACAGACATTCATAAAGGGAAGATGACGTGAAGAGACAAAGGGAGAAGATGGCCATCTACAAGCTATGAAGGCCTGGAACAAATCCCTCCCTCACAGCCTCAGAAGGAACCAACCCTGCTGACACCTTCATCTTGGACTTCCAGCCTCCAAAACTGAGATACAATAAATTTCTGTTGTTTAAGCCACTCAGTTTGTAGCACTTTGTTGCAGCATCCCTAGCAAACTAATCCAATGCCCCTGAAAAACTTTGGGTAGCCTGGTTGCCTGCCAGGAAATACGGAACTTGTGAGATCCCTACATGCTTGGGAAAAGAGATACATGTTATTTTACTAAGAAATAATCTTCTATGTTGAAGTTCTTCATTTTAATAAATTAAGTTTTAAAAACAAAAATTTGCTATGCCTACAGAATCAAAACTCATAAATGTACTAGTTGCTATTCTTTGCTACATATATTTGAAAGTTTGGTATTTATTGTTTATGCAAAATACTGTCATTTCTTTTTACTTCACTCAGTATTAAATTTAGGTTGAAACTAACACTTCCATTGACTTTGGTATTTTAGAAGATTATTCAATATGCTTCTTTTTTGAAATAATGCCAGATGTTCACATTAATTTAGATACCTGCTGATGTGTTACTGCATGACAAGCAATGCAAACAATTGAATATATTAGAAAACTTAGAAAAATCTTTTAGAGTTTATGATATTAAAAAATATTTTCAGCAACAAGCTACTGGAGATTCAAGTATTTGGTTTTCAGTTACAAAAGAAAGTACTTTAAAGACTATGGTAGAAACTGAAGCCAGTGCTTTTAATACAATCTCCATGGCAACATGGGAAGGATCACAGCCTGGTGGGCTGAATGAAAGCCACAAACTCTCAATTTCAGACCCGAGCATTAACTTACATAGAAAGCCATGTTCATATCTTGGCATTTCATCTCTGCTATTTATGCAAGAAAAGGACATTCCCTTAGTCCTATGTACTTGATATACTCATTTTATGAAATTAATACTATTAGTTAATACTATTATATTTATGTTCTGAAACAACAGAAGATTAGTCACTCTATATTTCTAAGATGTAGCAGGGAAATTAAATAGTAAATGGAAAATTCGAGAACTGACTGAATTCCTCAAATTTCTTATAAAGATAATATAAAAGTGATTTCATTTGAAGGATCTAGTTTATTTTCATAAATGAACTGCCATGATAAAGTTTAATTTTAAAAACAGGTATTCGGAATTTGATTGGTTACTGAGCATCCTGACCATATCATTTTGTTTATGTTGTCATATTTTCAGTAAGGAAATGTCTTCTACAGGAAATTATATAATAATACATAAGGGTTTTAACTGTAGTTTAATGAATTAGTTAAGATTTTCCTGTGATGTCTTGCTAATATAAAGATCATTTGCTAAAAACAGAACAAAAAAAAGAAAAAGCCTCTGAGCTATAAAAATAGATAATAATAGTTAACATTTGCTTAATATTTATTACATGCCAGATACCATCCTGGGCTTTTTGCAGGGATGATCACATTTAATTCTCACAATAACCTTATTAAACAGATACTATTATTACTCCCATTCCATTGACAAAAATACTAAGCTCAGGGATGGTAAATTGCCTGAGGTTGCCTTGTGGAGTTAGAATCAGGGCCTATCCATTTGACCACGATATGCTTCTCATAAATGTGTCTGTTAATTTCATTAATGTAGTAATACATTTGGACCCCAATTCAGTTCTTTTTATTCTAATTTAAATGCAATCCCACCAAATTGGTTATCTGATCACCTTAGAAGTATCAAATTAGAAAGATTTGGAGTAGGGCTCCTGTAAGCAGGAAACATTAAAAACACAGAAGATTGAAATAGGAACTAAAGTATAGCAAAACAGGATTCTCCAGAGCAAGAAAAAGAAAAATACAGTTTTGGGACAGAGAGGGTAGAGCTATGGAAATGGGAACTACCATTTGTTGAATACCTCTCTTAAGTGCCAAGTGGGTGCCTTTCTCATCTGCCAAGCCTCACGTGGCCCTGTCACGCAGGCTGTTGTATCCACATTTTGAGAAGTCCCAATAGCCCACCCACGTTCTCACAGCAGAAGAGCCAGGCTTGTCGGGTGCAAAGTCCATGCTCTGAACACTGCCCCATGCTGCCTACCTTGTACGGATTAAGAAACGAAGGAAAGAAAGAAAATCTTGGAAAGGTTTCTATTAACATGATTACAAGTGAAATGCTTTTTGGCTCTGAAGAGGGATAATGGCTTCAGTTACCTGGAAAATTTACTCATCTGAAATATATTTGATGGTGATAAATAAGGTACTATAGTACTTTTTCTTAACTTAAAAAAATTCAATCTTAGAAAAAGTTTAAATTTAGTTTCCTAAATTTAGGAAGCCCATAAACTAAGGTTGTGCAAATGGGGGATTTTTCATTTGATGACTTATCTTTAGCTGCTATTCTTTTTTTAAAGTAACAGTATTGGGGTTTTGTTTAGTGAACATTGTTAGCAAATTCAAAGCAAATGTGCTAAGAAATAGAGTGGCATGATAATGCCACTTGGAAGGGTTAGAAACTCAAAACAGAAACACGTGTGTTCATTATGCACATGCACACACACACACACACTCTCGTGCACACACAACTCAGCCACACATTTTCACTTAGCAACACCAACTAAGTGAAAGAGCTGGGCACATCCCATTATACAACACATTTTTTTTCCTTTGCATTCCTTATTGCCTAAAGGCTACTATGAATAGGGAAATAGAAGGAAAACATTCTCACAAAGAATGAGATCCTGTAAGTAATATATACAATAAAACTGTCTAGCATATGACCAAAAAGTTAACTAATAAAGGCAAGTCCAGTTTTCTTGTGATGTTTAAAGTGTGCATCGTTTCATTTAGCTGTTTCTCAGGAAGCATGTTATGCCCCTTTAAAACTGCTGACTTAATGCTTTCATGCACAGCCTCTCCCCTCCCTGCCCAGCACCCCCTGCCTGGGTGTAAACCCTGGTGCCCACTTAGGCATGATTACCCCTGGTGCAGCCCTGCCATTGGTGTCTCTCTCAAGGGAAAGAGCTTCGGGTAGACGATGGTAAACATAGGCTCACTACACCGATGACAGTGCCCCAGAGGGCAGTGCAGCAGCTCCAGGAGACTTCTGGGTAATGAGATTGGAGACAGAAAGTTCAAATCTGGAACACAAGAGAAAATCACACACAAGTAAAAAAATCAGACCTCCTTAAACCTGGCTTCTCAAAATATTTATCTTTGTTACCAAATAAGTTCAGTTACTTAAAAGTACTTCATGTTGAAAATTCTGTGTCTGATTTATAGGCACTGAATAAAAATCTAACATCATTTGGAAACGAAAGGAGTATTTTATATTTTTGATACTAAAAGAAAACACAAATTCACTCATTTTAAGAACAACCAGAAGCTGTCCTGAGGTAGAGGCAAGGAATGAGAGAGAGAAAATATTTTTTAAGAACAAAGATCAAAAGGCATAATTCACCCAAAGAGGATTTTGCAAACTTTAATAAGAGTCAGAGAATTTTAAACATACTGGAACTGAAGACTAAAACTGACTCATTAAGTTGCTCCCTAATCTATATGGCATTCAGTATCAATCATCCACCAGGGCTAAATCATATTTATTGAAGAGAATGAAAAGGAGGAAATGAAAAAGAATGAAAAATAATGAAACCAAGCTTTTCCTTGTTTCACTCCCACAAGCTGTAATTAATAAAAATAGAGAGCTTCCTTCCCAGCTTAGTCTGAGCTACACAAAAGAGATGTTTAAAGCAAAACATCCCAGTGACCGAGGCAATCTTGAGGACACATTTACACTGGGTTTCTACTGATGATGAATATCCAACAGAGAGAGAAATGGTCATGCTGAGCTGCAATCGAAAAATTATCAATCCATCTTTGGGAAGGAAATACAAATCATCTTTTTACCTTTTTCATCCATCCAGACTCATCAGTAACACTTAGAAAAATGGAATTTACTGACTGGTGAACAACTATAGTTTTCTGTTTAGTTTTTAAAACCAATTTAACTTTGCACTAGGCATTTCTGGAAGGTTAATGTGAGATGTTTTTGTATGGACTCTGTTTTCTAAGTAAAGATGAAACATTTCACAGTTTTAAAAACACTTGAAATGTATTTTTCATATTAATATTGCCTAGTGCTGTCTTAAAGCATTTCAGACATACACCCACAATACCTATCAAACCCGTGCACTGCCAAATCCTTTCCAAATTTTAGCCGGCACGCTGCAACGATACTGCCAACAGCTCCCGGTGCTTCTCCTCCTTTAGGTATACACATTGCTCAGATGCGAGGAGGTAGCAGAGGGAAAACCTGCTCTACTGATGTATCCAACTTGAAGGACAAGATCTTTCCAAATTTCCCCTACTGCCAGCTTTTACTTCAACCAAATACACATTCCCAAACACCAAGTTCCTTCCTTGAAACCACACAGTGGAACTTTAAATCACTGTCCTTACAGCTGACAACCACATTTTAAAGAATGCTTCTGTCTGTGGGGGATGCTAAAGTGATCAGTGTTAATAAAATATCAAAACTATTTTTCTTATTAGAAAAATCCTGTTGCACAACAATGTGAATGTACTTAATGCCACTGAACTGTACATTTAAAGATGGATAAAATGGTGACTTTTCTGTTATGTCCATTTTACCACAATAAATTTTTTTTAAAGATGAAAGACAAAACAGGTACACAAAGCACAATGTTCACTAAATGAGACAGAAAAATTAAAAAACAAAACAAAACAAAACAAAACAGAAGTCCCATGTACCTTTCAGAAAGCTGTGGTAGGTATGATACAGACTTCTCATGGCCAATTCCTGCAGAGGGAGGACGTGATCATGCTCTGTCCCTATGGCCTTCACCTCGGCTGGGAGGAAAACGGTTCGAGGCCCTGATGAAAAGGAAAGCAGCTTCACCTCGGAAACTTGAATGGGAGCACCACAGCTGCAGAAAGACACACATTCACAGTATTATTAGCAATAAGGAAAAGAATACGGGTGCCAATAAACTGTGTTAATCAAAATATACATTTGAAAATTTATGACACTGCTGAATTGCCAGAATTCTTTTCAAAGTGAACAGATGCTACCCCGGGTTCCTTCATAAAACCTGGCCTAGAAATCTAAACTCATCAGTTGGAACTTAGCTAAATCATTGCCGAGGACCAGTCACTTCCAGTGAGGACGAACTTTAAAGGAACTTTCCTTCTTAGGCTTTACACAATTTTCTTTGTAAATTCTACTTTTCCCCATTTTATTACCCTTTCCAAGTATGTGTTTTTTTGAAACTCTCAAAAAAAGAATACTTTGTTGAGTAATAGCATCTTGGTTTAATATAATTTTTGTATAGAAAAACAAACCCACAAAGCAAATAGATTTTAAATGGCAGAAGATAACTTTATTGGACCCTTCCATAAACTTGTGGGGAAAATATTCCTGGCATACTCAATAAGCCAAGTATCCATTTACCCACACCACCATCATTAGAACAAGATGTTATCAGTCATTTTAGTTTTTGCTAGGCTGATTAATGGAAATGTCTCCTTGGTTACCAATGAGTTTGATCACCTTTTGTTAGGTTTACTGGCCATTTATATTTCTTTTTCTGCCAACTGTCCATTTGCATCCTTTACCTGATTTTCTACTGAATTAAAATATATCCATTTGTAGGAACTTCCATATTGGTGGTAACAATCTTTTGTCATATGCACTGAAATATTTATCACCAAAAATGTTTTTGCCTTTTAACTTTGCATCTGGTTCCCTTTGCCAGCAGTCATTCTTTTCTCGTGTGAAATCTATCCACTTATTTCCTTCATGGCATCTACATTTTCTGAATTTCTCAAGAGGGTTACCCTAATTTGAAGACTATGCATATATTATCCTAAGGTTTCTTCCAGTATGTTTATTGTATTTTTACATGGAGTTTTGTTTCTTTTTTTAGACAGAGTCTTTCTCTGTCACCCAGGCTGGTGTATAGTCTGCAATCTGAGCTCACTCCAACCTCTGCCTCCTAGGTTCAAGTGATTCTCCTGCCTCAGCCTCCCAGAAATCTAGGATTGCAGGTACCTACCACCATGTCTGGTTAATTTTTGTATTTTTAGTAGAGATGGGGTTTCACCATGTTGGTCAGGCTGGTCTTAAACTGCTGACCTCAAGTGATCAGCCTGCCTCAGCCTCCCAAAGTGCTGGCATTACAGGTGTGAGCCACCACACCTGGTCTTTACATGTAGATGTTTTAGCTATTTGTCTTACTTGGTTATATAATATAAAATAGGACACAATTTTTTTTTCTTTTACCAAATGGAAAAATAATACTGGTAGCATTATTAAACAACACTATCATTTACCTCTGAATTAAAATGTTCTCTTTATCATATTAAGTTCCCATATACCCTGGCACTGGCTTCTGGATTCTTTAGTCTGTTTCAGTGATGCATTAATTTAACTCTGTGTCAACTCTATAGTGTTTTGATTATAATACTTTATAGAAGAGTCTATCATTTGATAAGTCTGCCTTAACTATTCTTGTTCAATTTTTTTCTTGCAATTCTCAGTTATGATTCAATTTGAACTTTGTAATTATTTTATCTACATTTCCCTAAAGAATTCCAGAGATTTGAATTAGAATTAACATTGATTTCTATGTTAAGACAGGTAATTTGATAATAAATTTCCTTATTTGCAAACATGGTATGTCTGTACTATCTAGCTAGTGCTTTATATCCTATCCTTTAATACAAATTTCACAATTCATATAGATTGTTCCTTTGTTGTGAAATTTATTACTAGATATTTAAATGGGTGGTACAAATATGAATGACATTTTCCCCCAACTTTGATTTCTAATTATTGAAGACATAAAGAAAAGCTGTTGATCTTTGTATTTTATCTTATATTTAGTCACCTTACTAAATTCTTTTATGTGTCTGAAAAAAAACTTTTTTGGTAGAATATCTTAAGTTTTCTAGGTATTCAAGCATATCACCTATAAAAATCTGTCTAGTTCTTTTTTCCCGATATTTATATTGTCTATTTCCTTTTTTTCCATCTTATTCCATCAGACAGATGGTAGGGACAACAATGGGTCCTCACTCCTCTCCTATTCCTGATTTTAATGGCTATAGTTTGAATATATCATAATTTAATATAAAAATTATTATTGGCTGGGCACAGTGACTTACACCTATAATCCCAGAACTTTGAGGGGCTGAGGTGGGCAGATCACAAGGTCAGGAGATAGAGACCATTCTGGTCAACATAATGAAACCCCATCTCCATTAAAAATACATAAAATTAGTTGGGCATGGTGGTGCATGCCTGTAATCCCAGTTACTTGGGAGGCTGAGGCAGGAGAGTTGCCTGAACCAGGGAGTCAGAGGTTGCAGTGAGCTAAGATCGTGCCACTGCACTCCAGCCTGGGTGACACAGCAAGACTCTGTCTTAAAAAAAAAAAAAAAAAAAAAAAAAAATTATTATATATGGCTACAGAATTCACCAAAAGTGTTTCTTAACATACCAATATAATCATGTTTGTTTTTCTTTAATATAATGTTGAAGTAACAAATTATCAGTATTTTAAGATAAACTTTAAAATATTTAAAACATTATTTAAAAATATAATCATATAGAAAAAGTACACAAATTGCAATTGCTCTGTGATTTTCACAAGATGAACACACTAATCACACCAAGGTCAAGAACAAGACCCTCAGAAGACCACCTTGGGTCTCACTGCTAAGCAAAACCCATACCCCAAAGGGAACCACTATTTCAAATTCTAACACTATCGCCTGGTTTGGCCTTTTTGAACAGCATGAAGGTTGCTGTGCCTGGTTTCTTTCGTCAACATTATATTTTTACAATTCATCCATTTTGCTGTGTGTACTGTAGTTTATTCATTTTCATTGCTGTGTAGTAGTGTGGAACTACTACAAACCGTGCCTCCATAAAAATTATGTATTTTATTTGGTACATATGAGCATATACATTTGTGAGGACAACACTTAAGATCAGAACTGGGCCTATTACAGTGAGGAGAGACACACATTAGTATATAATAAGGTAGAGTGAGAGGAGAGTGAGAGCTGTATGACTTTTGATAGCACCCGAATAATGACCTTTTCTTCTTCAGAAAGTATGCTTTGTCATCTACATGTGCATTCTTGTGGGAACTGCTACAGATTTATCCTTCTCCTTTTTAGCAAAAAAGTTTTTCTTTAGCAAGAGTAAAAGGAAAGGGGAGAAGTGGATATGGAGATGGAAAGAAACTATGTCACCTAGAAAGAATAAACCTTGGCTTGGACAAAGAGTCTGTCATCTTGGCAGAGCTACTTAGGCTAATTTCTGTTCTGAGAATGTATTTATATAATTCTGAGTTGACTTTTTTCTTTAGCACTTATAAAATATAGTTGTACTGTTTTCTGGACTTCAAAGTTTCTGATGAGACATTAAAAATCTTTTTGAATTGCTCCTCTGTATATAATATTATTTCTCTGGTTGCTTTTGAAATTTTCTTTTTATCTTTTGTTTGTTTCAGCTTTGCCTATGCATAGTTTTCTTTGAATTTATATTGCTTAGGATTTGCTACACTTCTTGAAAATGTAAATTTGTTTCTAATCAAATTTGGGAAATTTTCAAACATTATTTCTTCAAACATGTTTGCTGTTGATGTTACCCATTCTCTCCCTATTTTCCTTCTAGGATGCCAATTATACATGCATACGACTCTTTTATATTGGCTGGCAGGTCCCTGGTGCTGTGTTCATTTTTGTTTTCAATGTATTGTCTGTGTGTCCTTCAGATTGGATCGTTTCTATTGATCTACCTCCAAGTTGAGTGACTTTTCCTCTCTGTTACAACCATTCTGCCATGAAGTCCATCAAGTTAATTTTTTACTTCAGACACTGTATTTGCAATTCTAGATTTCCTTTTTTTTAAATAGTCTCTATTTTTCTGGCCTTTTCATTCATTACTTCATTGAGAATAATTATAACAGCTGCTTTAAAATCCCTGTTTGTCATTTCAACAATTTCGGTCATTTCAAGTTGGAGTCTCTGCTGGTCACCATTCTTCTGGAGAATGGGTCACATTTTCCTGATTCTTCATATGTCTTGTAATTTTGGAATGTTTTCTGGATATTGTGAAAGTTATATAGAGACTCTGGGTTCTCTTACATTCCGCTAACACTTAAAAGTAATTAATATTTTTGTTTTAACAACAATTAACTTTATGGGCATCAAACTACATACTCAGTCTCTTAAATGACAGTTCCAATCACACTTCAGTACTTTCATCTGCAGCCAGGCCACTTTGGTCCTGCTCCATGGTTTTGGGTATCCGATACTGGGGGCAGGCAGCCCCTACATAAAAATGGGACTACTTTTAGTATACTGGTTTAATTCAGAACTCAGAATACATTTCTCATACAAACAACTCTATTATGCTCAGTGGCTATATTAATAAACCATTAGAATAATATTTAACCAATTTGGACACAAATCCAGCTATAATTGCTTGTTTACACAAGAAAAAGTAAAGCAGCGGCTTTTTTTCTTTCTTTCTTTCTTATATAATCAAACAACTGGAAAAAATCATCCTGTATAGGATCACTTTTACCATTAAGTTCTCCTCAGTAAGCAAATGTGCCAATTACCATTCTCTAAAATTCTAATATAGGATGAGCCTCTCTTTCTGGCCATAATGTAGAAGCACTGGAGACATTTACTCCTGTAGTAAGAAAAACCCAGAAAAAATAAAGATCTTTTATTTCCATAAGGCTAACAAATAGCATAGATGCCAAGAAGCTGTGACAGCCAGTCTCCACGTGGGCTGTAGTCCCCTCCTACTGTGAATAGGGTTGACCTGTGTAATCAACAGGATATAACAGAAACAACGGTGTGTGGCTTTGAAGCTAGGTCATAAAACACAGTTCCATGCTATACATTTCCATCATTCTACCTCTCTCTTAGGGTATTTATTATTTGTATTATAGTTATTTTTGCATATCAAGATAAACATCTAAACTATCTTTGTTTTTCCCACAATTTCTAGCACTGTGCTGGTCTGCTAATGTTGACTAGTTATTTGACAAACAACTAAATACAGAATAAGGAGAAGCTAACTTTTTTTGCATTTCCATGAATACCAAAGATAATTTTATGAGACTCTGAGATTTCTTAAAACTGCAACATTTGTTATTTACTATTTTTATACCTGTTTATAAGTTTTATACCCCATTCTCTCTCTGTTCTCCCTCTGAGATGTGAATCTGACATACATATGTGTATATCTGACTTTTCTTACACTGTCCCACAAGTCCCTAAAGCTGTGTTCATTTTGCTCAGTTGTTGCTCTAATTCTTGGCCCCTCAATCTGAAAAGGGTACTGCAATTGTTTCAGAGCTTGTACAGCACAGAAGCAGCTGTTCTTATATCCTTCGCCTACATCTGGGCCAGATGCAACATATGATAGCAGTGAAGAATCAAAGGAGTTGATCTTTCAGGTCTCAAATCACTTCCTTCAAGAGGACTAGCACCAACTTTGTTCGATTATTTAGGGTTTGCTTGACTCCCTGGCTGGACCAGAAGGTCCATGAGGGTCGGCACGGTGTCACTTAGCGCATCACTGTACAGCCATTATCTCATACGGTGATCAAACACAGTAGTTGCTCAATAAATGTTCACTGAAGAAACAACTGGACCAAGATTCTTGTTCTGAATCAAGAAGGGCACTTTCTAGGCTTCAAATACACCAACATCCTTTTGCTAGATTTCCTCCAGAGCCTTGTGCTACTACTCCTTCCCTCTCCTTTCCTTTAGGCTGAGGCACTAAGCACTACCAATTTGAACTGGAACCGGAAAGTCCCTTTTCGCGTATCCAACAGATAAAAGAGGCAGAAGAAAGCAGATTCTTAATGCTGTGGTCAAAGCTTCAGTAGTTACCATCTATTAAAATTCTGAACACATTTTGCCATAGAAATATTATATGAATATAATTTTTTTGGGTGCAAAATAGGTCAAATGACTCTTTAATGAGTTTGCTTAGGAATGTAAGGGCCAGAGCTGTTTGTATGAAGAAAGCATTCTGAGTTTTGAGTTAAACCAACAGAGTAAAAGTGCCTTTAGATTACAGGCCATTTGTAAGTATGGCTGCTTATTCCCCCAATTCTTCTAATATTAGAAAACTGGTTGTATGATACTATCCTGTTAATAATAATTTTATTTCTCTATTACTACTAACAAAAGTTTAATAATAAAAAAGTAGACTACTACCTAATAATTTGTGTATTTTCCCGTTTTGTTTTTCTAAAAAGATTTGGTGTTCTCATCAAATTCACTACCACTGCTACCAGATACCAAGTCAAAGATTTCAAAATATCTCTCTACTTAGCACAAATAGAACATTCTAGTAGTGAATAACATCTATATCTATATCTAAACAACAAAGTATAACACACTTCTTCTTAAATTGGATTTGTGTCCACATTGGTTAAATAAGCTACTCCTTATTTGTGGCAAAGACACAGATCACATTTCAGTGTGGTCTCTGAAGGTTCTGGTGTGGGAAGAAGTGCTTTCAGCTTTGGAGCTTGCTTGCATCATTCTATATACCATGGTGATTGTGGGCATTTTATTTACCACCTGGAAAAATTAGGCTGAATTAATGATCCTTTAAGAACTCAATTAGGATTAATGACTACATAGTACCACAGCTGTGACATAATCCATTGTAGAAAAATTACTAAGCTAAAAACACCTATTCTATTATCTTTCCTTCACAGAAGGTTCCAGAATACATCTCGTAGCTTGGAGTTCACCAGCCTATATAGGCACTGAACTCATCTAGGGCTTTCCAAAGATAACAATGGCCTAAGTTTTTCTAAAAGATGGCCACTACTCCTAGGACTGCCCCTGGAGCTATGCTATGCCAACGGGGGAGCGGCTGTCTTCTATGTATATACTTACTGTCTGTCATCCCTTTTCTTGCCAGAACTTCACAAAGCGTGGGCCAAATCATTCAGGATGATGGGGAATAGAAGAGGAGAGTAAAACATGCTGGTTAGGTGCCCAAGGGGGATGACTTGGCTGCTTAAGTGGGAAAAGGAAGGTCAGTCACACGTGGGTCCTGGTAGTTGAGTGGCCCCATCTTAATCCCTGGCCACTCAGGGAAACACTTTAGGGTGTTTCTGTGCCAGTATCGTAGAAGGAGAAGATGAAGCCATCTTTCTAAAAGTCTGACTAAAAAGGAAAGATTATTGCTGCTCTGAAAATAAAACCCATTAACTGAAATATCTGTTTTGGTTGCTAGAATCATGATTTATTCTGAGGGACTATCTCAAATGTTGAGTTCTAAATATTTCCAACTGGTAAAATCCTAGATACTAGGACTGTCACTGCAGTAAAATTGTCATTGCAATGGGCTTCAGAGAAAGAAAACCTTCTAAATTAATGCGGATTCCTCTACTTTCTGTGACTGACACCACAGAGTTTATAATGGTACATGTGGCAATGCATGTATATCAAACCATCACATATATACAATTTAAATAGTTACAGTTTTATTTGTCAATTCTACCTCAATAAAGCTGGGGTGTGGAAGGGAACTAAAAGTGTTTATTTCCATAACAAAAAAGGTATACATGGATTCATTTTTCTTTAGACTAGAAAATAATAATTTATTGACTGAACCCAGCGTGCAATATTCCAAACTGCCTGAGCTAAACAGACCTAGTCTATTATCTTTGCTTCACAGAAGGTTCCAGAATACACCTCCAGCTTGGAGTTCATCAGCCTGTATAGGCACTGAACCCATCTAGGGCTTCTCTGTACAGAACAGAGAAGACAGCCGCTCCCCCCGTTGGCATGGCATAGCTCCAGGGGCAGTCCCAGGAGTAGTGGCTGTCTTTTAGGAAAACTTGATGAAACTGTTATCTTGGGAAAGCCCTAGATGAGGGCTTTCAGTGCCTATTTATCCTTAGTTTCTGAGGATACTTGGTTTAGCATATTAAGGGCAAAGACACAATTGAACAGAAGTATCAAAAGTAATCTGTTTTTTAGTTCAAAATGTGAAATCAGCCTTACCCACTGCACCCGATGACTTTATTGTACAGATAAGATGGCAAGCCTTTCAGGTTTATGTTGTTATCCACGTATACATATTGTAGTTCTCGAGATCGACCTAAATCTGAATGAAAAAGAAAAGTGCTATAATTCCTATTTACAGTCACCATTATGTGAAATACAAAATTTAACATATAATATTAGAAATATCCAAAAATTTCTATTCTGGAAGAAAATCATAAAAAGTGTTATATAAAGTAAGTTATGGGTCAGCCTAAACAAGCCTAGTTCTGCCCTTTGATAGATTCTTTGCTTGGCCAAACTTCAGTCAGGTTCCTGAACTTTCTTCTAAGTCCATCTGTGGACCTTGTAAAATCCAGTTTTAGCCAAGAACTCTTCTAAGTCAGTTTAGCAAGAACCCCTTACTCAGGATATCTGATTGGGTTCCTCCTTTCTTCCTCGTCCCCTGGGTCTGATCACCCTGGCCTGTCTCCAGCAAGAATTCCATTTGGTCAGTCATCCCTTTTCTTGCCAGAACTACATATTGTGTCCTTATTCCTGAAGTTTCCTCTGAGCAATTTTCCATCCACTGACCACCTTGCTCCTTGGCTGTAAATTCCTACTTGCCCATGTTATACTTAGAGCTGGCCCAATCTCTTTCCCCAACTATAAGACCCAGTTGCAGTGGTCCTTGTACCTAGGCTGATGGTCTCAAAGTCTTCCTTACTATGCTTTAACAAGTGCTACAGAGTAACTTTTCCTTTAACACCTTATAAAGAGATTTCCTGTGTCTCACGTCCCATGGGCAAAGGTGGATGGGGGAGGGCTAGGCATCAGACACTGGCTAGTAAAGGGTTTTATGATCTAGGCAGATTTAAGAATAGATAGAACTTCCCCATGAGGAAGAAGTGAAGCAGAACCCAAATCCCAGTCCTGTGAGATGTGACAGTGACATAGACAAAACTTAAGGGCCAGAGAGCAGAGGCTGTAATGGGTATGAACCTGGAAAGGGAGGAAACTGAGAAAGGGAGCCCCTAAAGAAGGATCTACAGGAATGTCAGAAAGAGGCAGAACTCAGGTATTTCCCAGAGGTGGCAGGGCGGTGAGAGGGCAGAGTGGAAGAGGATCCAATGAGGAAATAAGGATGAAAGTACAGATGGAGATTCCTGACAAGTACAGGTAGTAGAGACACTTCCCAGGTATCCAGGCCATCCCTTCCCACGTGCCCAGGAATGTGTGACCAGCTCTCCTCTCTACTCCTAAACACTCACTGACTAGGGCTATTTGTTTTTATTGCTACAGAGGTACACAACAGTGTCCTGAGCAGTCCTGCTAACCCTCTGCTCTAACATAATATGGCAGGGCTGGTGGGTGGTGGTGCTTATGCCTGTAATCCCACCACCTTGGGAGGCCAAGGCGGGCAGACTGCTAGAGCCAGGAGTTCAAGACCAGTCTGGGCAACATGGTGAAGCCTTATCTCTACCAAAAAAAACCTAATTAACCCGGTGTGGTGGCGTCTATCTCTAGTCCCAGCTACTTGGAAAAGGTGAGAAGATTGTTTGAGCCTGGGAGGTCAAGGCTGCAATTAGCCAAGATCATTCTGCTGCATCCAGCTTGGCAACAAAGCGAAACCCTGACACAAAATTTTGAAAAAAGAGAGACAGAGAAAAAGAACATAGTCTTTGAAAGGTTTTCTAGGGTTTTGCTTATGAAAATAGAAAACAGGCTGAAGGAGAGCTCATCCTCCTAATCTTTCTTTAGGAAAGTCAAAGGCCCAGACAGCTAAATTAGGAGGTTTTTAGATTCATTCACATTGCAAAAGAAAACCCATTTAACTGTTAAGGACCTTTAGGCACTATGCTAAGCCTTGGAAATATAGCTATGAATACAGCATTAACCGATGTGGAAACAGACAGGAAAAACAGTAACTGTAATACAATTTGATCACTGCTATTAGAGAGGCTGGTTGAGGGTCTTATGGTTCACAGATGGGTTCTAGACAATTTGTCCCAGAAAGCAGGAGGAACATAATATAAAGTTAAGGTAAGAAAGAGTTTCCTGTGGGAGAGGGTAGGAAGGGTTACATTACTTCGTGCTGGTCCTATTACAATCATTCTGCACAGTTACAAAAAGGCAACAGAATTTCCCTCAAAAAGGTTACAACAATTTACACCCCCACCAGCTACACTGAGTGCACCTGCTTCCCTACAGGAAGCAAAACGTCATCTTTTTACATTTTTGCCATCCTTATAGGTAAGAAAAGGTATCTTGACATTGTTTTAACATGCATTTTTCTACTTATGAGTTTGAGCATTTCAAACTATGTCTGAGGGGCATTTATATATATTTTGTAAATTGCCTGTTTAAATCTTCTCATTTTTTGATCAGGTTTTTGGTATTTCATCCCTTGTTTTTTAAGAGTCATTTATGTATCAGGGACATTAGTTCCAGGTCTCTGGTTTATGTTACAAATGCTTTCAGTTTGTCAGCTGTCATTTAACTTTTTTTCCATGTAAAATTATGAAAAGTCTTTTCCAACTTATCTTCTTTTTTTAAATTGTCTCCAGATTTTGAGTCGTAGTTAGGAAACCTCTTCCCTGTGACACCAAGTTTAAGCAGAATTCACCTATGTTTTCTTCAAGTGTTTATATGCTTTCATTTTCCTTTTTCTTTTTTAACATACAGAGCCCTAATTCATTTGGAGTCTATTCTTACATATGGCATAAAAAGTACAGCTATTAATTCCTTTTTTCAAATGTTGATTCAGCTGTCTTAGTGTCATTTATGAACTTTTTGGTCCATTTTTACTCCAGTACACCAAAAAGAAAAACAGATCTCTAAGACTTCAAAAAAAAAAGTTGTAAAGTGTACATATTCCAGAAGAGAACTGTGGTGTTAATCAAACTGTAAATATGTAAATAAATGAAAACCCCAAAGATTTCACATACACACCTAAAAAACTAGTAGAATTTATCAATTAATTCAGTATAGCTACAGGATACATTTCAACATATAAAACTCATAGTATTTCTATAACAAGTAACAACCTATCAGAGAAAGAAATCGAGAAAACAATCCTATTTATAATAGTATTAAAAAAAATACCTAGGAATAAAGTAACCAAGGAGGTGAAACATTTGTACGTTGAAAATTATAAAAAACTGATGGGAAAAATTGAATAATACACAAATAAATGAAAAGATGTCCAGTATTCATGGATGGGAAGAATTACTATTGTTAAAATGTCTGTACTACTCAAAGCAATATACAAATTTAATCGTTATTAAAATTCCAGTGGCATTCTTCACAGAAATAGAAAAAAAAATCCTAAAATTCATACAGAAGTACAAAAACAAACAAACAAACCAAATAGCCAAAGCAATACTGAGACAGAAACATAAAGCTGGAGGCATATCATTTCCTGATTTAAAATTACATTACAAAGCTATGGTAACCAAAACACTATGATGCTGGAATAAAAACAGAAACCTAGACCAATGGAACAGAACAGAGAGTCCAGAAATGAATCCAAGCATATATGCGTACCAAGAGGACATAACAGGGAACAGAAACTGTCTTCAATAGATGATGCTGGGAAAGCTGGATTTCCACATGGAAAAGAATAAAACTGGACCCTTATCTTACACAATACACAAAAATCAACTCAGAATAGATTAACAAAACTAAATATAGGACCTAAAACCACAAAGCACCTAGAATAAAACATAGGGGAAACGCTCCTTGACACTGGCCTTGGCAATGATTTTTTTGATACCACACCAAAAGCTCAGGCTTTTTGGTGCGAAAACAAAATATTTTTGGTGCAAAAAACAAAAATAAATAAAGGAGACTACAAATTAAAAAGCTTCTGCACAGTAAAGAAAACAATTAACAAAACAAAAAGGCAACCTACTAACTGGAGAAAAAATAACTGCAAGCCACATAACTGATAAAAGGTTAATACACAAAATTTATAAAGAACCCTTAGAACTCAATAGCAGAAAAACAACCTGATTAAATAATTGGCAAAGCGTCTAAACATTTTCCCAAAGAACATATACAAAAGACCAACAGCTGTATGAAAAGGTGCCCAACATCACTAATCATAAGGGAAATGCAAATTAAAACCACTATGAGATTATCTCCTCACACCTAAAAGGATGGCTATCATAATAAAGATAAGAGATAACAAATGTAGGTGAGGGCATGCAGAAAAGGGAACCCTAGTACGTGTTAGTGGGATTGCAGATTGGTGCAGCCATTATGGAAAACAGTATGGAGGTTCCTAAAGAAATTAAAAATAGAACTACCACATGACTCAGCAATCCCTCTTCTGGGGAATATCCAAAGGATTTACAATCACCGCCTCATAAAGACATCTGCACTCCTATGTTCACTGCAGCATTATTCACCACAGCTAAGATACGGAAACGATGTCAATGCCCACGGATGAATGACTAGATAAAGAAATGTGGTGTGTATACATGATGGAATATTTTTCAGCTTTAAAAAAGAAAGATTCATGCCACAACCTAGATGAGTCTGGAAGATATTATACTAAATAAGCCAGGCACACAAAGAAAAATATTGCACAATGCCACTTATATACATAATACTTTTTTAAAAAGAGCTTAAATACACAAAGAGAATGAAACAGGGGTTACCATGTGGGAAGAAGGTAAGAATGGAAAATAGCAGATATATAGAATGAACAAGTTTAGAGATCTAATGTACAACATGATGACTATGGTTAATAAACTTTTACTGTATTACAGAATTTTGTTAAATAAATTTTAGCCGCTCTTGTCATGAAAACTATGTGAGATGATATGTTCATCTGTTTGTCCACAGTAACCACTTTACTATTTGTTTGTATCCCATAATATTGTGTTATAAACTTCAAATATACACAATAAAATTTATTTAAAAAAATATATAACCTTCTGCAATGGAACATAACACTGAATAGAGGTCATACAATTTGGAAAGGAAAAATGTGTACCCCATATACAGGTTTTTATGCATTTTTTAATGGGTAATGGTTTTAATGAAAATATTTTTGATGAGTATGCTTCCATTAAAGCTAGAGAAGTAAATTTACAATGAATTCTGGCTTTATTATAAACAAAATATATATGTATATATATATTTGAGATGAAGTCTCGTTCTGTTACCCAGGCTGGAGAACAATGGCGCGATCTTGGCTCACTGCAACCTCTGCCTCCCGGGTTCAAGGGATTCTCTTGCCTCAGCCTCCTGAGTAGCTGGGATTACAGGTGCATGCCATCATGCCTGGCTAATTTTTGTATTTTTAGTAGAGACGGAGTTTCACCATATTGGTCAGGCTGGTCAAGAACACCTGACCTTCTGATCCACCTAGTTCAGCCTCCCAAAGTGCTGGGATTACGGCGTGAGCCACCTGCCTGGCCAACAAAATATTTAAACTTAGAATAATGTCAAGTTTTAATACACCTACTTTCAGTTTTTGATTTTTTTTTGAAGTACTTTAATGCCGTAAAAAAAAATTAATGTTCTAGAAAAAAAACATTTTTTTTTTCCCTTTTGTCTCAGGCTTCAAATGTCTCAACATGGCATTGCCAAATCCTGTCTTGATTCCAATTTCTGCTATTTTGTTTACCATGAATTTCTTTGCATTAATTTTATTTTTTTAAATATTGTATTAAAATGTAATTTATCTTAAAACAAAAGTAAATGAGAATCACTTAAGGCCAGAAGTTTAAGACTAGCTTGGGAAACAGAACAGCAAGATTCTGTCTCTACAGAACAATTAGCTGGGAGTGGTGCCATGTGCCTACAGTTCCAGCTACTCAGGAGGCTGAGGCAGAAGGATCACCTGAGTCCAGGAGTTCGAGGCTGTACTGAGCCACAGTTGCATCACTGCACTCGAGCCTAGGTGACAGACCAAGACCCTGTCTCAAAAAACATGGATGGATGGATGGATGGATGGATGAATGACTATTAGCTGAACATTGTGGCCCATGTCTATAGTCCCAGCTACTCAGGAGGCTGAGGCAGAAGGATCATTTGAGCCCAGTAGTTCAACACTGCAGTGAGCCATGACTGCGCCACTGCACTCCAGCCTGGGTAACACAGTAAGGCCCTGCTTTAAAAAAAGATGCTGGGCAGTGGCTCACACCTGTAATCCCAGCACTTTGGGAGGCCGAGGCAGGCGGATCACTTCAGGTCAGGAGTTTTAGACCAGCCTGGCCAAAATGGTGAAACCCCATCTCTACTAAAAATACAAAAATTAGCTGGGTGTGGTGATGTGTGCCTGTAATCCTAGCTACTCGGGAGGCTGAAGCAGGAGAATTGCTTGAAACTAGGAGGTGGAGGTTGCAGTGAGCTGAGATCGTGCTACTGCACTCCAGCCTGTGTGACATAGTGAGACTCCAGAGAGAGAGAGAGAGAGAGAGAGAGAGAGAGAGAGAGAGAGAGGTGTGCAAACCTAGAAGTAAGTCACTGAAGAGAATAATTTTACACAGTGGGGATATGAGGACTCATGTGTCTGACTATTCACTTACAAGGCATGTGAGCAGAGCTTCTGTTTGCCCATATGTTAAATGGCATAACAGTACCTGGTCCCTCAATCTGACCAGTTGCAAGGTCACTGTATGTTCCAAAAATAAAAAAATCTGCGATATTTAAATCACCATACAGTATGTTTTTTAAGCATCAGACTAGAGAATTACCAAAATGTTGCATACTGTTAAGTAAACATATTCATGGACATATCTGTTGGTATAAAAGGCAATACATTTATAAAATATAGATGGGAAAAATATAAATACCAGAATCCACTTGCATTAAACAGGCCTGAACATTGCACTAAGAATTCCTATTTTAAATTTTTTCACTACTTCTCTGGTATACATATAAATCGTTTAGTCACAAATAGAAATTTGTAGACTTCTAAGGCACATAGAAAACGTTGGAATAATTTTTTCAAAATGAAACGGCACTGATAAAATGCAAATGATCTCTGGTCTCAGATTTGTCTTCCAGAGTCCCTAGAGGGGTCACGGAAAGCAGGAAATATTCTTTACCTGGGTATATGCAATGGTAAGGGTGTGACATACTAGCTAAGAGAGCAGGAAGGAGCACAGACTTGGAGTCAGATAACCTGGGTTTGAATCATTGTTCTGCTTACTAATAATATGTTGGTTAGTTTCCTCATCAGTATATTGGGGAAAACAAAGCTGTCCTCAGGTTTAGTGAGAATTGCTAACAAGGTTTAAAAACTATCAAGTAGAATTCTTGGCACACATCCTTCTCCAATATACAGCAGTTACTGTTCTCATTATTATTAAGTGGCATATTTGGAAGTATGGCCTACAATAGAACGCCAATTAAGAGAGAATTCTCTTTGGCATGCAGCAAATGGTAGTAACACTTTTCTGTACTTTAATTGCACAGTAAAGAGTTACAGGCAATGGTCTCTAGAGACAATGATTCATCCCCTCATACCAAGGACATAAAATGGAACATGACAGAGGAAGCACCTCTTTTCTCTATACTGCAAAAGAGCTTGTGCAAATTAAATGAGGTGAAGTGCAAAGATCACACAATAAAGTTAAATACAAGTTGACACTTGCTACTTCTTACATAGTTCAGTCTTCTTTCCCTGTGTTAGTTTTATAAGAAAAAAGGAGTTGATAATTTTAAAATGCTAATAGGTTCAGATCTTGTTTTAGCTTTTCAATATTATTGTGAGCTATTGTTCTGACAATGGGTATCAGAACACACTAAAGAATTCACACTGCTTCCCCACTTTACCTAGAAAAGGAAGCTCCTAGGCTACCTCCTCCTTCCTCAGATAATTAAGTTTGCACCTCCTGGCTACCATGAAATAGCTTATTTTACATTAAAGCTCAAAGAAAATCAGTATCAGCTATGTTCAGATCTATTATACATTAGCTAGCATAATGCCATGTGGACATGAGTATGTAAAGCAGACACTTAAACTTTCCAAATACACAATCTGATATAGAGTGGGGAATGGCAGTACTGAAATTAGATAATGCAGTGGGTGCCAGAGTCAGAACTGAGTCTGAATCCTGCTTCCCCACTTCTGCTTCCTGACATGAGCAGAAATGAAATGCTCTGAGCCTGCTTCCTCCACTGTAACAAGGGGATCAGAGTACCTTTCTCATAGAGCTGTTATAAAGATTAAACAACGTATACAGTGCCCAGCTTTATTCCTGGCAAAATAATTGGCACTCGATACATCTTAGTCTTTTACCTCCCCCTTCTGAATACAAAGAGGAGATCACAAAACAGTGTGGGATGATGAAGAGAACCAGCAGGATGATGAAGGGAACCAGGCAGCAGCTCTGCTGTTTTAGCTGGCACAGCACAGCCTGCTGGGGAGGCCAGGACACCACAGCGCCAGGCAAGGTCACAGGCTGTAAAGGCGTTGCTGTGACAGCCTCTTGAGAGCCTGATCCTGGCCAGAAAGCAGTCGGCTGGCAAAAGACCCCAAGCACAATGAAATGGCATTAGTAATCATAATGAGACTGAGATATGAACATGTACTTCATGCAAAGGCTTTGAGATACTTCTTATATTCTTCAGACAAAAAACCTTCACTCAATAATTAACTTTGGAAGAGACCACTCATCTACTAACCACTGGGGTGGTTTGTTTTCTTCCTTTTATTAATATTAATGCACCAATACCTTACAATAGATATATCATGCCATAATATTTTTTAAAATTCTTGTGCAAAAATGCTCAGTATGTAAAATTTATAAAGCAAGGAAGCTGTCCATCTGCATAGATGCTACAGCCATAAAGAAATTTTTCATGTGGCTTTTTAAAGTACTGTAGTGTGTCCAAAATATTTCCTTTTTTTTTTTCTTCCAGACTCACAGATCAAAGTTTCTGACTTAGAAATCAGCAAAATCTAGGAGTCCTGCATAAACTCCAATTCTTTTTGTTTGTCTGTTTGCTTTCAACCTCAAGGCTCTGGCACATGCAGTCCACATGGCTGAAAATGGAATAAAAAGCTCCTGTATATTTAGGCTACTGCCCTTTTAACCATACTGTAAAAGCAAGCATGGAATGACAGCACAGGAGTGGACAGAACAGGATCTGTGTGTACTTCATGCTGAACAGTATGAAACTCATTTATTTTATCAAAAGGTGAACGGTGTATTCTCATCAACAAAATGATGCAGCAAAAGAAACAACATCATCAAACATCAAAGCAATCAAAATAAATTGTTTAGAATGCTCTCTCAATGTTAAACCAATTATCACAGTTCAATAAATCAGAGATATTATTAGTCATAATTACAATGTTTTAAATACTATAAAATGTGGGCTTCTTAGTAATGAATTCAGAATTTACAGTATATTCCAAAATAACTCTTAAAATGAATTTAAATTACCTACATGATGCTTTTTACAAAGAGAACCCTTCAACCACTTTCTCAGAGTAATAAATTTTTAAGTGCTAGCTTCTTTAAATACACAGAAATACACACAGATTCCATTAACTCTTTTACAAAGTCTCTGTCTTTCTGGTCTATTGAGTTTTTACAAAATAAGACTTCACAGTGAATTATAATTTAATAAAATACTTTAGACATGGTAGATCATCAACTGTTAAAATAAAAAGATTTTAATGAATTTGAATGACTGCAGGCTCCCTTTGCTGTTGGTTTAAATATTCATGCTGCAGCATCTCTATTTCTGTTGCACAGTTCATGTAACAAAGAGATGATAAGCAATGGGCTAGGCACTGTGCTAGATGCTTGGGGTACAAACATGAAGATACACAGTTCCTGCGCTTCCTTACAGTCTGGCTACAGAGCAAAAACAGTTCACATTGCCTTATGCAGTATTTATGAGTGGTATGTGTTTTATGGATCTTATCTAATTCTCACAATTGTGCTTTGAAGTAAGTGCTAATATTACCTTATTACTAAGACTTCAATAAGCTTCCTAAGTCCAAGATTACATGGTAGAGCTGGGATTTAAAGGCACATCTGCCTTTTCACCATGATGGGATTTAGACAGCCTCCCCCATGACATCATTTCTATACAAGCAGGCCACTCGCATGCAGGGCAGGGAGTGGTACTGCCTAGCATGATGCACGGGGGCTGAGGGTATGAGAGAGCTGGTGCTTGCCCAAGGCATCCAGGTGTAATATTAGAGTTGGGTCTTGAAGCAGATATATTGCCAAGGAGATAAGTCATGAACAAAGTTTCTCGTTGCTTCCTTTAAAGGACTAGGAAAAGAAATACCAAGAATTCCTTCAGAGAAAATCCTGGAGAAGGAAACTGGCTGACTGTCCAGTATGGATTTGGGAAACACAACAGTACCATGGAGACTGTGTGAAGAGCAAAATGTCTTCACTGCATTGTACCTTGAACTGCTGCTCAGCCGTACTATGTGCCTGTTTCTCTGGTTTGTTTGGAACTTAAGAACTTTCCTGAAAGCTATGACTGATGGAAACTCCAGATTCTTGCTTTTAAGTCAATTCATAACATCTTCCAGACTTCACTAGTACTGCACATTCTTGCCACTATTTATAAAGCTGTGAGTTCTAGAACCAGAATAACAAAAAACTCTTCTGGTAAACATTCTGCTCATGGTACTAGCCCTCATACTGCTATTTTTCTAAACTTCACATTGTGCCCTAAGAATGAGCAGCATTTTCTTTTTCTTTTAATTGATATTCAGGAGAACAGGTCTCATTTTCTGTCTATTAATCATGTCCCACCCCTAAATCCTACTCTGAAACTTAGAGAAAAATAAAAATTTGTTCATTTAAAGCTCACCTAATCTAGGTGCACTTTTCTCTTCATATATTAGCATATAGTAAGTCAACCCCCGGCCCATGCTGCAGAAGCCGCATTAAATAATCCTGTTAACTTCCTAAGAAAACCTAACACAAGAGCAAAACCCTTATCCAATGAAAGAAAAACAAAGCATTGTCAGAAGGCAGTAGAATAGGCCAGGTGCAGTGGCTCATGCCTGTAATCCTAGCACTTCGGGAGGCTGAGGCTGGTGGATCACCTGAGGTTAGGAGTTGAGACCTGCCTGGCCAACACGGTGAAACCCCCAACTCTACTAAAAATACATATATTAGCCGGGCGTGATGGCAGGTGCCTGTAATCCCAGCTACTTGGGAGGCTAAGGCAGGAGAACTGCTTGAACCCAGGGGTGGAGATTGCAGTGAGCCGAGATCACGCTACTGCATTCCAACCTGGGTGAAAGAGCGAAACTCCATCTCAAAAAAAAAAGGAGACAGCAGAATAGGCTCAGATGAGTAAGCAGCACAAGGATAAAGAATAGTTTTTGTTACAAATACTTACAATAAGACAGAGCTTAAAAAGCAGCATTGCACATCCATTTCCTTGACAACATTTGCATTTCAGAGCTGTAACTTTTCTCCTGAAACACGATCTGTATGGATTTTTGTTGAGACTAATGCTCTCATTTTTTCCTACTGCTAGATTTTGAACTTGTTTTCAAGACTTTTCTCTGTTTTCCTTATGCCCATGAATAGAGAGATCTGCACAACAATTACTACAGAACATGATTCTGTTCTATAGTAATTTTGTCACATGTTTGGATCCCCCTTTTGAAAGCAGCTATTACACCTGCTACCCAAACACAGAACTCACTCCACTTTCTGGGACTTTCTGTCTTGTACAGTTCTTAACACTGAAATTTATTTAAGTCCACAAATTCTGCAAATTAGTCCCATTAAATAATGATGTCAAGGCCTTGTTTTTCAAACTGCAGGTGAAACGCATTCACAGTTCAGTACAGTACAGTTTACACTCATCTCTAAGTCTGAGATTAGGAAATTATTAACTGGTTTCCAACTAGTTTCAATACTAGTTTGAAGTTTAAATAGTTTTACTGTGTTAATTTTTATTAAAAAATAGTAAGCAGCAGTCCTTTTCCTGACTTTCTAAGCAAATATAAAGAAAGTAGGAACAAGAGGCAATAGAAAAAACAAGTACAGTTAACAGATCTGTGCCTTTTATGTTGCATTTACAACAAAAGGAGGGATTTCAGCATGTCCTTTGAAAATGCCTAGGAGCTAGTTTCTAAAACTGCACCATTACTTGCTATGTAATTTTTCTACACAAGGCATCCAATTCTTACAAACAAATACAAGTACTACCACTACAAAAAACCTGTTGTTTGATAAAGGGCCAGTTTTATACCCTTACCAAAGTCATGGCATGTGATCTGGAGGAGTGGTTGAATCGCACTAGAACATGAATCGCTGCACTCAGGTGTTGGCTTGTCCACTAAAATTGTTCTATAAACAATTTTAGGTTAGTGCAGATGTACATTTCTTTTTAAAAATCTATTTACATTTGATATTTTTCAAACATCATTTCATTATGCAGCACAAGTACTTGACACACAGACTAACTCTTCCCAAGAAAATTAACACTACTATAATCTCCAAGAGATAACTCTGGGGCTGGTTTAGAAACCCAGTTAATTTTCCTTAGTAGAAAGTTATTCTCTACTAGCTGTTGAGCTACTACATGGTAATTTATGCACAAGCTATTCTGCAAATCTCAATGTCCTGTGCCAAACATTCCTGATTAAGAATTTAATCGCTTTTTTTCAGATGGTGTCTCGCTCTGTCACCCAGGCTGGAGTACAGTGGTGGGATCTTGGCTCACTGCAACCTCCCTGGTTCAAGCGATTCTTGTGCCTCAGCCTCCCGAGCAGATGGGATTACAGACACCTGCCACCATGCCCTGCTAATTCTTGTATTTTTAGTAGAAATGGGGTTTCACCATGTTGGCCAGGCTGGTCTAGAACTCCTGACCTCATGTGATCCACATGCCTTGGTCTCCCAAAGTGCTGGGATTACAGGCATGAGCCATGGTTCCCAGCCCAATTGCTGTTTTTTAAATTAACATTCAATAAGAATTCCATCCCTAATGTGGGTACAACTTTTGTTTTCTTAAACTACAGGAGTTACTGGCACTGAGTTTGGCTGACATGGCATTTCCTGGGAGGTTACTAAAGGATGGTCTCGCATAGTAAATTTGTGAATGGGCAACCTCACAATCCTTATATCTATTACTCAACATTAAGTAAGTTGTAAACATGCCTAGATAACTGGACTTATTAATTATGCAATGAAAATCAGAAGTGCATGGTTAAAAAGCTTCAGAGAAAAAAATCCTTTTCTTTATATCTCCCTACACTTTCAGAAGCCAAGAAATGAGTTGCAATTCTGAGTTATTTAGTTAACAAAGCTAAATTGAGTCAAAAGCAAATATTCAAGTTTCAAGGCCTCTATTAAATTTCATAGCACTAGGCTCAAGTGACTGCCTCCCCCTCCTCCTTGCTGATAGTCACCACTGTGAACAAAGATTCTAACTGTGGAATCATCTGTCACTCAGTCGTGATGGCACAGTAATAACAACATCCTTTTCTTTTGATGCATCTTTTCATCTTAAGAAGAACATAGTCAAAGAGTCTTAATGGTTTCAACAGTATTACAAGTGACTTAAAGAAGGATACACAAAGACTGTTAACGGGTTAGACAGTATTATAAGTGATTTAAGTCATCCTTACATATGGCATCTCTGGTTATCTTTTGAAGAGGCATTCCTTTAAGAAGCCACATAAAAACTAATTTTCTCCTAAGTCACACTTCTTTGGGCAAGAAACTGAATTCATTAAGTGGCTCCCCAAAATAAGATGCCCACCTCCTATCTCTGGGAGCGATATCACAGCATTCATTCCATAAAACTTTCAAGTTCCTGTATTATGCTTGTAGAATCAAGGTTCTTAGAACACAGGAGCCTTCTAATATTTGAAAACCTTAGGGGTACACATGGGTGTGTGCACGCACGTGTGTACACAGTATCTCCAAACTACTGTAAAGAGGTACCCCTATTTGCTAAGTTTCTAAGAACAGTTCAGTTCTCTATAAAGAGCAGTGCCAGAGGCTGCATGCTTTGTTTGACTCTCTCCCAGATAATTCTTAGTATTAGATGGCTTCTGTTTTTCAGAAAACAGTTCATGGAAAGGTTTTAAGTATATAAATTTGTTTTCTTCCTAAAGACTTAACTGAATTCCATTTCCAAACCCAGCTTCATGGTCGCAAAAAATGCCCCCAGAAACAGAAAGACAAGACTGAGGAGACTGTGGCTATTTTGGTCAGCTTCAGTTTCTTCATCTCCGTGGATTATCCTGCCTCCAGTCTCCTGAAGCCTTCCTTGAGTGACCTCACACAGAGCTCTTTAGCTGTCTCATCCATTTCTTACAAAGAATATCCCATATACCAGATGTAGCAAGGCCACCGGTGCTTGTATTTGCTCCCTGATCCTTTCTTCCTGCTGTTCTCAAAGAATCCAGTTTTAGACCAGGGCAGAGCACTGCTTCAGGCAGCCTGCTTCTTTTATACCGGATAATCTTCATCATCATCCTCTTACCTGTATGCTTTTCTAAAATAAAGTAAAACCTATTCACAAGCCCATGTTCTGCCAAGGCTGTAAGCCTTATGAGCCAGGATGGTGCCCAGAGCCTTGTTGAAGTTGCTTCCTATCTGTGGTTACTTCAGCTGTCATGAGGCATCCTCTTCAAAATGCAGAGCCGATCCTCTTGCCTCTAAAGCTCTTTGACACCACATTCACAAGTTCACAAAGAAAAATTGCTCCTGACACTGAGGCAAGGCTTTGGAGTGACAAGAAACCCAGAGACAGAAGCTACTCTGTAATAGTTCAACTCCCCACTGAATATTGTGTACTGAAGAAGAGATGCCCACCTCCATAGCCACATCGGCTTTTAGCATGGTGTATACAGAAGATGCCCTAGTAAATAACTGAGGATGCCAAGGCAGAAGAGCAGACTAGCCATGTGTAGCACTCAGTTCTCTACCCAATAACCACTTCTATCACCTTGCACCAGCCACTGCAAGTCAGGTCCTCTGTTGCTGCAAGCATTCAGCATGGCACACAACATCACTCCCCTGTACCCCAAACATTACAGTGGTCAGGTTCCTATGAAAATGGCTTCTTTCTATTCTCCCAACACCACTGCCACCTTGGCACATACTCAGCTTGTGTCACTGCTGAAAAAAAGGCAGGAATGAGTGGCCAATGACCAGGGGATGAGGAGCCAGGGCTAAGGAGCTATAGTGAGGGAGGGAGAAGAGGCAAGGCAAAGGGCACAGAAACCAAATGCAGCAAACAAAAGCCATTCAACTTACGAGCTCAGTTGTATGCAGGAGTCTAGGCAGAGCTAGGGCTCTAGAACCAGATGGCATTCTGGTAAGAGCACATCTGAGTATCAGACAAGAGAACAGGGCTGTGGATCAGATTCTGGCAGGCTAGATGTAGCCAGTAGCTGTATGAATGGTTTACAGCTGAGACAAGAGTATGTAATGGAATAACCAAGACAAGAGAAAAATAAGTTAGGAGCACAACCTCCAAATTAAGGAACCAGGACTTCCACTGAAGTTGCAGGGACCAGGCCATGGAAGAAGAGGTACTAATACCAAGACAGACCTAGATAACAGTTCTGTGGGCTAGGCTTTTATCAGATTTCTGTTGCTGCAGAAGCTACTGATGCTAGGCCAGGTGGAAGTAATTGGGATCACCTGGTTGGTGTACAGAGTAGGGAGGTGAGAGAAAGCACTAGCCTCCAGCAGCTAATCTTGCTAAGCGAAGAGAGAGCTAGATTGAACAAGGCCAATGAGAATGTCCATAGGAGTATCTTGAGCCCAAAATGGCAGAGCCAAACTTTGACATTGGAGATGGCCACATAACAACTAAAAGATGTTCAATATGATTAAATCCTATTCCCAAATGAGGGCCCCTGTAGAGAGACCATGTCTGCAATATGGAGAAAGCGTGTTGATGTTGCAAAAACGTGGGTTGAGAAGGAGACAAGTCTGAAACTCAATTCTGTCTCTTACTAGCTGTGATTCCGGCAGGTTACTTAACATCTGTGAGCCCCAATTTTCTTATCTGTAAAATCAGGTTGCCAATAAGTTTTACAATAATAGATTCTGTCATAAGGTTTTCTGATAACTAAATTAGTGAGCATATGTACAGCAATTAAACAGAATCCCTGGCCAAAGAGTCAGTGCTCAATAAGTGATAGCCATTATTATTATTGCAAATAGTCACAGTAGTACATATAATACCATTATTGCAGTAGTACATATAATACCATTATTGCACATGGAAATACTCCTTTTTACAAAGATCATCTATAATAACAACAATATTATGAATAGTAGTATAGGTAACCCCAGACTTAAAAAGCTAATCTGTTTCTGGTAACATCTGAAAGTCAAACCACAGTAAGATAAGGTTGTTTATAATGAAGCTTGCAGCTTTACTCTGAACTCTGGTATTATGCCAGTAAGTTGCATTTTATGCCACACAAATCAAACCACCACATTCTTTTTCTCCCTCCCTCCCTCCCTCTCTCCTTGCCTTCCTGACATGTATTGCCAGCACTGACTGCAACATCCTGGCAATCACTTGGTAGCTCGGAGTTGGCATTGGTATAGGTCACATTTCCATCTCCTTTAGGAAGTGGTAAATACAAGTTTAGGTAGTTACTACAAGGAGAGGGGGTGAATATGAGGAGGGTAAAAAAAATTTTTTTTAAGATGAGGTCTTGCTATGTTGCCCAGGCTGTAGTGCAGTGGCTATTCTCAGGGACAATCATAGCTAACTACATCCTTAAACTCCTGGGCTCAAGTGATCCTTCTACCTCAGTCTCCTGAGTAGCTGGAACTACAGGTATGTACCACCATGCCTGGCTCAAGAGTAAAAAATTTTTTAAGTTAGATATGGTAATCTACAAGTTGTATCTTCTCATTTCAGAGTCATCTGCATTTGTACGATGCTTTGTAATTCTTATACATAAACTATCATATTCAACTTCAAAATAACTGTAAAGAAGCAGGATAAATATGATCTCTGGCTCACAGAAAATAAAACTGATGAAGGTCACGGAGGTTCTGGTGATTTACTCCAGGTCACATACTGTCACAGTATGGTGGGATCATGCTATCACCTGGATCTCTGGATTTGTAATTTGGTGCTTATCCACCACAATTAGTCTATGACCTGTGGGGTTAGTGTAGCAGGTACTTTTATTTTCAAAAAATAAAAGTACTCTCTATTTACATTTGATATTTTTCTCTCTCGAAGGAAGTTCTGATTTCTTAGAAATGTAGCTTGCTTCTGAAACAGCCTCATTTCATTTTGTTAATTTTATAAGTACAAAATTTAATTATATTTATGCTAAACAAATCTCCTTAAATTTGATTATTACTTCAATTGATTTTGAGGTATCCAGTATTTTAAAGTTACCTTGAACATATTAAACTGAAAGTAATATGTGCATTGTATTATGTTGGAAAATGTTTCCTTTAGGGAATAGTAAATTATTTACTTTACTGCCCTCAGAGATAAATTATTCACTATAAAAATGCATTTATGAGCAAAATCATATGATGCTTATTGTGACAGTTTAAGGTTTGAAGGGGCCTCATATTCTTATTTTTTGAAATAGCACTTTTGTTTCTTACAAGTTAACAAAACTATGGAGTTATCTATAAAATAAATGTACTGTTTTATTAAAGGCCTCTGTACTTTGACATATAATATGTCAAAATGGGTCAGTTACAGAACTCTATAGTGGATAATAGGTTATTTCTTAGCCAAGCTGACATTTCTAGCTCAGCAGGCATTTCAGCCAATTTTAAGGTCTTTAAAGTTTTGTAATCTGGTTATCTGGCAATACTAATTATTAGGATACCCAATATCACTTTTTTTGGGGAGAACTCAACATCTAAACCAGTATGTTTGTACCAGTAGCTATCCTTTCATATTGTTCAATACCTTAGACACACACACACACACACACACACTCTCTCTCTCTCTCTCTCTCTCTCCCCCCCTCTCTCTCTCACTCTCTCTCTAATTCCTTTCTCAGAGGAAATCATCTCACATATTTTGTCCCTAAACACAGTTTTAGCACAGATTTCTTTTTTCTAAAGTATAAAATCCCTAGCTGAAATAAATTCCATTTGTTAACTAGGAATGAGGCTTTGTTCACTGCAAAAACAAGCTGAGAGAAGCAGTCATTAAGATAAACAGGAGGAGGGAAACTAATTAATTGGTCATAGTCAAAGAAACAAAGGCTTTCCATCTTATTCTTTGGCTGTTTTACTTTAAAAACAATCACTTACCAAGTGGCAAAAATGCAAGACGGTTTCCAGCCATGGAGAGCTCATTGAGGCTGGGCAGCTGGCAGAGATGGCGCGGCACATACCATAGACGATTTCGGTCCACAGTGAGGTACTGCAGAGAAAGGCACATGTGAAGCCTCTCGGGTAAAGTTAGCAAACGATTGGTAGAAATGTCTAGTGTCTGCAGCTCCTTCAAATCGCCAACCTCTACAACCAAAATCAAAATTAGGATAAATTGCATCCTTATGAACTGAAATAAACAAAATGAATCAGTACTAAAACAGTTTAACCAAATGAAATCAGTAGCTGCAACTATTTCCATAAACATGAATACTGAAGTACAGGATTGTTGGTGAAAATGCAAATAATACAACCTAGGTGGGTGTCTTTAAATTAGCCTGCCAGAATTTCTTAAGTGGAGAAAAGGCTGGCTGGCATGGAGAAAAAAAGAGACACAAAGTGGTGAATCTGAACCAGAAGTCTGTTACTATGGCTTCTGCATCTTGATGAATCAAAATTGTTGCTAGGGTGAGAAAAGAACAATTACAGTCACTTCGAGGAACCTGGTTTTTGCCACTTGTGTGATTTCCCCATCCATCTAAGTAGAAATGGAGATTTTATGAATTACAGCAGTGAAGTAAGTGCAACTTAGATGGATGGTGTTCATATGAAGTAAACAGATTTCTGGAGTAGAAATTAGAATCTTTTGGAAATTTTCACCACAGTAAAGATTATAACAATAAAATGAGCTACAGTTAAAGAACATTTTTAGATACTGTTCAAGCATGTGACTTCTTTTAAAAAACCCGAAGTATACATATCCTATAAGGATTAACGCCAAAATTAAATATTTCCATTTATTCCAAAATTCCCTCATCATCGATGTCTATAGTTGTCATCTGTTCCATGGTGAGTACAATTATGTCCTTTTCATACATCAAATCACTAAGACTTGAGTGAAGATTAGGGAGTTCCTTACAAGGAACTTAGTCCTTCTCAGGGAAAATCCTTCCAATTTACAGGAAGGACATTTACTCTTTCCCAGGACAGAACATTACACTGAAGACTCTACAGTTAGCACTGTGAAGGACAAGTCCACTTTTACATCATGTAGACTTAGATGTTGAAGACCACTGTGATGCCATCTCTTCCCCTTCTCTCACCCTGCCCCGTTTCTGAGCCAGTCCTCTTCAGTTAAGGTTGGCCATGCTCTACTACTTGACAGCACCCCTCTATGTACATTACAGTTTGTTCAAGACTTGGATTAGCATTAGCAATGTCTTCTCTACTGGATAAGAATCTTCTGATGTCTTGGATGCTGAATTAAACAGATTAGCTTTCCTCATTGCTACAGACCAGGTGGTGGCAAACTATGGCTCACAGGCCAAATCTAACACAAGGCCTGTTTTTGTCCTGCCTGCAAGCTGAAACTGTTTTATTACATTTTTAAAGGATGGTAAACAATGATAAAAACAAAGAACATGTGACAGAGACCAAATGTGGTCTGCAACACCTAAAAATATTTACTATCTGGCCATTTACAGAAAAGGTTTGCTGATCTTTGCTATAGACTTTTTTTTTAGTAGAAGCATTTTAAATAATTATTTTACTTTATAAAAGTAATACAAGTACACAATACCCTAACTTATACTATTCTAATATTTACAAATTTGTGCTAGGAAGTTCATACATTACTGCTCAATTTCCTCAACACTGAACAAAACATACATCTACAGCAGTGCGGGTGGGCAGGATTCGGTATACAGCCTGTGACTCTGAAGGGGAGTTTTCTACTTGAACTTAACTGGTGCACAGGGGAGTCAATTTCACACTTGGCTCCACTGGCACAATATTCTACCTTACTAAGCCTGTCTATCTCTTTCCCAAAACAAAAATGCTGCCGATTTTGGGTGTGTGGGGATAAAACACGAGAAAGAATCATCATATTTTATGTCATAAGAAGAAATACAAAGAAAAAAGAAAAAGAACTAAATTTAAAAACCAAAAAATAGCTATGTGGTTATTCCCAGACATACCATGAGCCATGTCGAGACAAGGATGAGATAAGGCCTCTGCCATTGAGAAGCACATCGCACACAACAGACAAGGTGCAAATGGAGCTCAGAGCAAGTTACGTGAAGGCTTGGAGAAACTCTTCCAAAATTTACTGGAGATGGGAATTTGAATATGGCACAAAGAAAACGCATCAAGCATTCAGAGGGCATAGGGGTGGGGCTAAAACCATGAGGAAAGGCATGGAAGTGAAAAATACAGCTGTACAACAGGCTCTCTGGGGACCAAGAAATACCAAAGACACCAATGGGAGAAGAGCAGAAAATAAATCCAATACAGAGACAGAGCATGTTGGAGACAGGAATGATAATAAATACTGGGAAGAGGAGCCTGGACTTACTATTTTGAGAATATTACATCTCCTGAAGATTCTTAAAAGATGAAAGGATGTTTTTTGGAAAGGTTAGACAGGCAAATATGAAGAAAGCAAGGATATAGAAAGAGATCCTAGGCTGACAAAACAAGTAGACATCTGACTAGAACAAAGGCAGGGCATTAGAATTTGAAGGCAAATTCCAGAGGTACTTAACAAAGGCATGAGGTAGGCTTGATTGGATGTGGAAAATAATAAGAAAAAGTCAAAGACAGTTACAAGCTTCTAGACTATTACACTCCAAGTGTGCTAATGCCAATGCTAAAAATTTATTTTTACAGAAAAACAATTAAAATGTCATCAATACCTCTGAATTACATTATTTACAAGCAATGTACCTAAAGGTATCTGAGAAAAATCCATCAAAATTTACATGAAAGAAGTAAAATAATAAAATAAAAAATGATTTTGAACTATTTCAAAAATAATTAAATGTGCCATGTAAAAACATTTTGTTTTTTGCAAAAATTACTAAGGCTTGCACTTGTTCTTCATTTTAAATTTGTTTTTCATTATTGTAAAATAACAACAATATGTAATTATGAATTTAAATTTTGATGAGAAATATTAAAGACTTAAGAAGTTTCAATAAAGACCCAGCAGGATAAACACAGAGACCCACACCTATACACATAATCAAACTATGAAAGACAAAGATCTTGAAAGCATCAATAGAAAAATGGCTCATCATGTTCAGAGGAAACAAGATAACTAAAAATACATAGTTAAAAAAAGCACAGTAATTGAAATTGCACACTAAAAGTATTTAACATGAAAAAAGGCAATAAAAGGAGAGGTACAGGAAAAAAACATACAAGATATACTACAAATGGCAAAATGGTTGATGTATTAATAAACACAATCATATCAATAATTACATTAGATGTGAACAGACTAAATAACCCAATCAAATGGGAAGAATGTCAACTGCATAAAAAACAATATGCTATCCATAAGAAATACACTTTAGATTCAAAAGCACAAATAGATTGAAAAGTAAAAGGATGGAAAAAAATACATATCATGCAAAAAATAACATAAGAGAGAGCAGCTATATTCATATCAGAAAAAAAGAGACAAGAAATACTATAAGAGGCAAAGAGGATTATTTCATAATAGTAAAATGCATAACATTTTAGGAAGATAAGTTACCTATAAATATACACACATCTAACAAGAGAGCCCAACATTATATGAAGCAAAAAACTGACAGAACAAACATTTCAACATGATAGATGGTGATTTTGATACATTACTCTCAACAAAAATAGAACAACTAAACAGAAAATCAGCAAGAATATAGAAAACTTAAAACTACAAAATCAACCAAATGGGCTTGGGCCATAATCCTAAAAGACACAATCCTGAAAACCACAAATGTTGAAATCCTGAAAGATCCAAATCCAAACAGTGTAAAATCTTGAATAAGAATCACAATCCTGAAAGATCAAAATCCCAAAAGTATAATTCTGGAAAGAAATAATTTTTAAAAATTCTTTATAAAAAAAAAAAGACACTTACATACATTTTAAAAAGAGGGTTTATTTTAGAAACATAAAAACCTAACAATATTTGATAGGTCACTTTACACAATAAAATAGGCAATAATAACATATATATTTTTTTGCAAGCATAAACACTCAGATATATTAATCATAGTTGCATGGGTATAACAGTTACAAGCAGAAAAACCATATTCATAAGGAAATATGTCAAAAACCAAAATGCATAAATGCATACAACTATGGTTGACAACTGTGTGCAGTCAGCTTTATAACTGTAGTCAGCTGCATGAAATACTGTGATGAACAACCTAAGTCTTCTGACGAGATCAATGAAAAACTGTGATGGGTCATCACCGAGTATACAGTTATCCATATCCAAAGAGCCAATCTCTTTGGACATCTCTTCATTTACTGAGGAACGTTGAATTTTTTTCATACATGCACAGTGCTTATACCCAAAGTTAACACTGTGATAATGCATTTTTATGGACTCAAATTTATAAAAATGCACAAACCAAATCACAACTCTCTAAATTTTTACGCAATTTATACTTCCAGTGTTGGAAACGATTTGAAGATGAAATGCTCAGCACAACAAACTGGCACTGTGTGAAGGGAAGAAGTTGTACACCACTGAAAAATTTGGCAGGGGAGATTTCTTGTAATTTTTCCCTGCATTTTCACTTCTATGATCTTCAAAACACTCTCTCCACTAGTATTTAGAGGGTGGCTGTGGTCTACAAATTTTCTGAGTATATGCTGTCTATTTGAAAGTCTGGTTATTGCTTGACCGTTACAATTAAGTGATTTTCTGTTTTCATAGCAACCATTATATTTTAAAGTTTATCTTTTACCATTATGTAGCCTCATACACTTAATTTATCACAGCATTTCTGCAAGGGAACAATTTCACTGATCCCTTCCATTGTGTTATAGGGAAAATGGTAAGAAGGAATGACACTTGGCTTTCGCAATACCAAATCTGTATTAGGGTTTTTCAAAGAGACAGAACCAATAAGATATGTGTATAGATATATGAGAAGGGATTTATTAGCGGAATCAGCTCATGTATGAGAAGTCCCATGACAGCCTGTCTGCAAGCTGGAACCCTGGGATATCTACAGTGTGTTTCTGTCCCAGTCTGAAGGCCTCAGAACTAAGGATGCCAATGACGCAACTCAGTCTGAGAGCAAAAGCCTCAGGACCAGGGGTCTGCTGGTGTAAATCCTGGAGCCCAAAGGATGGCAAACCTGTAGTTTTAATGTCTAAGGTAGTAGGAGAAATATCTGTCCCTTCTCTGAGAGAGAGACCAATTCGCCTTCAGTAATTGTTCTCTCTCGGCCCCTGGCTTACTAAATGGTGTCCACCAATATTGAGGGCAGATTTTCCCTACCTATTCCACTCAGACTCGTGTGCTAGTCTCCTCTGGAAACTCTCTCACAGACACATTCAAAATAATGCTTTACCAAGTCTCTAGGTATTTCTTAATTCAGTCAAGTCGATATCTAAAATTAAGTCCATGAGTCCACTTCTTGTCAACCTGGCAGTCATATGCGTCTCCAGAAACCATACTTAATTTCAAAATAAAGACAGTAACAAGGTAATGGTTCCACCTAGCATGTTACAACTATCCTGGTACAACCAAAATGTACCAAAACTCCTTCCCTAGAATTTGGCGTTCAGGATTTCAACATTCAGGATTTTGATCTTTCACAATTGCGACTTTGGAATTTTATATGTTAGGAGTTCTGATTTTTAGGAAACTTGATTTTTTTTTTTTTTTTTTTTTTTTTTGAGAAGAGTTCCACTCTGTCGCCCAGGCTGGAGTACAATCGCATAATCACAGCTCCCTTTAACCTCTGACTCCCGGGTTCAAGTGATTCTCTTGCCTCAGCCTCCCGAGTAGCTGGGATTACAGGCGACCGCCACCACAGCTGGCTAATTTTTTTTTTTTTTTTGTATTTTTAGTAGAGATGGGGTTTTACCATGTTGGCCAGGCTGGTCTCAAACTCCTGACCTCAGTTGATCTGCCTCCTTGGCCTCCCAAAGTGCTGGGATTACAGGCATGAGCCACTGTGCCTGGCCAGGAAATCAGATTTTTTAAGACTTCAAGATTTGGGGACCTAACATTCAGGATTATATCTTTCAGGATTATGATCAGCACTGCAACCAAATTGACCTAACTTGACATATAAGAAGAACACTACAGCAGAATACACACATTCTTTTCAAGTACACATGGTATATTCTCCAGGACAGACCATATGCTGGACTATTAAGTAAGTCTTACATTTAAAATAATTGAAATGATACAAAGTATGTTCTCTGACCAAAAGGAATTAAATTAGAAATCAACAACAGAAAGAAATCTGGGAAATCCCCAAATACTAGGAAATCAAACAACACCCTTCTAAATAACCCATAATAATAAAAGAAATCAGAAGGAAACTAGGAGAATATTTTGCCAAATAGAAACAACCAATACAGGTATCAAAACTCATAGAATGCAGCCAAGGAAAGGATTAGTGGGAGATTTAAAGCTTCAAATGCCTGTATTAGAAAAGAAAGTTCTCCACCTTTAGAAAGGAGAAAAAGAAGCAAAAACTAATATCAAAATAAGCAGAAAAAAAATTATAGTAGATATCAATGAACTAGAAATCAGAAAAGCAACAGAAAAAAAAAATCAGTAAAAACCAGTTAGTTCTTTAAAAAGAACAAAATTGACAAATCTTTAGCTAGACTAACTAAGGCAAATAAACACATACATAGAAAAAGAAAACTGACTTGAATTACCAAAACTGGAAAGAAAGGATGAAATATCACTATTGACTTTACAGAAATTAAAAAGATTAAAAAGGACATACTAATATGAACACATTTATTTCAACCAATTAGCAATTTAGCTAAACATATTTTTAAAAAGATAAAAAGTATCAAATTCAAGAAGTCATTAAAAATCTAAATAGGTGCATCACAAGTTAACAAATTGAATTAGTGGCTGGGCACAGTGGCTTATGCCTGTAATCCCAGCACTTTGGGAGGCCGAGACAGGTGGATCACTTGAGGTCAGGAGCTTGAGGCCTGCCTGGTGAACACAGTGAAATCCAGTCTCTACTAAAAACACAAAAACTAGCCGGGTGTGGTGGCGCACTCCTGTAATCCCAGCTACTTGGGAGGCAGCGGCAGGAGAATCGCTTCAGCCAGGGAGATGGAGGATGCAGTGTGCCCAGATCACACCACTGCACTCCAGCCTAGGCAATAGAGCAAGACTCTGTCTCAGAAAAAAAAAAAAATAATAAAAAAAAATAAAAAATAAAAAAAATTTTTAATTGAATTAGTAATTTTAAATCTTTAAATTCTCCCATAAGAAAAATAACCAGGTTCAGATGGCTTTTCTATTCCATCAAATATTTCAATTCTATTATATACTTAAGGAAGAAATAATATCAATTGTTCACAAACTGTCTCAGAAAATAGGAGGAAAAACTTCCCAACTCATTCTATGAGCTAAAATGATACTAAAAACCATAAAATACCGATACTAGAACCACAAAAAACATCATAAATCTACAGACCAATATCCCTCATGAACATAAGTACAAAAATTCTTAAAATATTAGCAAACGAAAGCTAGCAACACTTGAAATGACTATTTATCATGAACAAGTGGGTATGACGCTAAAAATGTGAGGGTGGTTTAACACCTGAAAAATCAACTTAATATACACGGTCATAGAATAAGAACAAAAACCACATAATCATCTCAACAGATGCAGAAAAAGCATTTTAAAAAATCTAAAATCCACTCACAATAACTACTTTCAACAAACTAAGAACAAAAGGTAACTCCTTCAGCCAACAAGGGGCATCTACAAAACACCTCGAGCTCAGAACGTAAGGTATACTAGGTTAATGGTGACAGGCTGAGTGCTTTCTCCCTTAAATCAGAAACAAAGCAAGGAGGCTGTGTGTCTCCACTGCTACCCAACAATGTACTGGGGATTCTAGCAAAGGCCAGAAGGCAAAAACTGAATAAAAGAAAAGCATCAAGAACTGAAGAGAAGAAGTTAAACTTTATTTGCAGATGACATGATCCTTAGTAGAAAACACCAATTAAGCTATCCACAAAAACTATTAGACCTAATAAACAAGTTTTAAAGGGTTGCCAGATACAAGATCAATATTAGAAAATCAATTGTATTTCTATACATCAGGAAAAAAATAATTCCAAAATTAAATTAAGAAAATAATTCCATTCACACCATCACCAAAAAAATGATATACTTGGTAATAAACTGAACAAAAGTGGTATAAAACTTACATGCTGCAAACTACAAAATACTGCTGAAAGAAATTAAAGAAGATCTAAATAAATGGAAAGATATTTCATGTTTATAGATTTGAAGACAACACTGGTGAGATGACATGCTCCCCCAAATTGATGTGCAGATTCAACACAATCCGTATCAAAATCCCAGGAGGGTTTTTCTGGTAGAAATTGACAGGCTGATCTTAAATTTTATATTTAAAATGCAAAGGACCTAGAACAGTCAAAACAATTTTGAAAAAGAACAATAAATGCCCTTCAGCAGGTGAATGGACAAATCCTGGTTATGTGCATACAATGATATACTAAAGGAATAAATTATGGATACAAATAACACGATTGAATCTCAAATCCATTATGTGAAGGAAGGAAGCTAGACTCAGATGGTATATACCAGTGGTCCCCAACCTTTTTGGCACCAGGAACTCATTTCGTGGAAGACAATTTTTCCATCGATTGGTGGTGGTGGGGGAGGTTTCAGGATGAAACTGTCCCACCTCAGATCATCAGGTATTAGCTGGATTCTCATAAGCAGCATGCAATCTAGATCCCTGGCGTTCGCAGTTCACAAGAAGGTTTGAGCTCGTATGAGAATCTAACGCTGCCACTGATTGGAAAGGAGGTGGAGCTCAGGTGGTAATGCTCACTCACCAGCCTGCTGCTCATCTCCTGCTGTGGAGCCCAGTTCCTAATAGGCCAATGGCTGGTACTGGTCCATAGCCTGGGTTGGGGACCCCCGGTATATATAATATGATACCATTTACATGATAGTCTGGGAAAGGCAAAATTATAGAACTGTAACTGCACCAGACCTATCTAGTTCAACTTTTATGTAACAAAGTTGTGAGTTGTTTTTCAATTGCCGTGGAATCCCAGGTTGAAGGTCACCTAACCAGAACATGCCCAGATGGACCAAGCGTGCAACAATGGGTGGAACCTAATGGTGCAGACTGAAGAACAGGAACTGAATTAAGTGTATATGCCACATGGCAGGATCCAGTCAGATCAACCCCCCCACCACATCACCTTACTGTAAATCCAATCAGATCACTCCTCATTATCCTCTGACTATAAAACCTGCCTCAACCACCAGCTTGGGAAGACAGATTTGAGCCCAATTCCTGTCTCCTTACTTTGTAGCCTTGCAATAAACTCTTCCCCCTACAAAAACCAGTGCTTTGTTGTTTGGCCTTCTGTTGTGCATTGGCAAATGAACACAGTTCAGTTTGGTAACAGAACTAGAAGACAGAACACTGATTGCCAGGGCCTGGGTGGGGTAGACAAAGGCTGGTATACTAGGGCACAGAAGCCTTGGGGTGTACTGTTAACTCATGTGTCTTGATTGTGGTGGTGGTGGTTACATAACTGTACACCAAAAGGGTGAACTTTTCTGTATGCTAAGATAAAAAATAAAAATAGTAACAAAAATTATTTTTAAAACCAGAATTATTTCTAAATGCTACATGTAACGTATATATTAAAGCAGATAATTTTTAAAATCCACATATTTGTTATCTGAACACTAAGAGACGCAGTAAAGTTATTCTGGATATAAGTTCACATAATTTACTAAGTGTATTAGCTGTTTTGATTTCTAATAAAGTATTAGATGTATTTTTTCTGAAGTCTTTTTTTAAATATGGTTTTGTGTTTCTTTTTAATAAATGTCCCTAATTTTACCATTTAAAAATGTAACACGCTACCTGACTTCAAACTATAGTATAAGGCTACAGTAATCAAAACAGCGTGGTACTGATACCAAAACAGAGATACAGACCAATGGTACAGAACAGAGGCCTCAGAGTAATGCCACACACCTACAACCATCTGATCTTTGACAAACCTGACAAAAACAAGCAATGGGAAAAGGATTCCCTGTTTAATAAATGGTGTTGGGAAAACTGGCTAACCATGTGCAGAAAGCTGAAACTGGACCCATTCCTTACACCTTATACCAAAATTAACACCAGATGGATTAAAGGTTTAAATGTAAGACCTAATACCATAAAAACCCTAGAAGAAAACATAGGCAATACCATTCAGGACACAGGCATAAGCCAGGACTTCATGACTAAATTACCAAAAGCAATGGCAACAAAAGCCAAAATAGACACATGAGATCTAATTAAACTTACAAGCTTCTGCACAGCAAAAGAACACTCATTAGAGTGAACCAGCAACCAACAGAATGGGAAAAAATTTTTGCAAGCTACCCATCTGACAAAGGGCTAATATCCAGAATCTACAAAGAACTAAAACAAATTTACAAGAAAAGAAACAAACCAACCCATCAAAAAGTGGGTGAAGGATATGAACAGGCATTTTTTAAAAGATGACATTTATGCAGCCAAACATATGAAAAAATGCTCATCATCACTGGTCATTAGAGAAATGCAAATCAAAACCACATCAAGATACCATCTCACGCCAGTCAGAATGGCGATCATTAAAAAATCTGGAGACAATAGATGCTGGAGAGGATGTAGAGAAACAGGAACACTTTTACACTGTTGGTGGGAGTGTAAATGAGCTCAACCACTGTGGAAGACGGTGTGGCGATTCCTCAAGGATCTAGAAATAGAAATTCCATTTGACCCAGTAATGCCATTACTGGGTATATACCCAAAGTATTATAAATAGTTCTATTATAAAGACATACGCACACATATGTTCACTATGGCATTGTTTACAATAGCAAAGACTTGCAACCAACCCAAATACCCATCAAAGATAGACTGGATAAAGAAAATGTGGCATATATACACCATGGAATCCTATGCAGCCATAAAAAAGGATGAGTTCATGTCCTTTGCAGGGACATGGATGAATCTGGAAACCATTGTTTTCAGCAAAGGGACACAAGAACAGAAAACCAAATACCAAATGTTCTCACTCATAAGTGGATATTTAACAATGAGAACATATGGACACAGGGAGGGGAACATCACACACAGGGTTCTGTTGTGGGGTGGTGTGCTAGGGGAGCGATAGCCAGGGTGGACAGGTTGGGAGAGATAACATTAGGAGAAATACCTAATGTAGGTGATGGGGGGACAGAGGCAGCAAACCACTATGGCATGTGTATATCTATGTTACAATCCTGCAAGATCTGCACATGTACCCTAGAACTTAAAGTATAATTTAAAAAAAAGTTAACATTATTGACATCTTCAAAAATACTTATTGCTGTGTCATGCTGAAATTAATGTTGTATTACTGACAGAGTTACAATGCATTCTCTTTGGAATCCTGGTAGAATTCTTCTCTTTTCAGCTGGTCTTCTGGTCATTACACCACTCGCAATCCTTTCTACCTCCCCCCTGGGAGCAAACGTAAGTCTATACACCTCACTTCCTTAGTGTCTCTAACTTTACAATTGTTTGCATTGTTTACTTTTGAGCTAAATATACAATACATTGAAACTTTTCAGCTACTTATAGAGTATCCTGAAAATGATTTTATTATTGCCACATAGTAATTACTTAGATCAAGCATAAAAATAACATTATGGTGTTAATTTCAAAAGAAAAACACAGCAAGTCCCCGTTAAATCAATAGTTCTGTGCTGATACACAATGACCTAACCAAAATTTTTTAAAATTTCTTTTTATGGCATTTTAGATTTTGGGGTACATGTGAAGAACATGCAAGACTGTTGCATAGGTACACACGTGGCAGTGTGATTTGCTGCCTTCCTCCCCATCACCTATGTCTGGCATTTCTCCCCATGCTATCTCTCACCAACTCCCCACCACCCGCTGTCCCTCCCCTATTTCCCCCCAACAGACCCCAGTGTGTAGTGCTCCCCTCCCTGTGTCCATGTGTTCTGATTGTTCAACACCCGCCTATGAGTGAGAATATGCAGTGCTTGATTTTCTGCTCTTGTGTCAGTTTGCTGAGAATGATGGTTTCCAGGTTCATCCATGTCCCTACTAAGGACAGGAACTCATCGTTTTTTATGGCTGCATAATATTCCATGGTGTATATGTGCTACATTTTCCCTGTCCAGTCTATCATCGATGGGCATTTGGGTTGGTTCCAGGTCTTTGCTATTGTAAACAGTGCTGCAATGAACATTCATGTGCACGTGTCCTTATAGTAGAATGATTTATAATCCTTTGGATATATACCCAGTAATGGGATTGCTGGGTCAAATGGAATTTCTATTTCTAGGTCCTTGAGGAATCACCACACTGTCTTCCACAATGGACCTAACCTAAAATTTAAATGGGAATGGAAGGAAGCCACCCACTCCACACCAAGTTAGTGACCACAGAGAGTCAGTAACAAGGCTTGCTTTTTTTAAGCACTTGCTTTTTCTGGTACCACTAAAAATAGCTCAAAGTTGAGCTCCAGACCACACTAGGCTGAGAACATACAGTAACCCTGCTTATCCACGGTTTAGCTTTCTGAAGTTTCAATTACCCGCAGTCAATTTGCAGTCTGAAAATATTAAATGGAAATTCCAAAAATTGACAATTCATAAGTTTAACATTTCATGCCATTTTGAGTAGCATGATGAAATCTTGTGACATGAATCATCCCTTCATCCAGTGTATCCACACTGTCTACCCTCCTTGCCCATTAATCACTTAGTCATTTAGATTAACAGATCAAGAAAATGTAGTGTTTATAAGGTTCAGTGCTATTTGAGATTTTAGGTATCCACTGGGGTCTTAGAACATACCCCCACAGACAAAAGGGGACTACTGTACAAATAAAGACAAAATTTCAATGCCAAATTTCATTCAGTGTACAGTAAGTCTTCCTTTTTATAACCACTTTCTCTTGACTGAGCTGTGAAATGTACACACTCTGGTACGTACAAATAGGTTCAAACCATAATCCTGTTACTTATGGGCTATGCAACGATGGGCTATTTACTCAACTATTTAGATCATCAATTCCGTTTAAAAAAAAAAAAAAAAAAAAGGAACATGTAACTCAGGAGGTTAATAGTGATTGAAATATCCCATACAATAATATATAACAGAAAAGTCAGTATTTGTTTCTAATTTTCATCATACTACAAAATATTCTAAATGTAAAATCAATATAAATACTTCTGTAATTGATGTAGTTATGAAAATAACTGCAAACGCAAATATGATTAACTCTAATATGGAGAAAAGGGCTCTTTATTGGGAGATAGATGACTTTCAGAAACTGGGAAGCACTACCTTCCTTGGACAAATAAAAAAATTAAAAGCAATTCAGATTCATTTGAAATAGCAGTCCATTTTTAAGGCTAAGAACAGCATTCAGGATGTCACATACCCTTAAGTTAAATGCTATTATCAAACAATGCAACCTGTTAGACATTCCTTGTGACAACTGGGATCAAATCCTAGATATACTCTAAAATCATTTTTTAAAAAGCAGAATTCATATCTTCTTAAGAAGGAGTTTAACCTGATTCTCTGATACAAGAATTAAGTCCTTTAACACTGAATTATTGTACTTGTATTTTTAAATCCAGACTGGTCACTGCAAATAAGCAGCCTATCTAGAAAGAACCTGGTCTCTACATGTGGGCTGAATCATGCTCACAGACCAGGGAGCCAAAATCAGATTGTGGTAAATTATGCTTAATAATACAAATAAACTTTGATACTTCTGAGATGTTTCTGAGTATACATTTTTTTTTAAAGGTAGGAAAGAGAATCTAGAAAAGCAGTAAAAAAAATACTGGCAGTCATCATGGACCAGAAATTGTGAGAAATTACTAAATAGAAAAGGACAGAAATTAAATACAATACATAAATATCACAGAAAAATCAGCAGCATCAACAAAGCGGTCAAAGCCTCCATTAGCCACCGTCCACCCAAGCTAACTCGGTAGCTTGCTTCTTTTTACAAAGTTGAATAGTAACTTAGCTGTTTATTTGGCTCTTGCTTGCTTTGCCTCAGGACATGACCTTTTTAAAGGGCAGGAACTGTCTTGCCCAATTTTGCAATAACATGCCTTAGCTCTGTGCCTGGGACACAGGAGGCACCATTATCTCTCTGCTGAAAGAATAACTAGAATGTGTTTAACATACTGTAAAATGGTATCTGGACCTTAATAGGGGTCTGAAGATAACTTTCCAGGTAAGAAAAGTTTACCTTGTAAAACCTTCTAATCTTTTTTTTATTTAAAAAAGCAAAGAATACGGCCTTATTTTATTGATATTTTATGAACGAGGTAATGACCAAATCTAAGAACACCACTGTAACCTATATCCTCTACAGAAAAAAGAGAAATAAGAGAACAAAGGTAGGTGAGTGCCCCACAAGAGGCCACAATCCAAAATACATACGGAATCTTGTTCGTCTCTCCACCTCCACTGTTGACACCAAGCTCACCCTATTACCATCTCTTGAGTGAACTCATCCAATAAGCCTCCTCTGGTCTTCTCACCCCCTCCTGTCTGTTTTCTTCACAGAAGCCAAAGTGATATTAACATGTAAGTCAGATCATGGTCCTTCTCTGCCCCAAACTCTGCCCTAGCTTTCTACTACACGTCAATAAAATCTCTAACACCATCTTACTAGTAACATCGTACCAGATCAGCCCTGGCCCACCTCTCTCCCCTACCTCACTATAATCTAATTACCTTGCCCTCTGTCTGGCCCAATAAAAAGTCAAGTTATTTCTTCCCTCAGAGCCTTTGAATCTGTTATGACTGTCAGGAATGCTCTTTCCCAGCTCTTTAAACTGTAGACTCTTTCTTGTCCTTCAGAACGTCACTATCACATTTTCACAAGGGCCTTCCCTGACTTTAAGCAGATTCTCTATTTCTCAACTGTAGCATCCTATTTATTCGCCTCCCTGCATTTACTTATTTAATTACTTATTCATTTATTTACATGTTAAACGACAGTGTGTTACTTTCCACTAGAAAATAAATTTCAAAACAACAGGGATTTTGACTTTATTTGCTGCTATATTCCCTATATTCCTAGCACCTAACAGAGTCCAGCACATGGTAGGTGCACAGTAAATATTTTTTGACTTAATTAATGTATTCCTTAAACTGCCTCACTTGTTCAGTGACCACAGACCAGACTTGCAGCTGCATACAAATCTCACACTTATGATTCAGATTTGTTGCTTAGCAAAATTACAACAGTTGTAGACTTTTGAGGAAACTCACAAATCCTTGGGGGGGAAAAAAGTGAAATCCAAGACTGTTAGAGGTTTGCTGCACATTTAACATAATTTAAGTTTTCCTTAATGTCTTATAATTATCTCTGTGAATGCAAGTGATGGGAGTATTCTGTAAGACATTACTGACAGAAGACCAGCTGCCCACAGCTAAATAGCCCCAGTCTGTTATGCATTTTCAAATCTGCATGTGTGATCTGCTATATAGCTGACACAGTTTTACAGAAATAAATATAATGTGCATAACTTAGAGTTGACTATAAAATAACTAAATTTTCAGCAGGCATGTCAGAAGTCATGTAAGCAAATAAATATTGCCCTTCAAGATCGTAAGTCAGCAAAACCAATCCAATGATATGTGTTCATTAATATTTTTGAAATTTCTGTTTTGAAATTCCCTTAAGATCTTGATACAAATATTTTTCATGGATTCTAGGGATCAAATCCATCCCCCAAACAATAAGGATATGACACCAATTATACTGAGAAGAACATACCTGAAACTCTGAAGGCAAATCCAAAAGAAAATATTTTTTTTAATGTTTAAACACTGGGATCCACCTGAACATATTCAACAACAGCACAGAGGCATGCTTATAACAATGATGTTCTTTTGTTTTTGGAATTATTAAGAAATTTGATTAGATCTTATTTAAACTTAAAATCACAAAGTCTTATTGGAATAAATGTATCTACAAGATTAATCTGATGGAATTAACAATGATCTGACTTTATAAATTTGGAATCGGGGTATATTTGTTTATTACACCATTTTCACATTTGGGAAGGTACAACCAGTTCCACCCAGTTTGGCAAAACCAAATCTATGCCTTACCTGGTCTGTTTAATGACCCAGAAATAGTTTTATTTGGGTTCACATCATGACCCATTAAGTCTCAGGGAGTGACTGCTTGCAGGGCTCAAACAGCACCAGCAGATTTCTTCCATGTTTTTTTCTTTTTTTCTTTTTTTTTTTTTTGACACAGAGTCTCCCTCTGTTGCCTAGGCTGGAGTGCAGTGGCATGATCTTGGCTCACTGCAACCTCCACCTCATGGATTCCAGTGATTCTTCTGCCTCAGCCTCCCAAGTAGCTGGGACTACAGGTGCACTCCACCATGCCCAGCTAATATTGGTATTTTTAGTAGAGATGGGGTTTCACCATGTTGGCCAGGATGATCTCGATCTCTTGACCTCGTGATCCTCCCATCTTGGCCTCCCAAAGTGCTGGGCTTACAGGTGTGAGCCACAGCACTCGGCCTCTCATGCTCTTATCACACTCCATTATAGCTGCATGCTTACTAGCATGTGTTCCCTCCTATAATTCCAAGTACATAACATGTTTCAAAGGCACCAGGAGTTAATCAGGTGTTGGGAGACTTGCTTTGGAACCTATCCAGCAATTATTTTGGTTCTAAAGAGTAATGGTCTACAAATTTAAACATGAACTCATGATTAACACTTTTATAACCCTTAGTAATACATTACTTATGGTCTGCCTGTAAAGGACACAAATGTCCATATTATAAAGGGCTTGCTATATATTCATAACTTTTGAATGTGTGGCAGGTTATATTTAGTAACAAATGACCACGATTTAAAGTTAACAATACCAGGAAGCACATTGAGAAAATCTATTAATTCTGCATTTTTCTAATATAAGCAATATACGAGAAGAACTTAAAGTTAGAAAAATTAAATTAGCAATTAAAAAGCCCTCTTAACAGAATATCTATTATATTTATAAAAGATAATTGGCCAGGCGCAATGGCTTACTCCTTTAATCCCAACACTTTGGGAGGACAAGGCAGGCAAATCACAAGGTCAGGAGTTCAAGACCAGCCTGTCCAACACGGTAAAACCCCACCTCTACTAAAAATACAAAAATTAGCTGGGTGTGGTAGCGGGTACCTATAATCCCAGCTACTTGGGAGGCTGAGGCAGGAGGATTGTTTGAACCCGGAAGGTGGAGGCTGCAGTGAATCAAGATCACGCTACTGCACTCCAGCGTGGGTGACAGACCAAGGCTCTGTCTCGGGGAAAAAAAAAAAAAACAACTGATAATTAAATATTACTTGGGAGCTTTAAAATAAAACGCTCGAGGCCAGGCACAGTGGCTCACACCTGTAATGCCAGCACTTTGGGAGGCCAAGGCAGATGATCACCTGAGGTTAGGAGTTCAAGACCAGCCTGGCCAACATGGTGAAACCCCGTCTCCACTAAAAAACACACAAAAAATTAGCCAGGCATGGTGGGGGGACCCGTAGTCCCAGCTACTCGGGAGGCTGGGATGGAGAATCACTTGAACCCAGGAGGCAGGGGTTGCAGTGAGCCAAGATCACGCCACTGTACCCTAGCCTGGCTCTGTCTCAAATCAATCAATCAATCAATCAATAAAATGCTCCCAAACATATGACATTTGAGAAATATAGGAAAAACGAATTTGATTCAAATATTTATGTCTAGGTGTCAAGTTTGCCAATTAATTCCCAGTAGAAATTTTTAAATGTTAAAGACAGTGCTGAAAAAAAAAATCACATTGTTTTGACATTTTACCTGGTGCTTTGTGTGTGACTAAATTATGCACTAGAATTTCATTCAGCATTCTTCCAAATAAGTTATTTCCCAGGTGTTCACTGAGTACCTAAACAGCTAGTCATTAAAGTATTCTTGCTAAGTTACAATTATGACTAACTGCTAGAGAGAAATAGCATTTATCTCTTTTTCAGATACATTGTCTTTGATTTTTAAAAGCATTTATTCTAAAACTTAGGTCTTTGTTATCGCTTTGTGTCTGTACACGGATTTCTATTTGGAAAAATCCTTTATGGTCCTCATTCTTCAAGATTCACGAAGATCACATAGGCAGATTTTCATTTTATGTTTTATTTTAGGGATGGTCAATTTTACAGACTTCTTCTAGGTAGGCTTTTTTCTCTTTACTGAGTTAGCACAATGGGGTTTTTGGGCTTTGGCCTGAATGAGGCCACTAGGTGTCTATTGTTGGTATAAAACTATTATAATCATGGCCTCAAGAAATATCACAGCATCATAGTCCAGAATAAAAATTTATTTTTTAACTTTACTACTTTTCACAGAATAAGTAAAAGCAATCTCTGTTTTACTCACTAGAAAGAATGACAATGATGACTGCTTTCATCTCACTTTCTAAATTCAAAAGAAGAAGAAATTTTAAAGGAAAACATTTTAGTGTACATATATTTCAAATTATCAAACTGATTCATTCCAGTTAATTTCTTTGAAATTCCCATAAAAAAACTACCACGGAAAATAGAAAGTGGTTGATGACCTCCACTGAGAGAACACTTAGAAATCACTAGAAAAACACATTATGCACAACACATAAATTAGTTTAAAAAAAATCTCTCCATTAATTAAAAGAATTACATATAAAATTCAGTACATAATTCTGATTTCTAAATATTAATATATAGCCTTTGTATGAAACAATAAGAAACTCACATCACAATTTACATGATGTTGGAAATAGATGCTCAGTGCTACAAAGAAAAATTAGCAGTGAGACAAAGGATATTTCAGCAATGCAATTTTTACTTCCTGGACTGCAGGATGGGTACTCTCACTAGCCATCTTGCCACCAGAGTACAATGAACAAAGGAAAACACACAAATTTTTTCCTTACGCATTTGGGGTCATCCTTACTGCTATGTCTGATCTCCACGGGCTGGAGCTAGACCTCACAATCTAAACTAAAACCCAATTGGCTAACAATTTAAAACTTTTCTGAACAGGTAAAAGCAATGGAGAGCTGGGACATGCCTGTGAGCACATCCAGCACAGATATCTTGGTTAAAGTACAAGGATACAGAGTGTACTACGTGCCTGTAAGCATGGCATGTCTAACTGCTACATAGAATAGGGATTAACAAAGTTATTAACTCACTTATTCTTTAAACAAGAAAAGATACTTTAAAAAGGAACTTTTCTACTTCCCACACATGGAAAAGTTGCATTAGAGATTTCTGAATATACATGTATTAGTTATTAATCTTAATATAAAAGCAAAGTCTCTAAATTTACTGCCTGCTCTTGTTTAGAGTTCTGAGATAACCACTTAGAGTGACAAAAATGACTCAAAAATGATTAATATCAGGGTAGAAATGAAATGTGGCACATAAAGATGTTATCTTTTCAAAATTTCCTATGCTGTTTAAATTTTTATTTCTATGCCCATGTACTACTTCTATAATAAAAATTATTTAATGGTGCCTCCTCACACACTTTGGGATTCCTTACAACAAGAAATACAGCAATTCTAAACACCTGTAACATTTTTATTTCTTAGTTGTATTTGCTTTAGCTAAGAATTATCACACTGAAATCTGTGATTAAAATTCTAAAAATCTGAGTTTCCTATTGATATTCTGATTCACTGAAATACAATGCAACAGAAAACAAAAATTTAATAAATGTGATATATAATGCTTTTATGCAAATCTATATTGCTGAGGGTCTCACAAGTTCTGTCATAAAAAATTTTTTAAATCTCATATTTCAGTTTCTGTCAAATACAAGTATTATAAAGTTATATGATGCTTCTAGTGAGAACACACAAAAACATATTTTCTTCAGATTTCTATTTATTTCCCAATCTTTCCAAAAATACTACAAAGAGGACTACTGCTTTGCTGCAAGCCAGTCAACACATACCAGAATTCAAAATCTTTTATTGCGCTCTATAAATCTTTTGCTGTGTACTGCATTAACAAAGTTTAAAATGCTCCTCAGTAATAAGAAGTAACAGAAGAGTGGAAAAGAACAATAAAACTTGTATGTTTACAGAAAATAGCAAACAGTTCAATGGTGCAGAGATGATGTGTGTTTTATAAGTTTTTTTTCAGGAATGCTTTAGTTGCAAATAAAATTTCCAGGAATATTAACATTTTCCAAATTAATTTTATGTTCTATTCTCCTATTATCTGAACTGGCAGGTTAGCAAATATAGAAATTATTTCAAAACAACACCCCAAAAAGCAACTTTTAAAAAATGAACTAAAAGAGAGCTGACATTTAATCTTTAAATTAACTTTAAGAAAAACCAAATGTCTGTAATAATGTTTACTACTGACCTTGTGGAACAACACACATCTCAAGTAGTGGTTAGTCCAACTGTGTTCACAGGAACACCAGTTAGGAGCAATGTTCCAATGGTCTGGTAAGTTTAGGAAAAACAATGTGCTATAGTGTTTATCATAATACACATCAGCATATCACAGAACATTACTGAGTCAGGAAATCCACTTAATTGTGATTCACCAGCAGGTTGCCATCCATTTGGCCACCACACACATTTTCACAGAACATGTAAACAAAGTTTAGAAACGGTTGGTCATCAACATTTTAAGGCACATTTTCCCTAGGTGCTCCATCAGAAAGGCATAAACATTTTTAATAGTTCTAAACTTTTTTTTTCCTTTTATATAGGAAAAATAAAAAGGAATTATTTTGGACTATCCTCAAGGGAAAAGAAATTAAAATGGGATACTAAATCCTAGTCTAACACTTGTGATCACTGGAATACTTGTGTACATGCAACATTTATGAGGCTCTGATTATTATAACTTTAGGCTCTCAGCTTTAAAAAAACTTTCCCTAACCAAAGATTTACATTTGTCTTTGGCTATATGAATCTGGAAGAATGACATAAATTCCATTGTCCTGCATGAGCCACACACCAAAAAAACGCAATACCAGTAAGATTACTAAATGTATGCTTGTAATAAGAATAATTAGCTAAAATGACAAGTTAAAGACTACTTTTTCCACTAGAAAGATTGATGTTCAAACATCTTATAGAGAAACTTAAAACTCAGGTTAGATGAAGGGGGTAAGAAGGTTTTCATACACTTTAAATCAGTTTACATACCCGGACGAATACCATCTCAGTAAACAGAAGAACATAAAAACATATTCTCAATGTTTTTGTCAATAACTGTGAACATGAGAACTTATACAATAACTTTAGAAGAAGTTCCACAGAATCAGAGATAATAGTGTTACAAATTTATAACAAAAATATGGATTCCACAGCTCTATTAGCTCCTTATATTTTTTAAAAATTTATTTATTTAGAGATAAGCTTTCACTCTGTCACCCAGGCTGCAGTGCAGTAGTGTGATCACAACTCACTGCAGCCTCAATCTCCCAGGCTTAAGTGATCCTCCCAAGTAGCTGAGACTATAGACATGTGTCCCCAGGCTAATTTTTTGTAGAGACAGGGTTTCATCATGTTTCCCAGGCTAATTTCCAACTCCTAGATTCAAGAGATTTGCCTGTCTCAGCCTCTCAGAGTGCTAGGATTACAAAGATGAGCCACCGTACCTGGCCAATATTTAAAAATAGTTAATTAAATAAATGTCTTGAGAATATTTTGAAAGAATAGCAGCCTTAGGGAGTGTGAAAAACTCAGTGAAGTTTCTCCACTAAAAACAAGCATAACACTGAATAAAACTGTGAAAAACAAACGATTTCAGGACTTTAGAAATCAACCAAAGGCAGACATTCAGTAGTGTTTGTTCGAGAAAACCTTCACTCAAGAACAGTGAAAGTCTGCAGCATTTCTTGGTTGGGATGGCTCCTATCCCATCCTACCCCCAGCTCAGTCTACAAGAATAGTTTATCAAAACAGGGCTAAGGAAACCAAAAGCTTGGCTACCAGGGAAAGCACCCTCAATTTGAGGCAGGGGATAAAATCCCACAGCTTTGTCACCTAAAAGTGGCAAACTCTGTAAGGCAAAGGAAAAAAAAAAGTGTCAACCAAGAATTCTACATACAGGAAAACTATCCTTCAATCATAAATTCGAAATAAAGGCATTCTCAGATAAATAAGAAATGATAAAATTAATTGCTAGCAAACCTGCCCTATAAGAAATATTAAAAGGGCTGAATGAAAATGATTATCAGATGGTAATTCAAAATAACAGGAAGGAATCAAGTTCTTTTGAATTTATTATGACTTGCTTTATGGCCTGGCATGTGATCTGTCCTGAAGAATGTTCTGTTTGCTGCAAAAGAATATGCATTCTGCTCCTGTTGAGTGAAGAGTTACCTTAGTAACTCTAGTTTCCTTGGTCAACAAATTTGTTCAAGTTTTCTATATCTTTGATTGTTCTCAGATGCCAAGAGAGGATTATTAAAATCTTCAACATAATTGAGTTATTTCCTCTTTCAATTCTGTCATTTTCTGCTTCATGTATTCTGGGCCTCTTTTGGTAAGTGCACCTACATTTAGAATTGTTGTATCTTCCTGATATACTGATCCTTTTATCATTATAAACTGTCCCTGTTTATTTCCAATATTTCTTGTCTTAAAGTGTATTGTGTCTGTTATTAAAAATAGCAGCTGTTACTAAACATCTACTATTTCCTGTTTTCATGGTGTTATTTTTTTCCTTCTTTTTATTTTGGCCTTATTTGTGCCTTTGATCCTAAACTGTATCTCTTCTGACAAAATATAGTTTGGGTCTTACTTTATTATCAAGTTGGAAAACTTCTGCCTTTTGATTGTAGTGTTTAGAATAGTCACATTTAATGTAATTACTGACGTTGTTATATTACATTTGTAATTCTGATATTTTTAAAATTACATCTAATGTCTTTTTATGTCTCTGTTTTTCCATTACTATTTTTTATCTCATACAGTCATGAACTGCATAACTATGTTTTGGTCAACAACAGACCACAGATGAGACAGTGGTCCCAGACGATTATAATGAAGCTAAAAAACTCCTATCACATAGTGAGAGTTGTAGCCATTGTAACAAACCTGCTATACTGTCAGTCATATAAAGAATAGTACATACAAATACAGTACATAATGACAGATAATAACTCTGTTACTGGTTTATTAATTATACTATACTTTTATTGTTGGAGCGTACTCCTTCTACTTATAAAAAAAATAACTGTAAAACAGCCTCAGGCAGGTCTTTCAGCAGACAGTCCAGGAAAATGCAACGACAGCTCCATGCATGCTACTGTCCCTGAAGACCTTCTGGTGGGACAAGATTTGGTGGAAGACAGCGATATTGATTACCTCCCTGTGTGGGCCTACACTAATGTGTGTGTTACTGTCTCAGTTTTTTTTGGAAAAAAGTCACATTGTGTTGTAATTGCCTACAGTATTCAGTATAGTACCATGCTGCACAGGTTTGTAGCCCAGGAGCAGTAAGTTATACCATATGGCTTAGGTGTGTAGTAGGCTACACTAACTAGGTTTGTTTAAGTGCACTTCATGATGTTCACACAGCAAAATCACCTAACAACACATTTCTTAGAATATATTCCCATCATTAAGCAATGCGTGACTGGCTGTAGAAATATTTGTGTGTTTTAATTTTCTTTATTCATTTTTTAGCTATACTTCTTGAGTTTTCTTTTTTAGTGATTGTTCTAGAAATCACAATACATATTAATCACAATATATTTCAGGTTGATACTGGCTTAATTCTGGGAAAACACAGTAATTTTGCTCCAATATAGCTCTGTTTCCACTTTTCTCATTGTTATGACTATTGCTTCAAACAATCTTTAGGGTTTTTTTTAAAAGAAATTAAGAAATATATATATTCAGTCTTTTATATTTCACATACATTTACCATATCAGATAGATCATATTCTAGAGCTGGGGTTGGTAAATTTTTCCAGTAAAAGGTCAGATGATAAATACTTCAGGCTTTCCAGGCCATGTACAGATTCCGCTGCATGTTCTTGGTTTTTTAAAGTACTCTTTAAAATTTCTAAATCATCCTGAACTTGCAGGCAATTAACAAGCACCACAAAAAGACCACTGGCCAGATTGGGCCTGTGTGTCACAGTTTGCCAAATGTTAGGATATAAAACAAGTCCTACTTAATTTCCTTTTTAACACTGAAAACATACAAGAACATAGTCTGACCACGACAGAATTAAACTGAAAATCAACAACAGGAAGAAACTTGAGAAATGTCCAAACATTTGGAAACTGAACAATACACTTGTAAAGCAACTCGTGGATAAAGAAGGAATTGTGAAGAAAATTAGAAAATATATTTGAAATGAATAAGAAGAAATATACAACATATCAAAATTCATGTAAAGCAACGAAAGAAGTACTTAACCTGAAATGTGAAATGCTACAAAGCTACTCAGCATGATGCCGCAAGTGGAAAATTATACACCTGACCTCATATGACAGGTTGCAGTAAAATGCAAGTACACAACACACAGTTTATTCCATGTCCCCAAAAGAGAAAAGACCCTCCCAGTCCTTTTTAGCTGAAATATATCTTTTCTGTGCATGCACAGACGCCCCCACACAAGCAAACCAACAAAGGGTAGTGAAATGGCATGTGTGCAGGCTAAGGACACCAACTGCAGCTTCCCCACTGTGCCCCACATAGTGCCAAGACCTACGTGCATTACTCACTGTGGGTTTTTTGTTTATTCTCTGCTTTGTGGTATAAAGATATTGCTGAAAATGTCAAAAAAGGCCTGCAAATACCTCTGTGGGTAACAGTGATAAGAAAAATAGGAAGCATTTGTGTTTATCTACAGCACAGAAAGTCAAGCTGTTGGAGAAACTGGACAGTAGTGCTGTGTGAAATACCTTACAGAAGAGTATGGTGTTGGCATGGCCACCATATATGACTTGAAAAAACAGAAGGATACGATTCTTAAATCTCTTGTAATTTATAACAGTTCTCCCTCTCCCTTCTTCATTTTCATGTCTTTCATTTACTTACATGGATTTTTGTCTTATAGAAATTTCAACATCCCGAATTTGGTTTATTGCGCCTTCATTGTGTCATTAAAAATACTCAGTTATCCCTTGTTCACTTTTCTCTGGCACGATGACATTATAACAAGAGGGCTACACACTTCCAATTTCTTCACACTGGGTAGCAGGACACAATGTCTGCTTGTCTCACTTTTAGCAACATTAAGATAAACTAGTAAATTCTAGTGTTATCAGCCTGATCCATTCAATACAAAACTTCCTACAAACTTTTACCTCTCAGGAAGCTACTAATGATTTTGCCAAGATGTTTCATTAGAAATTACAATTGCTGGTTTTTAAAATTCCATTATTCCTTCTATATATATTAACTATAATTATTCCATGTAGAAAAACTCTCCCTTCTTCAACTATTCCGTTACCCCGAAATGTAGTTGCTTTAAAAAAGGCAGAAAAATGTTTCTTTCCCTTTAAACTTTGAAGAACAAGTTGGTACCATAACAACCTCCAGAGTTTACCGCTAAGTTTTCAAGAGTATCATTACAAACTCATAGATGTTTCTATACCTGATATGTTTCAGTACATTTCAATCACTGCTTCTTATGGTTGAAAAGTCCACCTCTCAGGAGTCTCTGACTGATTCTGTTTTCCAGCACAGATGTCCCATTCGAAGGTGCATCTTCTACAAGTTGTGCCTCAAACTCAGCAACGCAGTTCATTTTAGTGGAAAATGGTTTTTAAAGGCTTCAATCTCTTTGGCCTGGAATTCTTCACTATCTTATTAGCTCACCAGTGCCTTCAAAACAGATTCCCCCAGACTCCCTACCCCGAGCTGTCCTCAAGAGAGGTCTGGTCTGAATTATCTAGTCTTCCAATTCTATAAGCAGAAGTCCTGAGAAAAGAAATTGTGGAAGAGAGTACCCAAAAGCTTTGAAAAGACATCTTCCCTCAGTTATATGTCACACATACAAATAAAGACTAGTTCCTAACAATCAACTAAGCCAGAGTAGAATTTGGAGAGGCTTCAGGAGTGGAGATTCAGATGACACTCTAGTTTTTTCAACCCAGGTGTTTGTTCCACAAATTTTCTTAATTCATCAGCCAAAAAACCTGCAAAATATCACCCTGACAGTGTACTTAAACAGCAAAAGCACAATTAAGAAACTAAATGGAAAATAACCACTAACAAGCCTAATTAGTATATTTACGCATGGTAGCAAAATGAGGATAACACCCACAAACATACAGTCTGCATTCCAAGATTCTTATAGAATGGCATAAACAAGTATTTATACTCCAAGTGCTAAGTTTATATATCCAAAGCTGAGGTGAGAATGGAGTGATACTACAGAAGAAAAGACAAGGGCACTATTCCTAAGCAGAATTAATTCTTTCTCTGAGATAGCAAAAACCACCACAAATTTCTTTATTAGTCTGCAGTTGAGCCTCAGATGAGACTCCAGCTCTGGCCAACCCAACCTTGACTGCAGCTTTCTGAGACCCTAAGGCAGGTCTAGCTAAGCTGTGCTTAGACTACTGATCCATAGAAACTGAGATAATAAATGTGTGTTGTTTTATGCCACTAAGTTTGTAGTAGTTTGTTATGTAACCATATATAAATAATACTAAAAGCTAGTACATGCCTTCTTTTTTTTTTTTTTTGGAGACAGGGTCCTACTCTATTGCCCAGGCTGAACTGCAGTGAAGCATTCATAGGTCACTGCAACCTCACATTTCTAGACTCAAGCAATCCCACCTCAGCCTCCCAAGCAGCTGGGACTACAGGCACGTGCCACCATGTCTAAGTTTTTTATTTTTATCTTTTGTAGAGACTGGGTCTTACTATGTTGCCCAGGCTGGTCTTGAACTCCCAGCTTAAGCGATCCTCCCACCTCGGCCTCCCAAAGCGCTGGGATTATAGGTGTGAGTCACTGTGCTCTGCCACTAGTACATGATTTTACTTTCCTCAATCATATAAAATATTTGAAACAGACCTTTTTTTTTAAAAAAGACTAAGTATTTGTTAATAGCTTAGGAAAAAAAAAAAAACACTGTACTAAGAATTGTAAGACTTAATATAAGTCTCAATTCTACCTTACTAAGTCACCTTGGGTAGGGTTCATAACCTCTCAGAGCTTTGCGATTTCTTATTTATAATCAGGGATAAAACTTGCCCGGTTGGTAAAAGAAAATGAGTGAGACACTGTGAAAATTATAAAGCACTAAATAAGACAAAATCCAACTGCTTCTTATCAACAGTTCTGCTGCCACTCTAGTGCATACCATCATCATTTCTTGTCGGTGTTATTTTGGCAGATTCCTAACTTATCTCTCAGTTTTTGTTGCGGGCCCCTCCTTTACAGTTATCTGAGTCATTCTTTTAAACATAAATGAGATCATATTACTCCTCTGCTCAAAATCCATCAGCGACTTCCCCGCATATCCAGAATAGAATCCACAGTGATCAAGGTCACACATAATTAAGTCTTTACTGTTAACAAGTATAGAATATTGCACCTTAACGAGATTTTCAATTGCAGGATCTTTAGTTTCCCTTTAAAAATAAGATGAGTGTTGGAAGTCAGGAAAACAAAGGCAAGGCTAGTGACGGAGGAACTATGAGCCAGTCTTCATGGAGCGTGGACACTAAGAGGTTAGGAATAAAGGAAGGCAAAAAATGAGATGAGGAAGAGGGTAAACTTATTGAGTACATACTTTTGATCTGAGAACTTTTCTATATGTCACAACTTTTACATTTTAAAAAATGAATGAACTGGATTAGAACCTTTGGTCTCTCTGGCTAGGACTAGGCATCTATCTACCTTATTCAGCTATTCAAAAGGAGGGGAATAGATCTTTTTTAAAACAATTTTTATAGATTAGTAATGTTCTGACCACTTCAGTTAAGAATTTTTTGATATTTAGTATTCTTTCTTATTTACACTTTTGGACGGTATTTACAGGATGGGAAATCTTACTGGTCCTAAAGTCCATGGGATTTGACAACTTAAGTTTATATTAAATCCACTTTGTTCCATGCATGATATGGACCCTGCACACTGTATCTTTCTCCATACCCGACCCACAGGGTCTCAAGTATCAAAACTGTTCATTTCTATCAGTCAAAATCTAGTAAACGATGAGATAAACTCTCTCTCTCCATGAAAACATGCTTCAGAATTACCTGCCTCCAGTGTTTACATACAGTTTAAAGGCAATCAAACAAAGATCACCACAGTGAACAGTGGGCCCCATTCTGACAATGAATGGCAGAGGCTGAATAAATACATAATGGCTTGAAGGAGAAAAGATGCAGACTAATCCTCAGGGCTTCGAGGCTCTTTTCCAAATTCAGAGGCAATGGACCTTAAAAGGACCAAAGATGTGCCAGACAAGATGCACCAGCAAAAAGGAAGTGTCAGTGGATAGGAAAGCAGCCCGTGCACAAACACTCAGCAAGGAAACTGCTGCAGACCAACCTCAAGTGCTAGCATGACACAGAACCCTCATGACCCGCACAGGGCAGGACAGACAATAGACACCAAGGTCACCCAGCCAAGCCAGTGCCACAGCCAAGGTATAAGATTAGGCTTCTTTTAAAACCTGTCAGAGCTTTCTTTCATTTCCTCACACAGAAGCACAATGCATATGTGTATTATTGACTCCTTTATATTATGCTATATGGAAGGGTATTACAAATACATAAAAATCATTTAACAAAATTAACAATAATTTTCATACATTATTTACCTGAAAGAGAGAGCTTTTAAGCATTGTCAAAAAATGCGAAATTAAAAACACAAATATGAAGGGTAATTTTTAATTTTGGAAAAGGAAAACAATATGTCATTTTGTGTGTATATGTATTTAAACCAAACTGACTTTATTTAGGTGGCAGCGGGCTAGCTGAGCTCCTTTAAATAGTCAGGGATTTGCAAAGTGCAAAGCTCATGTAACATCATCTGTGTTTTCCTCAAATCCCCATCGGTCCATTTGCTTAAGAAACCCATGCTTCCTGGCGGCGCGCCGGCATACCAAACCTGCCCAGTCGTGCATAGTTTTATTTCTGTTACTAAATTAGGAAACCGAGTGGGCAATGTCTGGGCCAACAGCAAAGAGAAGTGGCTCAGCATCATTAGCCTGCAAGTCTCCCTAAAAGCCACATCATTACAAGATATTTAATTTTTAATTAGAGATAACAAAGTAATTTAGCCTAATGCAAAATACTAAGAAATAATTAAATGACGACAAAGGGAAAGATCCAAATGTTTAACAAAAGTATTCTTCTGAATAGCCTTAGTCATGATGTTAAAAATAAATGAACTACCACCACTCAAGGCTTAATTTCTCAATGACTGAAACTAAAATACTGCCCTCTTTTTCTAAGCGATGAAGGAGAAATGTGAAGTTATGCATCACAATTCTTACAAAGATATACTAATATACTTTACATAGAGCTTAGTTTGAACATTCAAGGAGATTTGACTGGAGAAACACAAAGAAGGATTTCAAGAAAATAAAGCTACTGTTTTTATTTTCAAATTAATTTATAAATGACAGAAAAATACAGAAGGAAAAGTATGTAATATTCCTCTTTCCAAATTTTACTGGCCCCTAATTAGCATATCACAGGGTCTTTAGAAAGAGATAGTAGCTATTAACATTCCTTAAAGTATTTTAAACAAACCCTGATATTTCGTGGAAAGCTAAAACTTGAATCCTGAAGCTGTTAGGAGAACTTTAGTTCTATCAATATCAGAAATAGTTTTTTCTCATATACATTTTGTTAAATTCAAACATTATTAACATTTTCTTAATTTCAAAGTAGCATTTGTTTTACTTTAGTTCTGTAAAAAGATAAATAATTAAATGAATATGTGCTAGAAAATCTACATCTTTATATAGATGATTTACGTATTTAAATACCAGAATTTAGAAATTACAGAAAACTTAAACAAAGCTTCGGTGCTGTAAAAGCCTTGAAAGACTTGTCAACCATAACTAAAAAAAAGATGTTCACAATATTTACTACCATTTAGCAAGAGAGAAAATTCATTCATATTTATAAAAAAGCCTGAGAGATGAACTCTTCCAATAACCATCCTGGTTGCCGGCATGCCTTCATCTAGTCTCCTTTTATATAGGTATTTACATGATCTCTAGAGGACAGCAAAATACACCTAGCTCATCTGATATGTGAGCAGGACCAGAGGATTGGGGTGGGCCACAGAGTCTCAAGTCTCTCCCTATAACGCTGGTAAGAGGCACACTGCTGTGGAGCTCCAACAAAATGAGAGAAGCAAGGCTAAAATCGTAAGCATTTTTACATAAATTAAAAAAAAAAAAATAGACCAAGTGATTAGAAATTATATTGAATAGGGCTGTGATCGCCACAGATTACTTTAATAAATGGTCTTTCAGACCCTCATCCTTGCTAATATTGCTACCCATACACATAAAGAAATATATATATAAAGCCGGATGCAGTGGCTCACACCTGTAATCCCAGCACTTTGGGAGGCCGAGGTGGGTGGATCATTAGATCATTTGAGGTCAGGTGTCTGAGACCAGCCTGGCGAACATTGTGAAACCCTGTATCCATTAAAAATACAAAAAAATGAGCCAGGTGTGGTGGTGCACACCTGTAATCCCAGCTACTTGGGAGGCTTAGGCATGAGAATCACTTAAACCCAGGAGGCAGACGTTGCAGTGAACCAAGGTCATGCCATTGCACTCCAGCCTAGCGGACAGAGTAAGACCCTGGGGAGGGGAAGGGATGGGAGGGGAGGAGAGGGGAAAAAGAAAGAAACTGAGAGAGAGACAAAGATGGGACGGAGGGAGGGAGGGAGGAAGTAGAAAAGAAAAATAAATGGAGTGCCAGAAAAAGGAAAAATAAATTTTGCTCTTCAAAAAACACCCCAATTAAAAAAAAATACACAAACCATAGACTGAGAAAAAAATTTGCAAATCATAGATCTGATAAATGACTTGTATCCAGATAATCACAGGGGCTGACAAACTTGCTGTAAAGGGCTATTTAGTAAATATTTTAGGTTTTACAAACCATATGATCACTGTCACAACTACTCAACTCTGCCACTGTAGCATAAAAGCAGCCATAGACAATGTAAACGAATAGGCATAGGCTGTGTTCCAAAAGCCTTCATTTACTAAATCAGATGAAGTGCTAGATTTGGCCTACAGGTCAGAGTTTTCTAATCCTTGGTCTCTAGCATATCTGTACAGGTTATCTGATTCTGATTCTCCGAGAGCTATTTTACAATCTTGTAAACTATAAATAACTGATAGCAATGTAAATAATCCTTGTTTATAAACACGCACATAAATTACATCCAGTGGGGGGGGACAATGCTCTGTGGAAAAAACCACCTTTACCTCCATTTGAATATTCATTTACATTCTTTTTTTTTTTTTTTTTTTTTTTTGAGACAGAGTTTTGCTCTTGTGCCCCAGTCTGGAGTGCAATGGCATGATCTTGGCTCACTCCAACCTCCACCTCCTGGGTTCAAGCGATTCTCCTGCCTCAGCCTCTTGAGAAGCTGGGATTAAAGGCATACGTCACCATACCCAGCTAATTTTTGTATTTTTAGTAGAGACAAGATTTCATCATGTTGGCCAGGCTGATATTGAACTCCTGACCTCAAGTGATCCACCCAAAGTGCTAGGATTACAGGCATGAGTCACCGTGCCCAGTCCATTTTTCTATTCTTTATCTATAAATGTGTTTGTTCTAGGGATTCTCCTTGAACTGGTTATAACATTTCATCAATTTACTCATTAGTGAGTTAAATAAAAGCTTTACTACATTTTAATTTTTTTAATCTGTATGGGAGTCACGATCTTAGCTTTTTTGTGAAAATTATCCATTAACACAAGTATACATAAAGAACTCTTATAACACAATAAGAAAATAAACACCTCAATTTTAAAATGGCTAAAAGATATAGTTAATATTTGCCAAAGAGATGGCAAACAAACCTGTGAAAAAGTCCTTAGTCTTTAGTTATTAGTGAAATGCAAATTTAACACACAATGAGATGTCACTATACAGCAACTAGAATAGCTACAATAAAAAAGACTGAAGATACCAAATGTTGGCAAGGACGAGAAACTGGAACCCTCATATGCTGCTAGTGGGAATGTGAAACGGTAGAGCCACTTTGGAAAACAGTTCGGCAGTTTCTTTCAAAGTTAAAAAAACATCCATCAGTTCTACTCCTAGGTATTTATCCAAGACAAAGGAAAATATATGCCCACAAACAGCCTGTACACAAATGTTTATAGCAGCCTTATTCCTAAGAGCCCAAACTGGAGACAGCCTAAACAACTGATGAATAAACCAAATATGGCACATCCACACAATAAAACATTACTAAGCAATAAAAGAAACAAGCTCTAAAACATGAAATTATACACATTTACATGAAATTTCTAGAAAGTCAAAACTATAGAGACAAAAAGCAAGATCAGCGGTTGGTTGCGGGTAAGAACATAGGCTAGCAATAAACAGGTACTAGGAACCTTTTGCAACGAAGGTAGTATTCTAAAACTAGACTGTAATGAGGGTTCCTAAACTGTGGACATTGAATCAAGTTAATCAATTATACATGTAAAATGATGAATTTTATGATATGTTAACTGCACTTCAACAAAGCTATTAAAAAACCAACAGCTTAAAAAATTATTAACTCACATCAAGAACAAAATTATTGACAAGTGTCATAAAGTTTAACAAGATATTATTTAGACGGCATTTAAAAGGGTATCGAGGGAAAAAAAGTGATGTATAGAATATACATTGTAAATCAGAATATATAATGTCCTGGGGATAAGGAAATCAAGATTCTCTTTCCTGTTATACCATTATATATCATAATTTTACATGTTTCTGATTTAGAAGTAGTTAGAAATTTAAACTACAGCTAGGAAACAAACACCGGTAATATGTAAACTCTCACACCCTATTATGTCATCTCTTTTAGCAGCAGAAGCAAATTTTCAAAGGCATCCTTTTAAGTCCTCCATAAAATCAAACCTGCTAGAGCTAGTATAAATTTTAAAATGTTGAGTTTTACTGGTAGGATGAATACCAGAATCCATCAAGTTAAAATTTGCCTACCACGCTGGATGAGAAAATGGAGACACAGAGGGATCAAGTAACAATAATTTTATAGGCTTTTGCTTTATTGAAGGTTAGTACTTAAAGGTTTATAGAATTCCAGTTGTGGGAAACTTTAATAGCTTTATCTATAAAGTTCAAAAGCAATTTCATGGGATATCATAAGCAAACCAAGAATATTCAAATAAAATAGATACGGTGGTTGGTATTTTAGAAAAAAAATTAAGAAGTACAGAATAGATAAAATTATTAGTAACTATGATTTATATGATTTATAAAGTTGATATTAAAAGCCTCAAAAGAAAAATGTTAAAATGTTCACTTTTCCCTTTTACTTAAAAATTAATAGTATTCTATAGTCTATATTTAATATTACACTCACTTAAAAACAATACAAATATTTGACTCTTAGATTGCTAAATAATTTAAATAATGTAGGGATTTGGTCTATGTAAAATACATATTCAACTATGCTATTGGATCTTCTCATTTAAAGAGAACGAGTTATGGGACTTCCATCTCTGAACAAGAGCTGCTCCTCTGATGGATAAAAACACTGCAAGACAACACCCTGTGCTTATAAAACAGTAATGGTAATTCTTCCTTCACAGGTTATGTACTCAGCTGTACAGAAAAATTACATCACAGTACTACATCTTGAACATGTATTATTCAGTTTCCTAGTGATATCAGGTAATAGAAGAATAGCACCACAGAAATCCTAACTTTGATTCAGGACATATATAACAATGTGCATATTTGTGCACACTTTCGTTTACTTTATTTTTTGACAGTGTCCCTCTGTCACCCAGGCTAGAGTGCACTGGCACAATCTTGGGTCACTGCAGCCTCCACCTCTTGGGTTCAAGCAATTCTCATGCCTCAGCTTCTTGAGGGGCTGGGATTACAGGTGTGCACCATCACGTCCGGCTAATTTTTGTATTTTTAGTAGAGACGGGGTTCACCATGTTAGCCAGACTGGTCTCAAACTCATGACCTCAAGTGATCTGCCCGTCTTGGCCTCCCAAAGTGCTGGGATTACAGGCATAAGACATGGTGCCTGACCTACTGTGCATACTTTAAAAAATATTTTCCAATGTACATTTGTTCTGCTTTAGATTAAACATTATTTTCAGTCTGTAAACAGAAAATTATAAGAATTCTTTGATTACTCAATTGAATATTTTAATAATTAAAACTTTAATCTTATATATGAGACTTGTTCTCTCCTTCATAAAACTATGCATTTATATTTTAAAACTAGGTAAAAATGGATAAAGAAAAATTCTAAGACTTTATATTACTATAAATATCTATATTTATCTTTCAGCATTTTTCCACATACTTTTCAATTATTTTGACATCTCATGATAATGACTATGAAATTACAGTAAAAACTATCTGATTTAAAAAAAATGGATTCATGTTAGAACCTAAACACATAAGAAAATAGTATGACTTCTGTAAAACCTGTTATTAAAAAAAAATTAGTCACTAATATTAGTATGTAAATTCACAGTAAAGTGAAGAATGTCAAACTTCTGAAATTTAAAAAAGTCATCAAAACAGCTCTGCCAGACTTTAGTTCTCCTTCCGATTATGTCAGGAGTAGATATGTAAGCAGATCCAGCTAAGAAGTAGATCAGACATATAAACAACTAGTGATATTTATTATAAGCATATAAAGATATTCATTTTTCAAGCCATTCCTCACTTCCACAATCAGTTTTGACTTCATGTTTTCCTACCACCTACAAAAAAAAATGCAGTGAAAACCAAAACTTCTCTGAAACATCAAAGTATCTGCTTAAAATGTCGACTTTTAATAAAAGGATTAATAAAAAGGATTAAACAACTACTATGCACATTGAATGGGGGGTTCAAAACAATGTCAAACAACATTGTAAAAATTACTTCTCTTACATCAACCCTTGGCAAGTCATAAAGCTTTTCACTCACTAAAGCAATTGTTAACTCTAAACTTACTAGCAGAACAGCAATCTGATTTAAATTAAAACCTTTAACAAGTTAAAACATAATTACAGACGAAGTAAAGCAACAGCATGTTCAAATAAATGAAAAATAAAACATTTTGCATATTAAATATACTAACTTTTAAAAAACACTTATTTTGGTCTCTATATTATATATACCTATATTTGAAATCTATATTATATCCATGTATATAATACATGTAGATATGCTATATTAATTTTTCTTCACTATTTACATGAAATCATAATTTTCTGATTATGTCACAAAACATCTTGAAATCAAGGTAGAAAAATCAACTACATCATTTTAATATATTGAAATTAAGGTAGAAAAATCAGCCGAAACTATAAAATAATTATACATGAACATACTATCTTTGTTAACGTATTTATCTAAAACCTACTTTTGCCAAATTTTAGTTAATAAATGTAATACATCAAATCACTATTCATATATTTTAAAACTTGAAAGTTCTTTAGTAAAAACAAAATATTAAACCATATTTTGCCAAGATAGCAAAAGGTACGGTAGGAACTACTCCATGCCACCGCTAAAATATTACAGGCTGATTTAGATACAAAAATAACAAGGCCAGGCATGATGGCTCGTTCCTGAATTCCCAGCACTTGGGGAGGCCGAGGCAGGCAGATTGTCTGAGGTCAGGAGTTCGAGACCAGCCCATCTCTACTAAAAATATAAAAATTAGCCAGGCGTGATGGCACATGTCTGTAATCTCAGCTATTCGAAAGGCTGAGGCAGGAGAAGCACTTCAACCTGGGAGGCAGAGGTTGCAGTGAACCAAGATCAAGCCACTGCACTACAGCCTGTGGGACAGAGCCAGACTCTCCATCTCACAATTAGATCTCTGAAGTCTCACTAATAGGTTAGGTCTAATAAAACACATCTTCTCAAGAAAATTCACTTGAGGATACTAAAAACACTTATATATTTATTAGGTTTTTAAAAATGTCCTCAATTCCTGGTATTCATCATAAACAAATTGTTATGAACTCACTATAAGCTTCTATCATGCAACCACATTTTCAGCTATTTATTTAAATGAAGGGTTTTACCTAGGAAATAGCTGGTCAAATCTGTATTTGAGAGAGAGAATCCTGGAAGCAGTGTGAATGATGGATTATGAGATGGATACATTACAGAGATAAATAGTGGAAAATACCCACACCAAATCATTTGCTCCTGCATATCACCCTCACACCAGCTTAGTGCCCACACATCACACCTGCCCTCCTTAACTGACCTCAGGGCTGTCATCACTGTTCCCACACAGCGCCAAGCCTATAATACACCATGCTGTCATAAATTAATTCTATAAGAAGTACTGTGTGTGAAGCGAATTGCGATCACTTGGGTTATGGGTTAGTTGCTTTTAAATCTTTTCACAAAGGAACGGGCCCTGGAAAGGAGCTCAACATGCCTTAGGCAGTAAGCATGATTGATGGTAGAGGCTTTCCAAGTCTGAGCAACCAACTTTTCTTCTTTTGCCTTTTTTTTAAAGTATTGCCGTAATGAACTTTTGTTTTTCAGACATCTGGCAAGTTTTCCACCATTTCGCATTACACCTTTCCTAAAAAGGGTATTTTCTGTATTTATTTGACACTGAGAAGGATACATGGTCCAGAAAAGAAATCTTTTCTTTTAGAATAATTTTAACAGCCATTTTTATCCTAAGGTTTTGCCCAATTTTCAAAGCTTGTAAAAGTTTGTAAATAATATTTAAAAGCCTTAACTCCATTTATAAGAAGATTTTACAATAGTTGACAGTTTATCTACAGTAAACGTATTTTCCTGAGAAATGTTTTATCTATTATACCATGATAATTTAATGTAAAAATCTAAATTAAAAATCTATTACAAAGTTAATATATGTATATTTAATTGTACTATAAAGCTACTTTACTAATAAAGTACCATATCTGTTACAAAGTTACGATTAATAAGGTAACTTTAGGTCTGTAACAGTCATTGAGGGCCAAGCATAATGGCTCACACTTTTAACCCAGCATTTAGGGAGGCCAAAGCAAGAGGATCACTTGAGTCCAGGAGTTTGAGACCATCGTGGGCAAGAAAGCAAGACCCCACGTCTACCAAAAAATAAAATTAAAAAAAAATCAAAGAAAATTAGTCAGGCAGGGTGGTGCATGCTTATAGTCCTAGCTACTCAGGAGGCTGAGACAGGAGAATGACTTGAGCCCAGGAGGTCAAGGCTGCAGTGAGCTATGATTACTCTACTGCTCTCCAGCCTGGGTGACAGAGTGGGATCCTGTCCCTAAAAAAAGAATAAAATAAAAAATGAAATTATTGAAAGAACAAGTTCTGAATACGAGTTTAGGGCTCTGGTAGATAACTTTTTAATTTTTGGGGGATGGAGGTCTGCTCTTGTTGCACAGGCTGGAGTGTAATGGTGTGATCTCAGCTCACTGCAACCTCTGCTTCCCGGGTTCAAGTGACTCTCCTGCCTCAGCCTCCTAAGTACCTGGGATTACAGGTGCCCACCACCACACCTGGCTAATTCTTCTTGTATCTGGTAGATAATTTATTCATTTATTCAGTGGACATCTAGCAAACTGAGGCAGATTGTTAGATTTTGTCCCTTCACACATTAGTTGTCAAAATGGGTATCTCAAGCTCTCAGCACTGTGTACCAGGATAATCATTAGCTACAATAAGACACTCAGTGCTTCTTTCTCCTCTCCATCTAATCTCTTTTTGGAAGTACTGCTTGCAGTTTAAATATTAGACAATAAAATATTATAAGCTCCCTTGAAGTCTGGATCCAGATCTTGTTCTCCTTCTTGGTGCCTACTTTCTCTAGTACATAGCATGGTATACTTTGCAGCAGTAAGTATTATTTTGTTAAGCAGATTAAATAGTAAGTCCCCCCTAGTCATGCAGATAACTGCACAAAATAGAGAAAATCTATTTACATATATTGCTGACCACACATACATAGCCTGGTGACACCAGAAGGATGCTCTGCCAGAGATTAATTTTTTAGATTCTTTTTTAGTGAGAGAAGTGCTAGCTAGTTATTTTGCCAGGCTGATGTGTAATCAGTGAAAAGCTGAGTCTCCCAGAAGAGTAAATCACCCAAAATTACCATGGTATCTGTGTAAGGAGGGTAATGTGGGGTGAAGAGCCTTGAATATCTGGGGACAGGAGGCACAATAACACACTCCGTGTTTTGAGAATTCAAAATGAGGGTTGCTCTGTTCTTCTTTTGAACTGTTCACATAGTATGTAGGCACAATGGAAGTGATAAGGAAACGAGGGCTAACTCAGTGTTCCTGGGCCACCTGTCATTCCTAGAAACTGTTAACACAGGGAATTCAAATATGGAGCTCCTGTTCCCAGGCTTGTGACTACAAGGTGGGATCAGCACCTCTGAAAAATCACTGCAGCCTGTGCCAATACACTCTCAACAAATAGGGTAGTAAGCAACAGTGGAAGCCCTAGAGGGACCATGCCCTGGTTGTTTTTATGTCCTCTGTAGGAAAAAGGCTGATCCACTCCTCACCTCCACATGAGATCAGTAAGCACAGAGGTTTCACAATTCAGGTGGCAATGGGACAGATCTAAGAAAGGACACAAAATTCCATTCCTATAAAGCTACAGGGGTTCAACTGGAGAACACATAAATTTTAAGAAAAAAATGGTAATAAATTTGACTACATTTGAAGCCTGGGTTTTAGGAACAACACACGCTAGTTAAATGTGGTACACATTTCTGTCTGTGCATACTTTCAGCCATTAAAACACAACAGATTCAAGCTTTTAACTTGGGCTAGAAATCTTTCCTTTTTTGGTATACAAAACAACTTTTTGAGGATAAAAGTATTTTTTAAAAATAGGCTGATTCATATGCCAGATGTAAGCAACATCTTTTCTGACTGCTGGCTACTTTTTGTTGTTACTGTAACCTTCTCTCATGGTAATTCAGAGTATTTACAGCAAATCATAAAGGTGTCAGGTTTCTTTTGACTATCAAAGATTGGCTCCTCTTTCTGTCTCCTCAAACATCCATTGAACTTTGTGGTGTTTAGTGAGATTTAATCAGAAAGGGGCCCCTACACTGATGGAAGCCTTTCCCCAATAATCCTTTATTTGTAGGTACATAGTAATTCTCTTCATAATAGATTACATAATTTTATATAATCAAATTACAAAATGTCATTGGAAGAAAATTAGTTTTGTTTAAATATATTCTATGACAAATAATGTTACAGTTTTTATGCCAGGTATAGGGAAAAGCAATACATTAATGTTTTAAGTGGTACATGCTTAACAGCAGCAACAACAAAAACATACATATGAAAGAATGCAGGGAAACAATCAGATGAAAAGTTAAAGGACATCTAATAGGACTTCTACTTCCAGACATGACAGCGTAACTGATACCATATGCGCCTTCCACTAAAACACAATAACCTACTTAAAAACATATGAAGCAAGTGTTTTCAAGCAATGGACAGGCAACCTGGAACTACAATCCTTAAAATCTAGGGAACACAAGAGGCAAGCCCCATGTTGGACCTGAATTTCTGCCATGGGGCATATTTTGGGCCACAGCACAGGGAAACAGAACCTAAACAGCTGCAGTCTCACGGAACTGAAGAGGCAAAGATCAGAGTTGGGGGCAAGTGAAGCACCTGGAAGATGCAGGGCATCAAAGATGAAAGGCTGTGAGGAGGTAAAGAGGGTGCTATGATCTCAATGTTTGTGTCCTCACCTCTAAATGCATATGTTGAAATATGGTCACCAATGCAATGGTATCAGGAGGTGGAGCCTTGGGGAGGTCCTAAGGGTGAAACCCTCATGAGTGGAATTAGTGCCCTTACAAAAGATGCCTCAGAGAGTTGCCTTGCCCCATTGCACCACATGAGAACATGGTGAAAAAGTGTCATTTATGAATCAGAAAATAAGCCCTCTCCAGATACCAAATCTGCTGGCACCTTGATCTTGGACTTTCCAGCCTCCAGAATTCAGCAATACCTTTCTGTTGTTTATAAGATATCCCATTTACAGTATTTGTTTACAGCAGCCTGAATGGATTAAGACAGAGAAGCATAAAAGCTAGCATACTGGAGAGCATAAAAGAAACAGTAAGTAGAAGTCAGATCAACAGACATCTTCCGATCTTGAGATAAGGGCAAAAAAGATTAAAAAAAAAGAAGTTCAGTGACCTGTAGAAGAATACCAAATTATCTAATGTGTGTAACCAGAGGAGTTCCAGAAACAGAAGAAATGCGGAACAGAAAAATATTTGAAGAAATAACAACAGGAAACTTGCCAATTTGGGAATAAAGAAAACCCCAAGTAGGATAAATGTAAAAAATCCTCTATCAAGACACATCATATACAAACTGCTAACACCAAAGATAAAGAGAAAAGATAAGGTTAAAGAGAGAATCTAAATGCAGCCATAGAAAAAGATAGAGGGTGCAATGATACAAATTACGGCTGACTTCTCATCAGAAACAATGGTGGCCAGGAGACAATGGAAGATCTTCCTTAAAGTGCTCAAAGAAAAAATCTTGTCAATTTAGAACTTTATTTCTAGAGAAAATATTCTTCCAAAATGAAAGTGAAGTAACATTTTTGCGTAAAGAAAAACTGAGATAGTTCACTGCCAGTAGAACTGCACTAAAACAAATACTAAAGGAAGTACTTCGGGCTGAAGAGAAATGACAGATGGAAACTAGATCTAGAGGAAAAAGTGGGCAGGTGCAGTGGCTCATACCCACCTGTAATCTCAGTGATTTAGGAGGCCAGGAAATTGAGATCAGCTTGGGCAATACAGAGAGACTGTGTCTCTTAAGAAAAAAAAGAATGAAAAGCACAGAAAATGGTGAATATTCAGGTAAATTTTTTTTTTAGTTTTTTAAAGACATGCAAAAATAACTATCTTATGGAGTTTACAACATATATTGAAATAAAATATATGACACAGTAGTTACAAAAGGAGACTAAAAGGAAGTATATTGTTGTAAAATATGTCTAACAATACATAAATGCATACAATTAATATGAAATGGTACAATATTCTAAATGTAGTAAGTTAAGGGAGCATATTGTAAACCTAGAGAAAAGCCAATGGAGGAAATTAAATGGAATACTAAAACATACTGAAGTAATCCAAAAATAGAAAGGAGGCAAAGAGGAACCAAAAACAAATTGTGGAAGCCAGCTGGGAAGAAGGGGGACTTAATTCCAATTTGAAAATAGAAACTCCAAGAGATCATCACTGTCACCCTAAAACAAGCTGAATAAAAACCCATCAGAGACTGAAGACTTGGGGAAATCTAAATCAACTCCAAACAGTGAGAAGTGCATTTTAAAAGAGAAAATATCCTCAGCTGCCATCATCCCTGACTGAAATAGAGGTGGGAAGAGAAATCTGCCACAGACAAGGGTTAAAGAGAAACCATACGTGGACATACTCCTGTAGAACCCAGAGGATCCGTAGGTACAGAAAGACTGTACTATTAATAAATCCATCTGCTCAACAGACACACACACACACGTGCACACACACACACACACACACACACACTCTGTCCCACCAACCTTTACCAAAAATGAGGGCAAGAAAAGAGAGCGAGAGCTGAAATAATCTCCTCGTGTACTCTAGGCTTCCAGCAAGAAAAAACCTTGAGGACAGGTGATAACAGAAAAGCCAAGAGAAACTTCTCAGAGGCAAGACCCACCTTCACAGAGTGCAGGGCAATGATAGTCAACCTTTATAGGCCAAGGATGGAGCAGTAGGGCTGAAAGAGCTCTCAAGGCACAGAAAGCCAGAAACCAAACGAGAGCAAAGAGAATTCCTCAGCAACTGACCCTGCTGGCAGTGGGTCTTTAAAGCAGGAAGATACTTCCTATAATTCAAAAAGATTTGGAATAGCCCATAAATACATGAGAAGGTGCTAAACAACATTAGTCAAGTGAGATACATGCAAATTAAATAAAATTTTTTAAAAATGCAATACTACTTCACACCCACTATGATGGCTAAAAAAAAAAAAAAATAGGCAACACCAAATGTTGGCATGAATGTGGAGCAACTGCACCTCTCACTTATCACTGAGAGAACAGTGTAAAACGGCATAACCACTTTGAAAACTAATGGGCAAATTTTAAATATTGGATATAAAATTATATTCAAAAGCCTTTCAAGAACAACAAAGAAACATGGTAAAATGTTAAGTCTTTTAAGAGAATATAACATGACAAATCTGCATATAATGGCATGGACTATGGAGAAGGGGCTTACCAAAAGGTATCAACTGGTACCTACTGTAATCAAATAGGTACAACATCACAGACCCTCGCATGTCTTTCCCACATTTAGAATACTCTCCCATAGTATGTCTCCAAACATAATCCAACATTTAAGGGATGTATACTTAGCCCCTTACATACTTAAATCATACCATCTGAAATCATCTCATGAGATGTATAAAGTGAATCAAATAATTAGTAAGATCTAGTTCACTGCTACTCACGGTGGTCAAGAAAGAATAAAGCCTATATACATGCCTCAATCAAAAGTTCCTATCCAAAATGTATTAACTAGTAATGTATGTAATTTTATTCAAAACAAGCAAAAGCAAACACAAATAGAAACCAAGCTAGGAAAATAAAATCACAAGTATATGCCTCAAATTTATTGCGTAACAGATGAAATATAAATAAATTATATGGAAGTAGTCATGAAACATATACCTTTCACTGGTTATTAGGAAGCAGTCAGTGATATTAGAAGTAAATCCTTAACCTCTAAGAATATATAATGGAAGGAAATGACCATATTCTACCACGTTTTAATATTACAGGAAAAGAATATTACAACACACAGAACAATGGTTTATCACAGAATTGTTTTTTGTCGGGGGGGTGGGGACAGAGTCTTACTCAGTTGTCCAGGCTGGAATGCAGTTCAGTGCAGCCTTGATCTGCTGGGCTCAAGCAACTCTCCTGCCTCAGCCTCCCAAGTAGTTAGGACTAAGGCATGTGTCACCACATGTGGCTAATTTTTTTTTTATTGTTGGTTTTTAATAGAGATAAGGCATCACTATATTGCACTAGTTTCAAACTCCTGGCTTCAAGTGATTCTCTTGCCTCAGCTTCCCAAAGTGGTGGGATTACAGATACGAACTACCATGACCAGCAGAATTGTACTTTTTGCATATTCTTTAAATGTATGTTAAAAAAAAAGTTCATAAATACAGCAATATATTCATGCATCTTGGTTGCATAACATATCTTTTTTTTTTTTTTTTTTTGAAACAGAGTTTTGCTCTTTTTACCCAGGCTGGAGTGCAATGGTGCGATCTCGGCTCACCGCAACCTTCGCCTCCTGGGTTCAGGCAATTCTCCCGCCTCAGCCTCCTGAGTAGCTGGGATTACAGGCACGCGCCACATGCTCAGCTAATTTTTTGTATTTTTAGAAGAGACGGGGTTTCACCATGTTGACCAGGAACCTCTTGACCTCGTGATCCACCCGCCTCGGCCTCCCAAAGTGCTGGGATTACAGGCGTGAGCCACTGCACCCGGCCGTATAATATATCTTATATAAGTTTCATGTATGAAAATGTTAGGAAAATCTTAAGTATTGTCTTTACTGATACATTTTCTAGGCAATCTTCAAAAGAGTATCTCATTTTCTGGGTATCTGAACGCACAAACTTGATGAAAGCTAGAATGATGAAACACCACTGGCCTGATGATATACAGTAAACTCATAGGAAAGAACATATTCCTATTTTGTGTCAAAAAATTTATATTTAGTTAGAAAAAATAAGACATTCACTATATAAGGGTAAAAAAAATATTTTTTAAAACACAGTCACTGCTGACCAATGCCATTTTTTTGCTTTTGTTTTTGAGGCAGAGTCTCACTCTGTCACCAGGATGGAGAGCAGTAGCGTGATCTCGGCTCACTGCAACCTCTGCCTCCAAGGTTCAAGCAATTCTCCTGCCTCAGCCTCCTGAGGAGCTGAGACTACAGGCGCATTATCACCACACCTGGCTAATTTTTGTATTTTTAGTAGAGATGGGGTTTCATGATGTTAGCCAGGCTGGTCTCAAACTCCTGACTGCAAATGATCCACCCACCTCAGCCTCCCAAAGTGCTGGGATTACAGGCATAAACCACTGCACCTGGGCTGACTGGTGCCATTTTTATACACAGTATTTAATCTATATATTAAGGCCAGAACATAAAGTCTAAAAATTAATCCGTTAGTTTAATTTAAAAATTTCTGTATTTGGGCCGGGCGCGGTGGCTCAAGCCTGTAATCCCAGCACTTTGGGAGGCCGAGGTGGGTGGATCACGAGGTCAAGAGATCGAGACCATCCTGGCCAACATGGTGAAACCCCGTCTCTACTAAAAATACAAAAAATTAGCTGGGCATGGTGGTGCGTGCCTGTTAATCCCAGCTACTCAGGAGGCTGAGGCAGGAGAATTGCCTGAACCCAGGAGGCTGAGGTTGCGGTGAGCCAAGATCGCGCCATTGCACTCCAGCCTGGGTAACATGAGTGAAACTCTGTCTCAAAAAAAAAAAAAAAAAAAAATTTCTGTATTTGAAAAAACTTTGCAGAACGTATTTGTACAATCACAAAGAAATATCATAGACTTTTTCATTCATGGGTTTAACATGCATAGTTTTTAACATTCTCATGTAACCCTGAAGTTCTATGACAGGTAGTAATTTGTAATTTTATTTGAGTCACATATTTCATTTAGATACACTAAAAGGCTGGTTGGTATTCCTGAAAGAGTAAATATAATATCAGACAAATTAACATCTGTATCTCTCTCTGCTCATTCTTGAATACACAGTAACTTTAATATAATACCTGAAGTATACAATTTTTATTTTTTAATTATCATCTTTTTTAATATGGGAAATCACATATGACAGTGGAATTTGCAAATATGTGGATTCACAAAGCAAGGTCTCTGGATGTTCCTCCCAAGAAATCAAAGGGTTTAAGGGTGGCTCTCAATAAAATGCAAGATTTTAGTACTATCTATCTATAAAGTACATCATAATCTACTTACATGTTCAACAGGAAGAACTGACAATTCTAAGGTTCAAATTTAACTGGTTCTACTAAATTTTAGCGTGATTCCTTTTAAAATCAAAGTTAACGTATATTATGTCAGGTGTGGTGACTCACGCCTGTAATCCCAGCACTTTGGGAGGCCGAGGCAGGTAGATTACTTGAGATTAGGAGTTTGAGACCAGCCTGGCCAACATAGCAAAGCTCTGTCTCTACTAAAAATACAAAAATTAGCTGGGTGTGGTGTCATGCGCCTGTAGTCCCAGCTACTCAGGAGGCTGAGGCATAAGAATCGCTTGAACCCGGGAGACAGAGGCTGCAGTGAGCTGAGATCACACCACTGCACTCCAGCCTGGGCAACAGAGCAAGGCTTTGTTTAAAAAGAAAAAAAAAAAGTTACTGTACATTAGCTACCTCACTGGAGAATAAGAAAACATTGTATGTATCTGACTTTTGGATAGTAAAATAATTATATCATGCAAAGCTCACCTAAATTCTCTTATGTGAAATTCAGAACTGAAGCAGCTCTTCGTACAAATATTTTGCCAGAGCAGCAATTCAAAGCGATATTGATTGCAATGCACAACTGTACTAATTGTAGCCCTATCTAAAATATGTTATCTTCTTCCATTTGCATCAGAAAAAAGACTCTTAGTAATATTTCACCAACATTCCTTAGTTTCATCTTCAAACAAATGAACAACTACTTACAAATACATCTATAGCCCACTGCCTAGCCATACAGTGAGAAACATACATAAATATAGACTTACAATAGATAAGAAACTATTGTGTGCTATAGATTATGATTACCTGGAGGTAGGAATTGCAGCTGGTTATTAGCCAATCGAAGATGACGTAAAGCTCGCAGACGACCAATTTCTGGGCAAACAATTTCTAAGGCATTGTCACTAAGATCCAGACATTGGAGTTTTACAAGGGACCCAATGGCTTCAAAGAGAAAAGGAGAAGGCAAAATGAATTTGACTCAAGTATTACATCAAATCTTTAATGCAAGTATTCCAAGTTAAAATATTTTACTACTTAACAGCTTTGTATCAGCTGCTCACAAAATAGTAAAAACACAGATCAAACTAAGTTTATAAAAGTGATAAATACTTCTACCTCAAGATAAAATATAACTTAAAATACAGCACAAATAAAAACATTAAAACTAAAATAATTCAAGAAATGATACACAGGTACTTTTTTATCTGACCAGAATTCTTAACTGGATTTATTAAATTTAGAATTTACTTTATTATCTACATAATAGCAATTTATCTAATAATAGTACACCTAACCATTATAACCATTTTAGACTTATTCATTTAACTACAGTTCTTAAAAGAACTTATTAGAAAAAAAAAGTTTTAAAACTAATAAATTAAGGGTTTCTTAAAATTAAAATTTGTTGTATTACAAAGCAAAGCTTAAATTATATTATCTTCTACCTAAAAATTCTAAGTAAACGTACCTTCTGGTACCACAACTATGTTATTTGAGTGCAGGTATCTAGGAAGGAAAAAGAAAAAAAACAGCCATTATCATCAGGCACTCTTGCCAGATCAGTTTATAAAATGCTCACTTAGAAATTTATCAAATATAAATAGGCCGCAACTTTCACACCCTACTCTAATGCATCAACATACAATACATGGCTATCACAGCTAACTAATAATACTTTGAGAATAATATTTTGTATCAGAATTGCAAATATTAAATATATTTACTGATTCAGTTATTTTAAAATAAAAGCATACATAATAAATAAACTATAAGGATTTTTTAACTTCATAACACAAATTACTAGTTTTTCCAGTTCATTTTCTTCAGGTTTTTAAAAATATACTTGTGTGAAGAAAAATCAACATCTATTGTGTAAAGGAAGATGAGCTTTTCATTTCTATAAAATAACTTTACAAAATAAGATATTTCTAGCTAGCATGCATACGGAGAACCAACAACGGAGAGATTAAACACTCATCATTTACAGTGTCTGTAGAAATACTCAACTGCAAAGGTATAGAATTTATTTCATGGCAAAAGAAATTTTGTAACAAGAAATTAGCCGGTTCTCTTAAAAATTTTCTTTTTCACAGAGGCTGAGAAGTCTAGCAAGCCTAAGTAACACTTTTCCCACTACAATGTCTTTAGCACACTCTGGTGGAGACATCCTGCAATCAGTAACCAACTACTCAGAGCAAAACAAGTGACTGCTGGAGATCATATAGCAATAGTTTAAGAAAATAATTTACATCATTGATTAAGAGACAAGAGAACTAGATTTTAGTAAACTTTATTTTCAAACCTATGGTTTTACTGTATTTTAAAAATAAATATTTATAAAGTATTTAAAAATAGAATTTAGTTTTCTTCTGCATTTTTAAAAATCTAATATTGAATGTTAAAATGTCAATAAACACAAAATAAGAAAGAAAATTAATTATTTCATAAAGATTATTTTATGTTGAATTAAATCAATTTTGTAGAAGGTTAACTAACCTGCTGGAATAACACAATTTAAATAAGTCCACCATTTACTCTATGATATATTTCATTCCTTGCTCTGTGTATATGAAATGATTACACATTTTAAAATCAATACTCTTTAAACATTAATTTTAGGAAGGAATACCCAAATCAAAACAGAAAACAGGTTTAAAAATTTTTTTCAACAAAATACTTGCCTCCATTCAAGTTCTGGCTATAAAAAAAGACCTTAAAATGTCCAAATCAAAATATGAAGTAAAGTACCCACTATTATCATTAGAATTTTTCAAATAGACTTTAAAACATTAAATTTATCTACATATAATGAAGATGCTGTATGAAATAATACACAGGCTGCCAAGGAAGCATCGTTAAAGTCTGTCCTCCCACTGCCATCATGTCTATGTCGGTCTCCCGAAGAGCCCAAACAGCTATGTAAGCTCTTCACTGGAGGCCTGAGCTTTGAAACAACCGATAAGAGCCTGAGGAGCCATTCTGAGCAATGGGGAATGCTCGCAGACTGTGTGATCATGAGAGATTCCAACACCAAGTGCTCCAGGGGCTTTGGGCTTGTTGCTGTGTCACTGTGGAGGAGGTGGAAGCAGCCATGAATGCAAGGCCACACAGGTGGATGGAAGAGTTGTGGAATCAAAGACAGTTGTCTCAAGAGAAGATTCTCAAAGACCAGGTACCCACTTAACTGTGCAAAAGATATTTGCTGGTGACATTAAAGAAGACACTAAAGAACATCACCTAAGAGGTTATTTTTAACTGTATGGAAAAACTGAAGTGATGGAGATCACGACTCATCGAGGCAGTGGCAAGAAAAGGGGCTTTGACTTTGTAACCTTTGATGACCATGACTCCGTGGATAAAACTGTTATTCAGAAATACTATAATGTGAATGGCCACAACTGTGAAGTTATGAAAGCCTTGTCAAAGCAAGAGATGGCCAGTGCTTCATCCAGCCAAGAGGTTGAAGTGGTTCTGGAAATTGTGGTGGTGTTCGTGGAGGTGGTTTTGATGGGAATGACAACTTTGGTCATGATGGAAACTTCAACAGTCATGGTGGCTTTGGTGGCAGCCATGGTGACAGTGGATACGGTGGCAGTGGGGACGGCTACAATAGATTTGGTAATGATAGAAGCAATTCTGGATGTGGTGGAAGCTACAATGATTTTGACAGTTACAATAGTCAGTCTTCGAATTTTAAACCCATGAGGGGAGAAAACTTTGGTGGCAGAAGCTCTGGCTCCTATGGTGGTAGAGTTCAGTGCTTTACCAAACCACGAAATTAAAGTGATTATGCCAGTTCCAGTAGCAGCAGTAGCTATGGCAGTGTCAGAAGATTTTCATTACTGCCAGGAAACAAAGCTTAGCAGGAGAGGAGAAAAGTGGCAGGGAAGCTACAGGTTACAACAGTTTTGTGAACTCAGCCAAGCACAGTGGTGGCAGGGCCTAGCTGCTACAAAGAAGACATGTTTTAGACAAACACTCACGTATGTGGGCAAAAAGTTTGAGGACTGTGTTTGTGACTAATTGTGTAACAGGTTATTTTAGTTTCTGTTCTGTGGAAAGTGTAAAGCATTCCAACAAAGGGTTTTAATGTAGATTTTTTTTCTGCACCCATGCTGATTGCTAAATGTGGTAGTCTCATCATGACACTGAATAAATGTGTCTTTAAAAAAATAGTACAGAGTGTTGCCAATCCTGACCGCACGTTAGAATCATCGGGGATCTTATTGGTGTCCAAGATCATCCTGTAGCAAGTGAAACATCTTCTCAACTCAAAAAATCCTCATGTACAACCAATTAGGAACCATTACTAATGGTTCAGGGGATCAGACAGTGGGCTCTGAAGCCACACTGCTTGTACCCTAATAGCCATGTGACTATGGAGAAATTACTGAACTGCTCTCTCTCCTAATCTATGATGTTGTAGGGACTAAATGAATTAATAAATGTAAAGCTCTTAGAATACTGCTTGGCTCCTAGTAAGAGTTAAGTAAGTGTACTTGTTATTGTTGTTATTATAGTTATTGTGAGTCATTTGTAATCATAGGCATAGGACTTTCAAATATAAGTCACTTCCCTTTACTTAATTTTGGTAATTTCAGAGTAGTTGAAATGTTGATGTTTCGATGTTTTTATTATGTTCCTCTTCTACTCAAAAAATGCAGGAACTCTCATTCATTGTTTGTGGGAATGTCACTTTGGGGTATACCCACTTTGGAAAATGGCTTGGCAGCTTTTTAAAATAATGTTAAATATAGATATTTACTTAATAGGAATATTCCAAAGTCAGTTTTTTAGTTTTGACAAATGTACCATGGAATTCTAAGATGCTAACAACAGGACACACTGGATAAGGGGTATACCAGAATGCTCTGTACTATGTTTATAACTTTTCTGTAAATATAAAATTGTTCCTAAATAAAAAAGCTATTTAAAAAAACTTTTTAAGGAATAGGACTTCTACTTTCAGTCAGGATGAATAACAGCAATGGGGTAAACAAGATTTACCCAACTGTTATAAACAACAAGAAAACCAGATGAAATACAGTCATGTGCCACTTAATGGCTAAGATATATTCTAAAAAATGTGTCATTATGTGATTTCCTTGTTGTGCAAACATCACTGGGTGTTCTTACACAAACCTAGATGGTATAGCCTACTACACACCTAGGTTAGAAAGCGTAGTCTACTGCTCGTAGGCTGCAAGTCTGGAGAGCGTGTTACTGTACATGTACATGTAACAGGTACTGTACATATTACAACTGTAACACAATCAGACAACTGATACAAAATGTATTTGTTCATCTAAACATGTAAACATAGAAAAGGTATAGTAAAAACACAGTATTATAATCTTACAGGACCATCATTATACATGCAGTCTGTCAGACACATGTATACAAAATGTATTTGTGCATCTAAACATGTAAACATAGAAAAGGTATAGCAAAAACACAGTATTATAATCTTACGGGACCATCATTATAGATGTGGTCTGTCGCTGACCAAAACATCATTATGCTGTGCATGACTGTACATGAAACAATTATTTTCAGACATTAACAAAGGCAACTAGGACTACATTCCCTAAGAGAAACGAAGTAAGCCACATAATCTCCCTAGCCTTCTTCTTAGAGGCAAATTCTGGACTGCAGAACAGGAAGGAGATTCCAAAGTACAGAAGTCTCACTGAGTTATGGAGACATACATCAGAGTTCAGGGAACCTGAGGCAACTGGAAGTTGTCGGGTAAAGTTCTGAAGAAGAGAGAACTACCGCTACAAAAAAAAAAAAAAAAAACCCTCCAAAAATTTAAATAAGGAATCCCTTGGCCTTATTCATGGCTGAATTCTAAAACAAACACACATAAGAGAAACTCCAGCAGGGTGCAGTGGGTCATACCTGTAACCCCAGATACTTGGGAGGCTAAAGCAGGAGGATCATTGAGGCAAAGAATTCAAGACCAGCCTGAGCAATGTAATGAGACCCCCATCTCAAAAAATAATAGAACAAAAATAAGAGGAACTCCAGGCAAAAAGCAGCTGAAAATCAGTTAACTAAACAGTATGCAAAGCTCACACAGGGTTGAGAGACATTTAAGTTCTGAGCAAGTGTACCAAATCCTTGTTAATCATTTGAGGTATTCAAGAGAGATCCTAGAAAGTTCATGCCTTAGTAATAGGGCTAACCTACACACCTATTCTAACAAAGCATAAAAATAAGCCATAAAAGGATGAAAATAAACTGCAAATCACTGCATGCCAGAAAATAAAAAAAGACAATAAAATTTAGACTCTCAAAAATGCAAAATTTATAAGGTCCATCATCCAATCAAAAAGTATTAGATATGCCAAGATCAGGAAAACATGACCCATAACCAGGAAAAAAACCAGTCAGTACAAATAGAACCAGTATGACACAGATGACAGAATTAGCAAACAGGACATTAAAATAGCTATAATAACTATATTCAGCTATTTAAATGAAAATATGAACACTGTAAGAACCGCAAGATATAAAGAAGAACAAATGGAACTTCTAAAGATCATAAATACATTAACAGGCTGGGCACAGTGGCTCACTCCTATAATCCCAGAGCTTTGGGAGGCTGAGGCAGGAGGACCACTTGAGCCCAGGAGTTTGAGGTTACAGTGAGCCATGATTGCATCACTGCATTCCAGTGTGACTCCTGGAACCGTGTAAGACCCTGACTCAAACACATACACACACACACACACACACACACACACACACACACACACACACCCACCCACCCACCCCCCCCAGCCTGGGCAACATAGCAAGACCTCATGCCTATGAAAAAATTTTAAATTTTAGCTGGGCATAGTGGTGCATGCCTGTAGTTCTAGCTACTTGGGAGGCTGAGATGGGAGGATCCCTTGAGCCCAGGAGATCAAGGCTGCAATGAGCTATGATACTGCTCCTGCACTGCAGCCTGGGTGACAGAGTAACACCCTGTGTCTTACAATTAAAAAAAAAATCAATAACCAAAGAGAAAACTCGACTGAGTGGGGTTAGTATAGCACATTAGATGTTAAAGAAGAAAATATTACTGTTAACACTGAGAATACAATTTGTCCAAACTGAAACACATAGGAAATAAAAGACTGAAAAGGAAATGAAGAGTCTTAGTGACTTCAGGGCAATATTAAACAGTCAAACAAACATGTAAGAGTTCTATAAGCAAGGGCCAGGAACAGGGTATATAAATAAATATCTGGGCCAGGCACGGTGGCTCATGCCTGTAATCCCAGCATTTTGGGAGGCTGAGGAAGGCAGGTCATGAGGTCAGGAGTTCAAGAACCAAACCCTGTCTCTACTGAAAAACATAAAAATTAGCTGGACATGGTGGCTTGTGCCTGTAATCCCAGCTATTTGGGAGGCTGAGGTAGGAGAACTGCTTGAACCAGAAACAGGGAGGCAGAGGTTGCAGTGAGCCGAGATTGTGCCACTGCACTCCAGCTTGGGCTACAGAGCAAGACTCCATCAAATAAATAAACAAACAAACAATGTCAACAGTTTTCCAAATTTGATGAAAACTGTGAAGACACAACCCCAACAAGCTCAATGAACCTCAAAGGCAAGAAAGTGGAAAACCACAACAAGATACACCTAAATAAAATCCCTTAAAACTAGTGTAAAAATGAAAATTCTTCAAAGTAGCCCAAGGGACAAAAAGACACATTACAGACAAAGGAACAAATGTAACAACTGTAGATGTTTCTTCAGAAACTATGCAAGCCAGGAAATAATGAGTATCATGGAAGTGCTGATAGGAAAAAAAAAAACAAAAAAACTGGTCACTAAGAATTCTAATCCCAGGGGAAAAAATATTAAAAATAGAGACAAATATACAATTAAAAACTGTAAGACTTTTAGAGGGGAAAAAAGAAAAACATGAGAAAGTCTTTGGGACCTAGAGCTAGACAGAGAGTTTTTAGAATTGCCATTAAAAGCAGGACACATAAAAGCAAAAAAATGATAAACTAGACCTCATCAAAATACAAAACTTTTGCTCTGCAAAAGAACATAAAGAGGATAAAAAGACAAGCTATACACTGTGAGAAAATATTTGTAAACAACATATAAAACAGAAAGCTAGTTTATAAAGAACTCTTAAAACTGAGAAGTAAAAAATATATATCTATATAATCAGAACATGAGCAATAGACATGGACAATTTACCAAAGAAAATATGCAGATGGCAAGTATATGAGGAGATGTTCAATATCATTAGTCATCATAGAAATGCAAACGAAAATTACAATGTAATAAAAACCACACATCTATCAAAATGATCAAAATAACAAAGACAACACCAAATACCAGTAAGATATGCAGACACTGGAACATCACACATTACCAGGGGAAATGTAAAATGGGACGGCTAATCTGGTAAATTGGCAGTTTTTTACAAAACTAAAAATTCTGAGCAAAAGTGGTAGAGTAAGAACCTCCAAAAATTCTCTTCCATAAAAACAATGAGAAACTATCAGAAATGTCCAAATGCTACATGTTCAGAACTCTGGAAATGAACCAAAGGCTTGCAGTAATACAGGGAGCACTTATTCAAGGAAAAAAAAATGACTGAACATCAGTAACAACAGTGCATTGCAGGCTTCATGGCATTTTCACTTGCTCTAGTCCTAACCCCACTCTCTTGCTCTGCAGAAACCCAAAAAACCAACAGCCCACTATCAAGGAGAAAAGCAGTAGCGAGGGGGTAGGACCACATTAGAGTGCTTTCAAAACTTCATTCTCAGAGAACTGCCAAAGATTTGTCTCATGGTTCCCTGCAAGACCCACTCGCAAGGCTGTCTTTATTCAATCTGACTGGGAGCTTGCCCAGTGCAAAAACCATCGTAAACTGAAACAAATTATAGGCAATTGTTTAACTTCACAGCTGCCTGAAAACAGTTGGAACCCACAACTGACAAACCAGAAACTAAAAGGAAAAGCTTTCAAAATGTGGAAACAACCCAAATGTCCATCAAATGATGAACAGATAAACCAGAAGTCATATATCTATTCAGCCATAAAAAAGGAATGGATTCTGATACCTGCTACAACATGAATAAACTCTGAAAACATTATGTTAATGCAGCCAGACACAAAAGGCTATATATTCCATTTATATAAAATATTCCATTTATAGAAAACATCCAGAAATAGGCATATCCATTGAGACAGAAAGTAGATTAGTGATTACCAGGGATTAGGGGAAAGTGTATATTTTCTCTTGCTCTTTGGTTTGCTTGCTGATGGAAGCCAGTAGCTATTTTGTGAAATATCCCGTAGAAAGGCCAAGTGGCAAGGAACAGAGGAAGTGCTCTAGCCGACAGCAAGCAAGGAATGGAGTCCTTCAGTTCAACAGCCTACAAGGAATTGAACCTGCCAATAACCACATGAATGAACAAAGAAGAAGATCCTTCTTCAGCTGAGTCGTCAGATGAGACTGCAGTCCTGGCCAACAACCTTGATTGCAGCTTTATATAATACCTGGAGGCAAAGGCACCCAGCTAAGTGAGGCCTAGATTCTGAGGACTCAGAAAATATAAGGTATTGAAGGTTTATTCTTTTACAGCACTACATTTGGGGTTAAGTTGTTAAGCAGCAATGGATAATCAACAAAGATGAATATCTGCTTAACACAATAGACTACAGATACCTTAACTATAAAGCCAGCATCTTTCTTAATGGGGAAACCCTAGAGGCATTCCCAGAAGGTCAGAAAGAAGAGAAGGATACCCATTTTCTCCAGGATACTTTCACATATTCTGGAGGAACTAACAAATGCAATAAGACTAGAGAAAGTAATTAAAGGGATAACAGTTGGAAAAGAAAAAGTAACATTATCTGTATTTTCCAACGTAAGAGTATATCACGAAAATTAATTGAAACAATAAAGATTTCAGCAAAATAGCAGGATATAAAGTTAACATGCAAAAATAAATATTGTTCATTTATACAAAACATAACCAGTTAGAAGTTTAACACACGACAAAATTCATTTACAATATTAAAAAAAACCAAAGATTGAATACTTAGTAACAGACTTTAGAAATTTTCAAAACCTAAAGAAAACTATAAAATACCTAAAGGATGCAAAAGTAGACTAAAAAGATGGAAAGACATCCTTGTTCTTAGAAATACATACTTAAGTATTTTGAGGCAAAGAAAAAGCCATGATGTATGTAACTAACTCTCAAAAACTTCAGAAAAAAATAAATATACAAAAGAATGAAAGTAAAAACCTGATAAAGCAAGTTTTGGGATCAAACACCACCAAAAGTGTTTAAATGCAATCTAATCAAGAGGAAACCAGTAAACTCAGACATCTACTTTTAAAAGACATTGTTTTTGAAAACTAACATAAACATGAACTGTGTATTAAATTATATTGAATTAATATTACTTTCCTTAGGTGTGAGAATGACATTATGTCTGTAATTTACTTTCAAATCATTCAGCTTGGTGTGGGGGGCGGGGGCAGAGGGAGACAAGACAGGTAGAAAAGGGAAAGAGAAAGCAAATGTGGAAAAATGTCAAAATTGGTTAAATTTAGGTGAAGGGTATACAGGTGTTCTTTCTATGTTTTTAACTTTCTTGTTAGTTTGAAATTTTTCAAAATAAAAGGATGGAACAAAGGAAATGACGGATGGGGGGGATAAAAGGCTAGCTTTCCTTCCTTGACCTCTTGAAAACCATGCCAAATAACAAAGGGCACAAGAAATAGCAATGCAAACCCTCCTGCAAAAAATTAGGAGGCAGCTGGGCAGAGAGAGAGATACAAGATATCTAAATTTATCTTCTTTAGTGGTAAGTTAATGGATAATTAACACTGGTGCATTAAAAAAACAAAGGCGTCAACACAGTATTCAGCATTTGGAGGTAATCATAAAAAAATCTAAAATGAAGTGTGGATGATACAGAAAAAAAGACTTTTACTGTATATTTTAAACATTTTATACTATCTGTTCATATCAACTATCACATGTAGTAGTAGTAATAACAACAGATTTTCCCAATTACATGGACTATCCAGAAAGATTCTGTGACAAAAGAAAAGGCATTTCTCATCACCTTCACTACCTTGAAGTGCAATATTTAAAATACAATATTAAATGATTAAATACTTTAAAATACTACTGGGTTTAGTAGAACCACAGGTCTACCTACATGAATACCATGATCATGATACCAAAAAATAACAAAACATTAAGATGACATATCCTATTATTTCAAATAACTTAGAATTATTTTCATTCTTGTTTTTAAAAAATTTGAATAAACAGACTCACAGTTCCACAAGGTTTGGAAGCTTCTGAGCAAGGTTTTCTGGCTGAAAATTAAAAACTCAGAATTAAATTTTATTTTTGAAAAATGTCTAAACATTTCTAATTTGTTTAAATACAAAGTACTATCTTTTTGAGGGGTGTAAATTTTGAGAAATGTTAAAATAATCAGCAGGTCTGGGTTTTATTCTTATAGAGACCATACTGCAATTTAAATTTATAAATTTGAACACTTAAATATAATGTCCCTTAGAGCAGTGGTCCCCAACCTTTTTGCTTCCAGGGACTGGTTTCATGGAAGACAATTTTTCCACAGATGGGGTTGTGGGGGCGGGGGGGGGGGGGCGGTTTCGGGATGATTCAAGCGCATTACATTTATTGTGCACTTTATTTCTATTGTTATTACATTGTAAAACATAATGAAATAATTACACAACTCACCGTAATGAAGAATCAGTGGGAGCCCTGAGCTTGTTTTCCCGAAACTAGACAGTCCCATCTTGGGGTGATGGGAGACTGTGAGATTGTCAGGCATTAGATTCTCGTAACGAGTGCACAACCTAGATCCCTCGCATGTGCAGTTCACAACAGGGTTTGTGCTAAGAGAATTTAATGCTGCTGCTGATGGGACAGGAGGCGGCATTCAGGCAGTAATGAAAGGGACTGGGAGCCGCTATAAATACACAGTTTGCCTACCACTCACCTCCTGCTGTGTGGCCCCATTCCTAACAGGCACCAGGTCTGTGAACCAGGGATTGGGGACCCCTGCCTTAGAGAAACACAGACCTCAAAATCCATTATCATGGAAGAAATAAAAATGTGCTTCACAGACACAGACAGAAGGAAGAACACCATGTGCTGATGCAGCTAGAGACTGAAGTGACACCTGAGGAGCCCTGAGAAGGAACCAACCCAAACCACACCTTGATTGTGAACTTTTTGCTTCAAGAACTGTGAGAGAATACACTTTTGTTGTTTTAAGACACCCAGTTTTTGATAATTTGTCATGGCAGCCCTAAGAGACTAATATATCCTCCAAACTCCTAAATCATGCTCCTCAAGGGAAAGTAAGGGAAAACCGCAGGGCCCTCAGGTGCCCAGACCTGACTAAGCTCCAAATTAACGGGGGAAGCTAGAGCTCATGTGGTCCAAGGGAGTGTCAGACCTGGCCACAGGTCCAGAGATCAGAGATGAGGTGTGATGTGGGAGGTACAGGAAATTGGCTATGGGCAGAAGACAGAAAAACAGACAAACCTAGGTCTCTTACTCAGAAAAAGTCGGAGCCCTGAAAGGGCTGGCCTTTCCATGAAAAGTATCCTAGAACAATTCTACACACAGGTTGAAAGCAGGCTTCTCTCTGCTGGAGGTACTGGGTATGGGAGAAAGCCTCCTGTAAATAACTGAAAACCAGACTGCAGACACATACACACACCCACATATGTACATATGCATATATATAATCTTTCTCTCTCTCTCGCTCGCGTGCTGTCACACACACACACACACACACACACACAGACACGGGGTTCAAATTTACACACGCAAAAAGATATGAGTCTAAAGACTGAAGGAGCACACTGGGTCAAACCTAATTTTTTTCATCTACATTCAAGCATACTGTAGGGTAAACTGTATATAAATAACAATGAATCAGGAATGGCTTTTTATAAGACATTAGGTCTGACCCAAGTTCCAAAAGACATAAACTGTAAGAGGCTGACATGGAATGGAGAGGAGGGTAGTGCTGGATAGCTTTTTAGGCACAAGAAGCAACATATGAAAAGCCAAAAGAGAACAAGGAACAATTGGGAAACTGCAAACACAATCCATTCTGCTATAACTCCATAACAGCACTCCTGAAGAAATCTTACATTTTCAATAATCCTGTTAGAAAAACAATCATGTCCATAGGAAAAATTAAGTGTTAGGGACTAGAAAGTAGACTACTTTAAATAATCAAGAAATTTTTCATACAGAAACTTAAATTTTTAACAATGAACACGTATCTTTTACAACTGAAAAAAATTAAAATTGAATTTTAAAATATGGTGTGTATAGTATAGCTGTTATACAATTGATTAATCAATTATATACAATTTGAGATCTAAACACTCACTAGGACAAATGACCTTAGTTTGGTATGTCTGGGTCATTGGGTATGAAGATGTATGATTTTACATAGAATGGCAAGGAACAGATCACTAAGGACTCATATTTTATACTAAGGAATAGCTTTTAAAAAATCCTGAACACAATGGAAATTCACTGGTTTATTTTAAACCAGAAAATGTCATTATTAATGTCATACTGCCATACTGGTGTATTTAAATACTTAGTAACAGTATCTCCAATAGCTTATACACACATATCCTTATCCATTTGTGATAACTAAGTATCACTGAATATGAATATTGTTATGAAGTCAGTGAAGCATTTCTGAGTACCCACTCTTGACAGTACCACTTCTATTTCGTGTTCAAACGCTGAAAGCTATGATTCTTTTTGCACCATGTTTCGATACTGATACATGTAAGGAGGTCCTTCAAAACAAGTCATTTCTCAGATGTTCCTGTGGATCTGTCTAAATCCCTGGAGGGTTTTGATTTTAGTATCAGTATCTCCCTTGAGAATATACACTTCCATTTATGGGCATACACACAAAGCATCCTAGGGAAACTAGGGAACCAGTGGGTGGAAGGCCTTAACTATAACTGTTCCTATAAAAAGGAAAGATTTTTCCAAAAAGTAATGCTGTTTAACTGTTAGACCTTCACCTATTTTCACTGGCTCATATCAATACTGTATCTGGCTAACTCACACACTCCACGGCCTTCCTTTCTGGATGTCCACTTGGCTCATCAAATAGCATTCTAATCTTTCCATGACAAACTAGTTAGCTCTTTTCAGCTGTAGCTATATACACAATTAAGCACTGAAATAATGCTTCTGCTGCCAGTAGTGCGTCTCCATGTCTTTATTAACAAGTAGGTGTATTGGGTTTTTATTTAAAAATAAGCACATTCACTTTGAGAAAATTGCAGTTCATTAGAATAATGCCTTAAAACACATACATACTTAGGTAGAGATGTCCAAAATGCCTGGCAAATAATCAGCCCTTGCACAGGCTGTGACTGACACCTAGTGGTGTTCCATAATATCACTTTGCTTTCTAATACTGTATTTTTAGCAATGTAGCTGAGAAATGCTATACGTTTTAATTTTCATACTTCTATAATTTAGGTACAGCATGTAACAGATTAGACAACAAGAAATTAATGTCAGAATTTTTGTTACTTTGTGGGTAACTAAGCTCTAATGTTGGATTATGGAAGTCACACAAACTAGCGTATCCTAATCCATAGAATTTACAAGCTATTAAGCTTTTTAATGTTTTTAAATTTGAAATCCTGATAAAAGCAATAGTCTTAAAGTACTTTTCTAATCTATTACTGTTATTTCCTTTTTTCACAATTTGAAACAGAAAAGTTTTATCAGATAAACAACATGTACTGAAATACTTCCCACTAAATTACATAAAAACTGTTTTTCTAAATCAAGCCCAGGATTCTCTTCATTAAATCTCATTTATATTATTATCTAACAACTTTTCTTTACAATAATGAAAAAGTAAACTTCAACAAGCATAGTTAGTATAAAACTTACCCTAAATTTTGAATCAATGATGCTTTACCATGTTCTTTTAGACTCCACTTAAATGGGAATGTTTTAAAATTTTGTATCTCGGAACAAATACTTCAAGTATGTTGCAAACACCACCACGTTCAGTGCTGTTTTCTGGTGGGCACTGTACAGTGCCTACTTCCTTTCCCTCTCTTTCTGAACACCTGCTAGGACTGCACATCTTTCATAAAGCTGGCCATGGCTAAGGGCTTTGCTTTGGTCAGTGAAATTAAGCCAAAGTGGAAGCCTTGACAAGATTGAGCTCAAAAGACCTCACCCCTCCCACGGTGACCACCAGATGGTGGACGTTTTGTTAGGCTTCATCCCTGAGCAGAGGCCCCAAGCTCTCAGAGGCTATACAGTGTAGACAAGAAATATGCACGCTGTTATAAGCCACGGGGACTTGGAGTTTGGCAAAACCTGCTCCATCCTGGCTTCTAACAACACATTTCAGAGTCAAAAAGTAAATGCATTTGGGTTCTTACAGCAATTGTAAAAAGTATAAGAAAGCAGAATGAATTTGGACCACTATCTCATACCATACACAAAATTAACTCAAAATGGATCAACAACTTAAATTTAAGAGCTAAAACCATACTTCATAGAAGAAAACATAAATTTCCATAATCTTAGATTTGGCAATGAATTGATAGACATTACACCAAAAGCATGAGCAACAATAGAAAAAACAGATACACAGGCTGGGTGCAGTGGCTCAAGCCTGTAATCCCAGCACTTTGGGAGGCCAAGGTGGGTGGATCATTTGAAGTCAGGAGTTCAAGACCAGCCTGACCAACATAGTCAAACCTCATTTCTACTAAAAATACCAAAAAAATTAGCTGGACGTGGTGGCGTGCACCTGTAATCCCAGTTACTCAGGAGGCTGAGGCAGGAGAATCACTTGAACCTGGGAAGCAAAGATTGCAGTGAGCCAAGATCGCACCACTGCACTCCAGCCTGGCAACAGAGTGAAACGCCACCTCCAAAAAAAAAAAAAAGTAGATACACTGAATGTCATCAAATATTAAAAACTTGTGTGCATTACAGGACATTACAAGAAAGTAAACGACAACCTACAGAATGGGAGAAAATATTTACAAATCATATATGTGGTAAGGGTCTAGCATCCAGACTATAAAAAGAATCCTTACAATTCAACAACAAAAAGACAACTGAATTAAAAAATGGGCAAAGGATCTGAATAGACATTTCTCCCAAGACAATATGCAAATGGCCAACAAGCACATGTAAAGATGTCCAACATCATTAGCATCAGGGAAATGCAAATCAAAACCACAATGAGATGGCACTTCATACCCACTAGGACAGCTGTAACACTAACAAAAAAACAGAAAATAACAAGTGTTGGCAAGGATGTGGAGAAACTGGAACCATTGTACATTGCTGGCAAGTAATGTAAAATGGCTCAGCCACTGTGGAAAAGTTTGATGGTTCCTCAAAAAGTTAAGCATAAAATTATCATAGGGCCCTGAATTCCTCTCTTATTTATATGCCCAAGAGAACTGAAAACAGGTCTTTCAACATGTACATTCATGTTCATAGCAGCATTATTCACAACAGCTAAAAGGTGGAAATAGCCTGAATGTCCATCAGTAGATGAACGGGTAAACAAATGATGGTAGAGTCATACAATGGAATCCCACTGAACCATAAAAAAAAAAAAAATGAAGTACTAACATATGCTACAACTTGGATAAACCTTGGAAACACTTTGCTAAGTGAAAGAAGCCAAATACAAAAGGTTTCATATTTTGTGATCCCATTTATATGAAATATCCAGAGTAAAACCAGAGAGAAAACAGATTGGTGGTTACCAGGTATGGGTGTGGGAAGTGAGGGTGGGAATGACAGAATGGAGAAAAATTGCTTAATGGGTAAAGGGTTTTACCCTAGAGTGAACAAAATATTTGGAACTAGACAGAGGTGGCAGCATAGATGGTGAATGTACTGAATCCTATTCTTCATAAGATTAATTTTACGTTATATCAGTTTCACCCCAATAAATTACTTGAAAAAGCTAACGAAGTTTTGGTTCTGAGGAAAGAAAAAGTACTTCACTCACAAACTACTACGACACACTCAACAAGCTTTACAGTTGGATCAATAATTTTATATCATTGCTCCTGAGCAGGTACACAGCATGAGATAAATACCATGTGTCCAGATTTTTTTAAACTGTGGTAGATCTTTTACTTGCCCATTCCTTCTACAGTATTTCTCTCCATTTTTATATATGTCATAGAGCAGTATGTATCAACAGAGGAATAGGAAACCCTAGCAGGCTAATGGTATAGAACGACAGAACCAGCATTCTTTCTTCTTTCCCAGTAGCATAACTGCCTTGAGGGTCCTAGTTACCATTACCTTTGTCTCTTAGCTCACCTCCCATTAATTACTCATTTTCCTTTGTCTCTCTCCGTGCCATGATAGAAACATTCTCTATCTGTGCTGTCCAATACGGCAGATACTAGCCACATGTAGCTATGTGATAGAGGAACTGAACTTCTAAGATCATTTTGCTTTCATTTAAATGTCGGGCTGGGTGCGGTGGCTCACACCTATAATCCCAGCACTTTTAGAAGCCGAGACAGGTGGATCATCTGAGGTCAGGAGTTCAAGACTAGCCGGGCCAACATGGTGAAACCCTGTCTCTACTAAAAACACAAAAATTAGCCAGGCGTGATGGCAGGCGCCTGTAATCCCAGCTACTTGGGAGGCTGAGGCAGGAGAATCCCTTGAACCTGGGAGGCGGAGGTTGCAGTGAGCTGAGATTGTGCCATGCACTCTAGCCTGGGCAAAACTCTGTCTCAAAAAAAAAAAAAAAAAAAAAATGTAAATAGCCACATGTGGCTGGTAGAGTGTGAATAATTCGTATCTTTATACTCATTACTAATTGTTCACTTAAACTCAACTCCTTCAAATGTAAAACAAAGAGCTACTTAACTGTACAAATGATAAATGTTTTAGATTGTTTTTCTTAGAAATAAATGCAAGTATTTGCTTAGCATTTATAGAGATTGAAATTGTCATCTTAAGAAACGTAAATGGAAAAATTTTAAGTATCTTTAAAACTGCAAATGTTTTGTGGCAAAAAATGTAAAACAAAAATCAAGACTGATATTTTTAACTTAGCAAAACTTACAGAATGAGCTCAAAATAAAAAAAAAAAAAACTATACATCCAGTACATTTACAAAAATAAAATGTTTCTAAATTTGATGGAAATTTGATTGCCAAGAAAAGATTTTCAAAAGAAAAAATAAGCAATAAAAATTGCTGAAATGCCCTTCAAGAGTTCATTTTAAAAATATTTGTTAAAACTGAAAGTTATATAAATGTCAGAAGCAAGGGTTGGAGGTTACAGAATCAAGTGTCTTATCTAGTTTTGTTTTTTAAAAAACCTATTTAATAAACATTCAATAAGTATAATTTTATAAATGAAATTTTCAAAGCAATGTAAAAATACACACAAAAATAGAACACCAAACACATTCCCATAAAGCCAGATCAATGATATAAGATTAAACCTAGCCTGAAAAATCTGTGTTTATAACATAACTGTTTGGTTTGTTGGGGTAGGGAGCATGTTCCAAGATCAGTGTATAAGTGCCTTACTTACATAATGTATGTATTTGTTGACTGATTTGATGGGACTAACATTTATTTAGGCACTGGCGTCTCACTTCTAGTACACAGGTGCTTCATTATAGTGAATGCCTGAAAAATGAATTTAAACTTGTGGAATCATACACATACCAATGGTTTTGAGTCTTTTGCTTGCAAATAACACCCTTCAAGTACAAAAGAAAATGGTCTGTTCTAAGGAAAAGACACTTAGCCGTGCCACCTCTTTCCAAACCATCCCAATCCTAACTCCCAAGGCAGAAACTACAAATTACAGGGTGTATGCTAAGTCAGGTTCCCTATAATTTATTTAAAAACCAATGAATATGTTTTAAAAATAATTCTATTAAAGCTAGACTTTTACTCACAGTAAAACTCAGACATAGGCTTTACAAAGATTAACTGGGAAAATTCACTTAACACGCAGCACCTCATTTCTCCACAGTGGATAAACGTGGTTAAATTTTAACAACATGGTAGTGCTAGGCTAGAGGTAATCAATAAATATCTACAGAATTAAAATGAAAGCTAAAGTAACTGGACCACAAATTAGGAAACCTCATTTTTGCACTGAAAAGCCATAAAAGTGACTTTAGAAACCGCCATTATCCTCTTCTTAGTTTCCTCAAAAAGAAAAATTATCTAAATTATCAATAAAGCTTCTAGCTTTAAAATCCTATGATTCCATAGAGTTATGAAACAGATGTTCATTTTCCTGAAAAATGAAAGCCTTTATGACATGTGAGAAGCTTATCTTGAGTTTGCTAATTATTTGACAAAGAATCACTGTTCCACATTACTGACAAGGAATCGGGTAACAATGAAAGAAAAGCTTCTAAAACTGAAAATTCAACAGGAAAAGAAGCTGTTGTAACAAAACTTAATTTTCAGGCAAATGTGTATTACAAAGACAGGATAAATGTGCAACGACTGTTTTCCAGAACTGTACCCCACATTACCTACAAACACTAAACCATGAACAGACCATTAGAATTCTTTCCTATTTAATATACTCACATATTTCCACACAGTCAATTTAAGAACTAAAGATGCTTTTATACAGAGCTAGCTCAAGAACGGTGTAATCATGGTGTTAAGGAGGCCCTAGCAGCAGTTCAAGCTGCAAGAATCCAACAGACTGGAGAAAAACAAGAAGTCCTTGCTCTGGAATTCAAAATGAACCAAACCAACAACAAAACTTAATTCCCCTCCCTGTTTATCCTACCACACTTGGCTGTATGATGCTCTTACAGGCCATCTCCTTAACTTACTGTTTTTCTCCTCAGGGTATTCCCATGCTAATTTGATCCCGATCCTACTATTACCAAATTCAAGGATGGGTGGTGGATATAGCTGTGTTTCCTAGCCATCAACCTCTCTCACCCTCACCCTAGCCACCCGCTAAGAAAGTCATCTATGTCAAGATGGCATAAACATATGCATCACTATAAATCAAAATATTTAGACTCACTGATTAGAAAGCTTGACAAACCCTTAGTAGTACTATATTCTAACCATCTTAACTGAATTATAAAAATATATATTTACTGAAAATAATATAAAGCAAACTTACTAGTAGAGCCTTTCCCTTTTTCTATAAACACTAAGTAAGGCTCTGTTTCTTTCAGCCTCCAGCCCTACCCTCACATTCTCCACCCATCTACAACTATAATCACTATTCAGTTTGATGTATTCTTTTTTTTATGCCTTACTTGGCATAAAATAAAAATAAATATATATCTATAAAATAAAGATAATAATAGTGCCTACATCATAGGATTGTCCTGAGGATTAAATAATACATGTCATTTACTTGAAACCGGGCACTTGGTAAAGACTCACGTTAGCTGCTCTCAGATTTTAACTAATCCAATACAAATATTGAGGTTTTCACAATTTTTCATCATATTCAATGCTGTGATGAACATTCTTGTTCACCTTTTTTTTTCTACTAGGCAAATTCTTGCAAGTGAAAATGCCGATTCAAGCAAATATTCATGTAGTTTTGCTAGATAGGACCCAACCACCCACCAAAAACATTGAATTTATTTCCATCAGGAGATTTCTCCTACCTGTCTCCAACACTGGGTATTAATCTCTTTTTTTTTTTTTGATACAAGGTCTCACTATGTTGCCCACGCTGGTCTTAAACTCCTGGGCTCACATGATCCTCCCATCTCAGCCAAGTAGCTGGGATGGCCAGATGCCTGGCTAGGTGTTAATCTCTGCCAATCTGATGGGTAAAAATGATTAGTGTTTCATCACTTCTTCTAAAAGCTAAACATCTTTTTGTATGTTTTTGGTATCTGTACTCTTTTTTTATTTGCCTATTCATATCTGAAGCAGAAAGTCAGGAATGTTTTTCTCCTGGGTCAACAGGAAAGAAAAAACATCTGTGCCTCATTTCCTGGCCCAATTCAGGAACATGATTGATAGACCGCTCCTTCCTTCACTCAGTGGAATATAATTTTTAAGTTAAATTATCTCTTATTGCATAGATTAACTGCTTAATCAGGATCCATCTGCCCTTGTTTTTCTCCTCAGGGTGAAAACATGGTGCTACTAGGCTAGAAAGAGGTTATCAATAAACAAAAGATTAGCTATGAGCCAAACACCCCTCTTTCATTAAAATTTAGATACCTCTTTTTTGTCCATTCATATATATAAAATAAAATGAGCAACTAGTGAGAGCTCAGTCAGTATTTGGGCAAGTCGCTCTTTCATTTCCTCAGGAAGGCCAACTGTTTCCATTAAGAAAAGAAGTTGACAAAGTCATTAAGTGATTTTGCTTCCAGATTGTGATTTTTTGTTTATTTTCCTCCAGGTCTCTTGTGGCCTTTTTTCTTATAAATGAAGGAACTAAGGTCCAAAGAAGTAAAGCCGTAGAACTTTGATCTCTTACCTTTCAGTCCTGAGTTTTGCTACCAAATCATGAAACACTCTCTTCCTGGGACTGCAGCCCTCAAATGCTCCCACTACTAATTTCCTCCCTTGAGGAACTTCAGAGTTAGAAAGGACTGTTGATTGCTGCTTCCAAGCTATATTCCTTCTCCTTCTTACAAAGACCACAGGTACCAATGCAGGGAAGGTTGCAAGGCTCTACCTCAGCCCCTTCCACCTTGCAGACTCAGACTGTGTTATCATCAGAAACTTCTCCACGATCACAGTCTTTCTTCGAGACCAAAATGTCCCACATCCCAGATGGCTTACTCAGTCACACCCAATACAGCAGTTTTTCAACATCAGTGGGAACTGTGGCCCACCTCCATTCTCTCTATTCACTCTTCCTTTGTCTGCAATCCAGCTCAGATTTCATGTTCTATCATTCTCTTGGCCAAATCCTAAACCTCCAGCCACCTAGCAACAACCTAAACCTGTATGAATGCCACAGTCCACCTTCTCCATACCTCAGACAGCTGGATACGGCTAGAGAAAGTTCCCTAAACAAGCAGAAGTTTCCACCGTAAGCTTAGTCACCAACTGCTTGCTAAATAAAACCCAACAATTCTATCTTTCTCTTGTCAAACTGCCATGTGAGTCTTCAAACTTGCCCTCTCCCCAAATGTTCATTCCCAAGCAGATGGTCTGACCTGGAAAAGCATCAGACCAAAAACTCTCTCAACTGCCTCTCTGTCCCTTAGTGCATATCTGTCTTTACACCTGTCTTCCCTTTCTTTTACAAAGGAGGAACAGATATATTCCCAAGGTTAATCCTTCCAAGTGTACTCTAGAGCTCGTTCTTAGGAAACTTGGACTTTTAATTATTCCCTTTATCCAGAGGTTCAACTCTTCTTTTAATGGGAATTTCCCAATAGCCTTTACTCTGTTCTCTCAGAAAACAGAAGAGGGGGGTAAAGGAAAAGGAAGAGAAAAGGGATGATTAGAAGAAAAATCTCCTTTGTTGTCAAATCTCCTCCCACTATGCCCATCCTATATCACAGCCAAACTTCAAGACCTCTCTACCCATCTGTTTACTAGAGGACCTCTCTGCATATCCCATCTATGTGAGGGGGTTGCATAGAGAACACCGATACTCAAACAAAAGAACTGCTCCAGCTGAAGTAGAGACACACTCTTGTTTGGTCCCCACCTCAGCATTGCTCAGGAAGCCCGAGGCTCTGTGGAACCTATAAAACCACTGCTTGAGGCAAGCAAAACAGGTATGTAAACTTGTCCCTTGAACATTTTGCCACTGAGTCTTAGTTCCTTTTTTTTCCCCTTTAAACTTGAAATGCCAACAAATGAAAATTCCATGAGAATAAGAAGCTGTTCCACAAAATATCTATTGTCAGTGTCTTGAAGAGTGATGGGGACACAGTAAGCACTCAATAAATACACACTGAATGAATGATGCTCTTCCTCCTAAGTGCCAGTCAAAGTCAGTCTTCAGTGTCATACAAATAGGATCTTAAAAATCTTCTACAATGCTGCTACATAGAATTAAATTACGTGTACTACACATGCTAAGCAGTAAGCCAGGCACTGAAGATGCAGAATGCAAGACACAGTTCCTGCTCTTGAAGGCTCTCAGTCTGGAACTCTTATAATATGGTCCTTATGCAATTCTACATTATATTCATTTATTTAATTCTTCCACTAGATGAATACCTATCATGTCACAAACCCAGACCCTATATTACTCCTAATATCTCATTTATCTTAAAACTATCACAAAGGTCAGACTTAATAATTCCTGAATTGCATTTAAAATTATAGAAAAATTATTTAAAACATTTTCTAAGGTAAATGTTAGGAAGTAAAATCCTAACTCTTTTTTTTCTGAGACAGCTGTGTGTGTGTGTGTGTGTGCGCGCGCACGCGCGCGCGCGTGCATGTGTGTGTAGAGACAGGATTGTATGATGTTGCCCAGGCTGGTGTGTGGGGGGGGGTGTGTGTAGAGACAGGATTTTATGATGTTGCCCAGGCTGGTGGGGGTGTGTGTGTGAAGAGACAGGGTTTTATGAAATTGCCCAGGCTGGTTTTGAACTCCTGAGCTCGAGTGATCTGCCTGCCTCAGCCCCCCAAAGTGCTAGGATTACAGACATGAGCCACCAGTCCCAACACCCACAACTACTTCTTGTTCACCTACCAATTATATAACTAGATTCCCATATAAACCAGCTTATGTTTAAAAAGAAAGTTTCGGTCAGGCACAGTGGCTCACTGTAATCTCAACACTTTGGGAGGCTATGGCAAGAGGATCACTTGAGCCCAGGAGTTCAAGACCAGCCTAGGCAACATAGCGAGAACCCATCTCTAGAAAAAGGCCGGGCGCGGTGGCTCACGCCTGTAATCCCAGCACTTTGGGAGGCCGAGGCGGGTGGATCACGAGGTCAAGAGATCGAGACCATCCCGGTCAACATGGTGAAACCCCGTCTCTACTAAAAATACAAAAAATTAGCTGGGCATGGTGGCGCGTGCCTGTAGTCCCAGCTACTCGGGAGGCTGAGGCAGGAGAATTGCCTGAACCCAGGAGGCGGAGGTTGCAGTGAGCCAATATCGTGCCATTGCCCTCCAGCCTGGGTAACTAGAGTGAAACTCCATCTCAAAAAAAAAGAAAGAAAAGAAAAAGGTTTACGACTTAGCAGGGTGTGATATGGTGGTGTGTGCTTGGAGTCCCAGCTACTCAGGAAGGTGAGGCAGATGGCTCACTTGAGTTCAGGAGGTCGGGGCTGCAGTGAGCCTGGAACATGCCACTGTACTCCAGCCTGGATGACAGAACAAGACCCTGTCTCAAAACAAAGCAAAAAGTTTTAAGGTTTGTCAGCTATACAAATAAATGATAATCAAATATTGCTTTAAAAAAAATTTGTTGAGACCAAGTCTCACTCTGTTGCCCAGGCTGGAGTACAGTGGCATGATTTCAGCTCACTGCAACCTACGCCTTGCAGGTTCAAGCAATTCTCCTGACTCAGCCTCCTGAGTAGCTGGAACTACAGGCGTGTACCACCATGCCCAGCTAATTTTTGTATTTTTGGTAGAAACAGGGTTTCACTATGTTGACCAGGCTGGTCTCAAACTCCTGGCTTCAAGTGATCTGCCTGCCTTGGCCTCCCAAAGTGCTGTGATTACAGGCATGAGCCACCCTGCCTAGCCTAAAAGTATTTTGAAATGTAAAATATATCTACCCTTTAGCCCAGCAATTCTACTTTTTAGGCTATCCTAAATATAAACATACACATACATACAAGAATGTACAATTACCTACTGGCCTAGAGGTTAGTGGAATGAGAATATCATGAATTGAACAAAGAGACTTGCAGAGAAATATGTATGATTCTACTTTTGTTATTAAAAAAGGAAAAATATAAATAGTATATATATAATTACAAAAACACAAGCAAGGAGGTGGAAGGTGGGATAGTTTGAATGTGTGTCCCCCCCCCCAAATTCACACATTAAAATTCTAAACCCCAAGATGATGATGGTGTTAAGAGGTGGTACCCTTGGGAGGCAATTAGATTATGAGATCTGAGCCCTCATGAATGGAATTAGTGTCCTTTAAAAGAGGTCAGAGGGAGACCCTTGGCTCCTTCTACCATGTGAGGACACAGCAAGAAGGCACCATCTACAAATCAGGAAGAGAGACACCGAATCTGGTTAGCACCCTGATCTTGTACTTCCCCACCTCCAGAGCAGTAAGAAATCAATTTGTTTATAAGCCACTGATTTTATGGTGTTTTCTTATGGCAGCATAAATGAACCAAAGCAGAAGGATACAATCCAACCATTAACATTGGTTGCTTCACAAACTAGACAAAGAGAGATCTGCTTTCCAGATACTCCTCTATGTTGTTTGACATAGAGCATATACTGGTTTTGCAATTAAAAAGTTTATTCTTTTAAACGTGTGAAAAGGCTTTTTCTTGTGGTTTAGTTCTAAATATCAGCATTTGCTAAGTTCCGGACTTTTGTCATGCAATCATCCTACAACTATAAGCCAATACACGATTCTGAACGACTTCACGGTAAAAAGGGAGAAGGGTAGAGGTTGTGTATTAGTGACAACTTCTCTTCTCAGCAAGAGGCCTAATATACTGAGGGATAGGAGAAGAAAGGAGGAAAATGCTGAGAAGGCATTTAATACACACACAAAAATGTTAACAGGAAACAAACAAAAAAAGTTAAACACTAAAACAACATGAAAATGGAAATGACTGGCAGATTCCCAAGTCTGCTAAAAATCCATAAGCAAAAGGCCAATTAATCAATAATGTATTCAAGATACTATACATTTTCAATAACGTTTTCCCCAGTTTTGGACAGTATTGCAGTTGTAAATACAATTTTACATATTACTCTCCTTTAGGAACTGTACTTTATCTGTAACACCAGCAAATATTCCAAGAGCCCGAAGAATCACTACAGGTTTAGAGCACTCTAAGTAATGTTTTACCTGTTTTCAAAAACTGTGCTGTAAATTGTCATATATCTGATATAATCAGGCATTGGGACGGCTTTGGGATGACTGCTACCATTCCCACCAACCCCTCATATCTGTACAGCACTTTATAGTTTACAAAGCTCTTTGATATACATGAATCAAATATTCCAACTAAGAGAAAGCAATTAAAGTAAAATCTATGCATCATTATAAACATACACAATTTAACCTCTGATGACTGAAAAGGTTGCAGAGAATTAAAATGTATTACCATAAGCTATTATAAATATCAATTTACTGTAGATTCTTATTTTCATAAATAAAAAACTGAAGCTGAGAAACTACCACAAGACCAAAAGCTTAACTTTTTTTCGGGGGGGGGGGAATCTTTTTTATTTTTATACACGACAAGATTTTACAACAAGAATAGTCAGTTAAATAGTACAAATTTACATTCATGAGGAAGGTTAAAAAAAAATTCAACTAGGCCATGGGCAGTGGCTCACGCCTATAATCCCAGCACTTTGGGAGGCTGAGGCGGGTGGATCATCTGAGGTCAGGAGTTTGAGACCAGCCTGGCCAACATGGTAAAATCCTGTCTCTACCAAAAATACAGCTGGGCATGGTGGCAGGCACCTATAATCCCAGCTACTCAGGAGGCTAAGGCATGAGAATCACTTGAACTTGGAAGGTGGAGTTGCAGTGAACCAAGATCCTACCACTGTACTCCAGCCTGGGCGACAAGTGAAACTCCGTCTTAAAAAACAAATTGAACTAAAAAATAACACGTTTTCCTATAACCCATAATCCCACATTTTACAGTGCAGGGGATGAGGAGCCTGGTGGGGGGCCATCTAAAAAAGGTCTCTCCAAAAAGAAATGACTTAAATTTCACATTCCCTCTCCACACAGGATCCAAACTGTGAGAGTATAATTTACAATTCATCTTTTTCAGCTGTAGATTCCTTAGCCGTTTCTTGTTCTTCTTCATCTGTTCCCACATCCATTTCTTTGTCTTCGTCTTGCTCTGTGTCTTCTGTTGTGTCTTTTGTCTCTTCAGGTTCTTCTTCCGGTTCTTCTTCTACCTTTGCATCAGGGTCAATGTTCAAACTGAGGTGGAGCATTCTTTTTATTCTATCTCCATATGCTGTAATGTCTGGTAAAAGATATCCTGACCAAAACATTGCTGTTTCAAACAAAACGACAGCAAGATCCAAAGCTGTTTTACCATCTTCATCTTCCTTAATTCATCGAAACATGTCTCTGATCAGTGGGTGTCTGGGATTAATTTCAAATGTTTTCTTCTGACTCACATAGTAATTTGTAGAGATGTCCTTGCCCATCTGGTACGCTTGTGCTTTCATGATTCTCTCCGTGTTGCCAGGCCATCCGTACTGGATGGCCACCAAAGCTCACAGAGATTCTGGCTGAGACACCACAGCCTTTTCAGTCTTGTCCTTAAGGGCTTTATCTTTCATCCAAGGGAGCAGAGGCTCAAATTCTTTCTCAACTGCTTCATGACTCTTCTTAGTTTTCCCACTTTCATCAAACTTCACTGCTTCCTTGACAACATTCTGGAATCTCTTCCCATAAAATTCGGAAAGGGCCTGAATGCGGTATTCACCCACAGGTTCCGTGAGGTAAATAACTTCATAGGCCTTTTTCAGAAGTCGCTCAACAATGGAAAAAATTCAGCCCTTTTTCTGCTGGACCCAGCCATGAAGTAGATTTTGTCTTGTTTTTCCTTCATTTTTTCCACATACTGGTCCAGGCTAGTACTGTTAGCTGGATGATGAGAAGACTGGAATCTAAGAAGTTTCACGTGTTCGATTCGAGTGGTCTTCAATTACACCAAGCTTGATGTTGGTACCAAATTCTTTCCAAAAGGTATCATTGTATTACTCATCAACAATCTTCTTAATCATGTCCAGTGTTTTATGAACAAGCTTCTTCCTAATCACATTAAGCAGTTTATGCTGCTGAAGAGTCTCAAGGGAAACATTCAAGGAAAGAACATCTGAGTCCACCACACCCTGAACAAAATTAAGGTACTTAGGCATCATATCATGGAAGTCATCTATGATGAATACACGGTATACATAGAGCTTAATGTAATCACTCTTTTTAGATCCATATTCGTCAAATAGACCATGTAGAACAGATGTGGGTACAAATAAAATTGATTTGAAGGTAACTTCCCCTTCAGCAGTAAAGTGAATATAAGCCATGGAGTCAACACTTTCCTTTGAAAATGATTTGTAGAAAGTTTTGTATTCATCTCCTTCTACTTCTTTGGATGTTCTCTGCCATATTGGTTTGATATCATTCATATGTTCCCAGTCTCAGACAGTTTTTCCAACTTTTTTTAGTCTTTGGTTTCTTTTTTTCTTCTTCTTCTCCTGCAGCTTCCTTATGAGATTCTTCTTTCTCTTCTTTTGCTGCTGCTTCTTCCTCCATGGGCTCCTCAACAGTTTCAGTCTTGCTGCTCCACACATAAACAGGAAAGTTTATGAACTGTATTTTTTGATGAGATTTTTAATTGTATCCGATTCAAGGTAATCAGATGCTTCTTCTTTGAAAACAAGGGTAATGGTCGTTCCCTATCCTAGAGTGTTTCCTCTTGTGTCAGCAATTGCAAAAAATTCACTGGAGTCAGACTCCCAGATGTGCTAGGTATCATTGTGTTTTGATGTGACAATAACCTTACCTGCTAAAGGAAGGTGACACCAAACTGGCCAATCAATTCAGAAGGTGACTGGCCATCTGCCTGTGCTTCATTCATTTTGTTTACAAACTCGCTTGTCCCAGATTTGGCTATGGTATCAACGTTTTTAACCAACTGTCCTCTGGTCATTCCTACACCAGTGTCTGTGACATCCAGCAGGTACTTCTCCTCATCACACTTAATTTTGACTGTTAGTTCCTCATTTCCAGAAAGAGCATTTTCATCAGTCAGTGATATTAGCTTTATCTTATCTAAAGCATTGGAAGCATCTGAAACCAGTTTTCTCAGGAAAATCTCTTTATTTGTATATAATGAATTGATAGTTTCATCATTTTGTTAACTTCAGCTTGGAAGGCAAACTTTTCCTACTTAAGTTCTCTTACTGGTGATGCATTTACTCCATCCAGCTGAATAGCTTCTTCTTCTCTCTGTACTGTTTCATCATCCATCCTTGAGCCTTCTCCACTTTTACCCAGATCCTCTTCTCCTGTACCACCCACATCAATTTGATCATCAGCTCTGACCAACCTGAAGGTCAGCAGGGCCCAGCAGAGGCCCAGCACCCACAGGGCCCTCATGGTGTGTGTCCAGTAAGTCTCAAGTCCCTTTGGATCGCAGGAGCCGCCTCCACCTCCCCCACTGACTGCCGACCTCCTCACACTTCCAGCCGAGTGGTCCACCCACAAGTTTGGCTTTTATAAGCAAAGGTCAATTCTCAGAACAAAGTCTACCCCATTGGGCTGTGGTTGATAATTAATAAGTAATCCACTCACAAATATTTCTTAATACATAAAGAAAAAACACGTGAAAATCTAGGCTATAATCCTTGTCAAAATATTTCTTATACTACTTCTTGCTAAAAGGTTAAAAAATACTAATATGGTTTTACATCACGCCAAAAAGGGACTTATATAACTGTGTATGGATTTTCCAAGGTGGAAAGCTGAAAAATCTAATTTCAGAAATATAAGTAGACACTCAACATATTTATCAATATGCCAATCACGAAAGAAAAAAACATGCATATCTATTTACTTCTAGATATAGCAAAGATAAATTAATTTTATAGTGCCTTCTACCCACTTATGGGCATTGTACACATACTAAATAAAACTTTTCCAGGAAAACAAGCCATATACATGAAGCCAGTAAGATACACTTTCCAGTTATTTAGCAAAGTCCAATATAGAGAAGGGAATGAAGAATGGGTGAATTCACAAAGTAGTAAGATTTCATAAATCATCTAAAATGAATGATAACTGGAATTCAAGTAAAAGATTCAAATGAGGTTAAGTGATAACCAGAAAAGGCCATACAAAGTAAATCCATTTAATACAGAGACCAAATTTTACAATAAATAGTGGGCATAAAAAGTTTGATTTGGACATTCTCTTGAAAAACTTTTAGTTTACCTTGTATGTGATACAATTCAGATTATAATGGAAACAATGTGCTTATTCTTAGAACATAAAAAGAGAAAATTAAATGTTGCTTCTGTGGCAAAATTTTTTCCAAAAAACTGTATGCTAGCCCAATTCAAAATCATTTAATTTTCACAGGGCAATCATAAAGGTTTTGTTTTCAAAACACTCAAGTTACATTAAGCTTCCCAAATGCCTCTCTTAATGCTTCAATTTTCAAACCATTCTCCCTTTAATGACTATAACTCAAAAGCATTGTTGATCTTTCTCTTGTTTACTTATTAACTGGTCTGATTAAATCACCTCAGAAGCTTAACATACAAACAAATTACAAGTCAGGACAGATGCACACACTAAATGAAGAATGGTTTCTGAATGGGTACTAACTTTATAAGTGGTACATGAGTGAATATTTTGCTTTCCTACACAACTTCTCCTGCAACCTTGTAACTGCAGGAACGTGAATGAGAAATTCATAGCCAATGAGAAACCCCTGTGTGTGTATTTATATTACCTGTATATATAACAACAGGGGACATAAGTCTTGGTCTGGATATCTTAGGGTATGTAAAATGTATCTTAATCACATTTATAAATGATTTTTTGTAGTGTAATATAATACTGTACCAAGGTTGTCAGGGAGTTCCTTTTCATATAGAGTCTCTCCAAGTACTGCAGTCCCTCATCTTTCAGTAACTCCAATGGAAAATGGTGCAGATTCCTATAATTTAAGAACAAATTCTTGTGCTTTTCCAGCCTTGCCACAGAGATCGTCTTACAAAGTTCAGATGCCATGACTGAATATATCCCATCAGGCAGGCTTGTAGCATTACATCTTGTCAAAATTGGTCCATTTCTATAAAGACAACAAGAAAACGTATTCATTATGATTTTTTACAAGCATTGCCATATAAACCAGTTAGCATACAGAGCTACTGGAAGACACTGAAAAAGATAATACATTCAATCCTACATTTTACTTTCATAACAACTAAAATTGTCACACATATTTAGGAGGAGATTAAAATAAATAACAATTTAATAAAAATACTCTAATTCGACAATATTTATTACTTATTATAGTCCTAATGGGAAAAAAGTTTTTGCCCGTGAGATAGGAACTCTTGTCTCAGAAAAACAGTGACCAGTTTCATAACATGCAACCAAAAGAGAAGCTTAAAAACCACATGCAGCAAACCCCATTTCGTTTATGAACTACCTCATTTTGTAGTCAGCTTATCGTGCTTTAAAAATATTAAAATACATATTATTTATATCTAGAGCAAAATATTGTCCTATATTCTGATTTTTTCTTTATCTCTTTATTCTTTTCTTCCTTTTTTTTGTTTTTTTTTTTTTTTAGAGACAGGGTCTCACTCTGTTGCTCAGGCTGGAATCCAGTGGCTCAATCATAGCTCACTGTAGCCTCAACTCCTGGGCTTAAGCGATCCTCCTCCCACCTCAGCCTCCCAACTAGCTGGAACTATACGCATCACCATCACACTTGGCTAATTTTTTTATTTGTTTGTAGAGATGGGGTCTCACTATATTGCCCAGGCTAGTCTCAAATTCCTGAGCTCAAGCAATCCTCCCACCTGGGCCTCCCCAAGTGCTGGGATTACAGGTGTGAGCCACTGTGCCTGGCCTCTTTGTTTTTAGCTTTACAGATTAGCAGAGGTATCAAATAAATAGAGCCAGGGCCACACAGTTTCATTATTTTAAATTATTTCAATGAAACAAGAAACACTGCACTCAGAAACAAGAATCCTGTATCATTCTATAACATTACAATGCCTCTGGGGCTCCAGTTGCCCAATATATACAATGGAGATAGCAATTAATGTACTGGCTAACAGGCCTGAGTCCAGGTCAGATTATTAAAATTCTCTTCTAGCTCTAAAATTGACAAGGGCAAGAAGACAAGTAACATTTGCCATTTTATCCACTAGGCACAGAGCTAAAACAAACTTCACTATCAGTTAACACAAAAAGAAAGAAACTCAAGGCTTCAGTGATTTGTCCAAGATCAAACAGTTCACAAGGGATAAAAGCAAGGGTTTGATGCCAGGTCCAGTGGATTTCAAAGCCTGGGTTCTTCACAGACAGTGACTCACAAGGTTCCACAGGATAATAAGGAAATGCTAAAACAACTACAAAGAAGCTGAGTTTTGCTTAAAGATTTGACTGTTTTCCTCAACACTCTTTCCAAACTCTCTATTGGAAAGTACCTTTCAATAATTTTTTTTTTCTTAACGCAAGTGATTTTCGCTGGTAATTAATACCAAATTAGTACAAAATCCAGCAACATAAGCTTTCAATAAACAGAGTTTTGTAATTTTTTGGTTATATTTTATTATTTCCAAACTCGAATTCCTAGCTCATGAGACAGCACTTGCCATTTTATATTAAAAGGCAAAGTATGAAATATTAACTGTTTCCAATGCAATGTAAGGATCCAATACTTTCCCATATTCCACCTACTCACCTATTTTGTGAGACATATTATGTGACTTTGTGCAAGATAATCTTTCCACATCTTAATTCTCCTACCCATAAAGCAAAGAGAGTAGACTACAAATAACCTCAATGATTCTGTGTAGAAAGTGAAACTCTACAGGTAATTATTCACTGAAGTAAACTGTTAGCAGTTTAGATGTCTCACAAACAGCTCAAACTTAACACAAAGAGCTTTCTACTTTCATCACCAATATGAATCTCCCTAATTTTTCCCATCTCAGTAAATAGCGCACCCTCTCCAACCACCCAGTGGTTCAAGCTGGAGAAACAGGAAGTCATGAATGATTCCACCCTCTCATTCTCTAACCACTTCCAATCTATCACAAGGCCAGTGGCTTCCATCTCCCAAATACATCTCAAATCCATCCAAATCTCTCCATCTGCCAAAACCACAAGCCACCGTCATCTCCTGCCTGGCCAGCTATATTACTGGCCTCCCTGTGTCCACTCTGGTCACTTCCAACACATTAATCCCAGCAGTGGGCTTTTAAAAATGTACATGCAATTACGTCTCACCTTTCTGGCATACATCTTACTAAATAAACCCTTCAGAAACTTCTTATTTAGAAAATCAAACTCATAGTAGGCCTTGAAGACACCTCACCACCTGCCCCGACCCACTTCTTCAGCACTTTGCTCGGCTCCTCACCAAATTCCGGGGCTTTTTCTAATCCTTAAAGCTACCAAACCCCTAACACCATTTACTGCTCTCCTCTTAGCGTACAAAGCAATGTCCCATCATTCTCCAGATTTCAACCTAACAATCACTTCCCTGGGCCAGGCGCAGTGGCTCTTGCCAGTAATCCCAGCACTTTGGGAGGCCAAGGCAGGTAGATTACCTGAGGTGAGGAGTTTGAGACTAGCCTGGCCAACTTGGCAAAACACCGTCTTTACCAAAAATACAAAAATTAGCCGGGCATGGTGGCGGGCACCTGTAATCCCAGCTACTCAGGAAGCTTAGGCAGGAGAATCGCTTAAACCTGGGATGCAGAGATTGCAGCGAGAGGAGGTTGCACCATTGCACTCCAGCCTGGGCAAAAGAGCAAGACTCTGGCTCAAAAAAATAAAAATAACTTCCCTATCCCAAAGTATTCCCCTGGTGTTCTTTCAGAGCAACTTGGCTGTTTGTTTTTTTCTTCGTAGGACTCCTCACAATTTGTCATCTAAATATTTATCATTGCACCTGTTTATTGTCAATCAAGCCAAAAAGCCTGTAATTAAACCCTTCTGAAACTTATTTAGAAATCCTGACGGCAGAGGCTGTGTTGTTTTCTTCACACTTGCATACCTGCATCTAGAACACTATCTAAAAGTAACCCTTCATAATACCTAGGTGATGGGTGGATAGGTGCAGCAAATTACCACATATTTACCTGTGTAAACCTGCATATTCTGCACATGTACCCAGGAACTTAAAATAAAATTTTAAAGTAAGTCCTCTAATATCTGATGACACGTGAAACAACGTTGCAAGGTTGATTTCTCAACCACCCATGTCAAGACCACGGATAGATCCTCTAACCTTACTGCATGCCATAAGGACGTCTAATCTTTACAACCATGCATTGCAATAGACATTAGTTAGCACGTTTTGTAGACGAGGAAACTGAGTTTCTCAGAGGGTAACGTACCATAGTTCCATCGCAGGTAGACTGGTGCACCGCCGCCCTATAATGCAAAACCACACTCACTGAGGGAAGATTCAGTAAGAGATTCCCTGTAACCTGATGGCTTTGAATATTCTGAAATGGGATTGGCTGCCTCAAAAACACCGTTACATTCTGTTAAAATTGCTACAAAGGCTGTTTAGGAGATAAAATCTGAACTAATGAAATCCCAAAGCTGCCAATAATGCTGATAAAGCATCAACAATGCTCACAGTTTTGCAGCATGCAATTCATGGGCCGTACACAACCTTTAACAAGATAATTTTCTTACCCCATTTCACTTTACTACCTCTTACCTAGTTAAGCAAACTATCTCTTGTATAGTTACACTACCTCTTACGTAGTTAAGGCAAATAGTATTACTTCATATCAGCTGTGTAGGTCCGCACCTACACACGAGCTTTCCGGCAGGTGAACACTATCATATTATTAAAAACAAAATTAAAAAATAAAAAACCTCCTATTTAACAAAATTCTACACATTTTAAAGCGTATTTTCAAAGAAAGGAGTCCCTTAGACTGGCTTCCCCGTACTCAATTTAGTAGAACACGCATTTCAATTTCCTAACGCTGGAGATTAGAGAATTATAAGCTGCATATTCAAAGCATTTGTAAAAGGGTATCTTCTCAGCTCAGTGGTAACAAACACTGGCAGAAGTCTTGGGCGAAACGCCAGACACTGAGGTCGTTACAGTTGGGAAGCAGCGAGCCCAGCAGCAGGGATTTCAGGGACGCGGTATCCAGGGTTCTGGGGTCCGGGCGGCAGGGGTCCGGGGGCCGCGGAGTGCCAGGAGGACCCGGCAGCTGTGGCCACCCGAGGCCCAGGCCGCCCCGCTGTCCCACTCGCCGCGGCCCGGACGCTTTTGCGAGGCCAGGTCTAGGGCGTCCCCGCCGGTGGCCGGGTCAGCGAGCCCTGCCACTCGAACCACCCGACGAGGCAGACAGCTCTACTCACCTCAGCGCCGGCAGAGCCAGCGCTCCGGAGCGCAAGCGGCGCTGGAAGGCAAGCCGGAGACGGCGGGCGGGCGGGCGGGGCAGGGAGCCGGGCGGGGCAGGGAGCCGGGCGGGGGCGGGGCGGAGCGCCGGGCGGCGGGGGTGGCGGGGCGGGGCCCCGGGGGCGGAGCGGAACCCGCGCTACAGGGAACTGGGGAAGAGGGAGCGGGAGAGGATTACGGAACCTCGCGATAATCTCCGGCGTTCTCGCAGTTTCACGATAGGTGCGGCGAAACGCTCGTTTGCCAATCGATGTGTCTATTGGCCTGGAGAGCGACTTCCTCTACGCTGGCCCCGCCCACCGCTCTACTCTTGCTTCCGGCTCCGGCGTGTGGGTTTTCTGTCAACGGAGCGGCTTTTATTTTAGCGGGTTGAAGGGGTAATTTCGCCGGCTCCAACCTCGGGAACTGCCAGTTACGGACCTTTTCCTTCATACATTCATTCAGTCACTCGGCCTCTCATTCGATGGCACACGTTGAGGGATTACAACAATGACATCCCACCTTGAGCGTTCATTCTAAGAGCTGTTTGTAGATTATCTCGTTGAACCCTTCACAGCAATCCCATGACACAGGGAGTAACAGTGCCAGTCTGACGGATGAAAAACTGAGGCCAGTGGGTTTCTGTAACGAAGCTAACGTTAGTTAGCAAGCAGTGAGCCTATGCACCGGATTTAAGGGATCACTGCGCACTGCTAGATACCAAAGATGTGGAGGCAACCTAGTCTCTGCGCTTCAAACACCCATTGTGAGAAAAGATTCCTAAAAAAGACAATAACAATTTAGTAAGTTAAATACAATGGCAGTTCTTAGCATGACTGAGTAGGCCGTCGATATGTGTTTCTTCAAGACGAAAATTCCTATGTCAGCGAAATAGCATCAGCGAAAGAGAGCTTTATGCTGGTAAAAATACTTCCAAGCATTGTTCGGAAACACTTTGAAAAGGCACCGTTTGCTATTTTTTGTTCTGTGAAAAGCCTATTTGCGAGGCTCCTTGTCAAGGAACCTTAACTTTATCAGGTGGTTTTACAGTGGTTGACTTAATTACTCATAGAGATGAATAACCTAGAAAGCAGAGTTAGATTAAATTTAAAAAAAAAAAAAAAAGCATCGGTTTCAAAACAAGGTATGAGTTGTAATAAAATATGTATCAGTTATCTATTAAATCTGGTCTTCAAGAGCGACTCAGGTATACAGCATGGTATATGTCATGTATTTCTAAGACAGTTTCGTAATACCTAAGAATTCGTGGCACTCAGAAATTTTTTGCTGGACTTAAAATGAGGAAATTCACATTTTGTGTAAAAACAAAGATACTTAGGGTATTTAACGGTCAGCCCAAATAATAAGATTTGCTGTTAATATATGAAGCTTTACCCCCCAAAAAAGAAAAAAGATTAACAACAGGCAGAACGATTTTTTTCTAAGTAATGTTAGCCTCTTAGTTTTCATTTTTACTTTTTAAGGGGAATACTGTTTTTCAGTGCATTAATTTAATATCTGGTATTTGACCATGAAAAATGAATCATTTTAAAATAACTTTCACCTCCTCCCCAAATTGACACAAAAGTTGCCGACTGATTATATGTTACAGTATCCTATGACTCCACTCCTGGAAGTTCTCCCAATTTGTAGAGAATCAGTTTGCACATTTTTTCTCTCTTAAAAACAAAGGGGAAAATATCCTCTAAGCTGGTGATTTTACATTCTTTGACAAACTGCAGTATCGACAGGCAGCGATACCACTTTAAGAAAATGCCAAGGAAAGACCTCATTTTAAAATTCCCACCTCTGGCTCCCAAGGATTGGGTTGCAAACTTCGGCAAAATACTCTTCTCCACTCGCTATTGGTGAGTGATCTATCATTCATCTTTTGCCTGGAATTTTATGAGGTATCCACTTGCTTTACGGGAAAAGGCTGCTCCGGAACGGCCCTATTTTAGGCTTTTCATGGTTATCAGTCTGTACAAAGAATCACCAAATAGAAAGCAGGAACCAAATGGCAAATCACACTGCCAAGACAACTGTCTAATTCGCTCGAAAAAGAAATGGTAAGCCTCTCCAGCAGACTGGGTTAAACTGGCAAAGGATTTTACGACATAGTTGGAGATGAGAGAGTTACGGAAACTTTTTTCGGTTTTTTACTAGTTTTAAAGGAGTGATTGTCAAGGAAAAGCAGAGAAAATATATGCACAATTTAAAGGTAGCAGGGAGAAGAGTGTTCAGAGAGCATTTTTCTCTTTAGGGTGTTTGGAAAGCATCATGGCCCAGATTATCAGTGGATTTTTGAAAGGTAAAGGAAACAATAAGATCATTTTCTATTTTAAGAAACTGCGGTATTGTTGCTTAAATGTGAATTTAGAAGGACATTTAGTAATATTGTAATTTTTAAATGCGTATTTTCATTTGTATATTATCATACTTGGCATAATAGATAATACATCTATTAAAAGATACAAGAGAAAACAGAGTTGTTTGAACGCAAATTTTGTGTATATTCGTAGATTAGGGAATCCAGGGACAGATCTGCTAACGGCTAAACAACATACTATAGATACCTGAAGCAGAATCAGCATGTAAGGATAAATTCTCAAAAAAGGAATTCAGCGTCATATTTTCAAAAATTACATTTTAAATGAAAGCAAATATGAAAGAATTTATCAAGAAAACATTGATAAACATGAATAGCTATTTCCTGTGTTGCTTCTTTAATCCATATAGAGGAATATAAATTAGTAAAATACAGCTCCTCCAGAACAGGGACAAATGAGGATCAAAACATGTCTTAATGCCCAGATGACTGCTGTAAACCACAGGTACTTCAGGAGCTCAGCTCAATGTGAGATGAATTATTCAGGAAAGGCTTCACAGTATGGGTAAGACTCACTTTGGGCCTGAGCAATGAGCACAATTTCAAAGAGAAAAGGGAAGTGGCATCCCCAATAGTGAGTGAGTTGTTAGCAAATATGTGCAGCCTGAGGAAGAGTTGGCTCTGACTGCAGCGGAAGGTTCGTTTGGAAACTTTGGTTAAAAATTTTAAGAAAGCCTGAGAAGTTACCTGAAGAGCCAAAATTCCCATAATTAAGGGTTTTGGTTCTATGTTTGGAACAGGAGGCACACTTGATGGAAGTAATATTTGAAGACGATAAAACTGACAGTGCAATTTAAGACGGTTCCAAGGGCAGAGAGCGGAAGCTAAGGGGCCCCATACTGTAAATACTGGCACACAGGTTAGTAACTTTGCTTCTTACCTAAATACTTTACCTTACCATTGTTGAATAATATGAATTTTGATGCATTTCTTTGTAGTTTTTGAAAGCATTTTTACTTCTTAAGATTTTGGAAGGCCCCTGCCATATTGTCTTGGGGAATCATGGTTGCCCCATCTTTATAAAAGTCTTGTCATAAGATGTATAAAAATCAGAATTACACATAAAACTGCATTGTGGTTTTATAGCTATTTTTGACAGCTTTCATGAAGTATAATTTATATATTATAAAGTTCATTTGTTTTAATGGTATAACTCAATGATTGTGTTAGAAAATGTAATAGAGTTGTACAACCATCATCACATGCCAATTTTAGAAAATTTTTGTCATCCTGAAAAAATACTTTGTGCTCATTTGCAGACAAGTCCTGGCTTCCTGTCCTTAGCTCCAATCACTAAACAACTTTCTGTCTCTGTATATTTATCTTTTCTGGGCACATAAATGGAATTAGACAATATGTGATCTTTTGCATCTGGTTTCTTTTACTTAGCATAATGTTTTTGAGGTTCATCCCATGTTGTATTATGTATCATTACTTCATTCCTTTTTATTGGTAAATAATAATCCACTGTATGGCAATACCACATTTTATTTATCCGTGTACCAATTGACAGACATTTGGATTTCTTCCAGTATTTAAATATAGTGTTTAATGGTACTAATTGTAATTGTAATACAGTAAACACAGGAGAGTATTTAGCTATTATAAATACTGCTGTATGAAGATGGGTACAAGTTTTTTATGAACACGTGTTTTCAGTTTCCTTGGGTGTATACCTAGGAGTGAGATTACTGTCAGATGGTAACTCTGTGTTCAACTTTTCGAGATGTTGCACAACTGCTTTCCAAGGTGAATTCACCATTTTACATTTCCACCAGAGTGTTTGAGGGTTCCAACATCCTCGCCAACACTTCTTATGATCTGTCTTATTCATTATAGTCATTCTGCTGGATTTTAAGTGGTATCTTACAGCTTTCTTTTGCATTTTCCTAATGATGGATGATAGGAAGCATCTTTTCATGTGCTTAGTGACTATCCATGTATCTTCTTTTGTAAAATGTCTATTCAAATATTTTGCTTATTTTTTAATTGGGTTGCTGTCTTGTTACTGATTTTGTTTTTTTTTTTGGCAGAGTCTCACTCTGTTGCCTGGGCTGGAGTACAGTGGCGCAGTCTCTGCTCACTGAAACCTCTGCCTCCCGGGTTCAAGAGATTCTCCTTCCTCAGCCTCCCGAGTAGCTGGGATCACAGGTGCCCACCACCATGCCTGGCTATTTTTTTGTATTTTTAGTAGAGATGGCGTTTCACTGTGTTGGCCAGGCTGGTCTCAAACTCCTGATCCAGTGATCCGCCCACCTCAGCCTCCCAAAGTGCTGGAATTACAGGCATGAGCCACCACACCTGGCCCTTGTTACTGATTTTTTTTTTAATTGTTCTTTATATATTCCCAGTTAAAGTCCTTTATCAGATTAATGATTTACAGATGTTGTCTCCCATGCTGTGGACTGTCTTTTAACTTTAATAATAATGTCTATTGAAGCAACAAAGGTTTGGCTTTGATGAAATCTAATTTATCTTTTTTTTTTCTTTTATCACTTGTGGTTTTGGTGTTGTATCTCAGAAGTCTTTGCCTAACAGGCCAGGCCCGGTGGCTCATACCTGTAATCCCACTATTTTGGGAGGCCAAGGTGGGCGGATCACCTGAGGTCAGAAGCTTGAGGCCAGCCTGGCCAACATGGTGAAACCCCATCTCTACTAAAAATACAAAAATTAGCCGGGCATGGTGCTGGCTACCTGTAATCCCAGCTACTCAGGAGGCTGAGCCAGGAGAATGGCTTCAACCCGGGAAGCAGAGGTTGCAGTGAGCTGAGATCGTGCCACTGCACTCCAGCCTGAACGACAAAGCAAGACTCAATCTCAAAAAAAAAAAAAAAAAAAAAAAAAAAACCCACACACACAAGTTCATGAAGATTTACTCCTGTGTTTGCTAAGAGTTTTATAGTTTTGCCTCTTACTGTTAGGTCTCTAATCCATTTGGAGTTAATGTTTATATATGGTATGAGGTGTAGAGATCCCACTTTATTCTTTTGCATGTGTCCAGTTGTTCCAGTACTGTTTATTGAAAAGACTGTCTTCCCACTGAATTATCTTGGTGTGCTTGTTAAAAAAAAATTCATACATATAAGAGTTTATTTTTGGACTCTCAACACTATCCCATTTTTCTATATGTCAATTTTTTTTTTGTTTGTTTGAGACAGCCTTGTTCCCTCACCCAGGCTGGAAAACAGTGGTACAACCTTGGCTCACTGCAACCTCCTGGTTCAAGCAATTTTCCTGCCTCAGCTTCTTGAGTAACTGGAATTACAGGCACTTGCAATCACTCCCGGCTAAATTTTTGGTATTTCAAGGAGAAACGGGGTTTTGCCATGTTGGTCGGTCTGGTCTTGAACTCCTGACCTCAAGTGATCTGCCTGCCTCGGCCTCCCAAAGTGCTGGGATTACAGGCATGAGCCACTGCACCCGGCCTCTGTATGTCATTTCTTATGCCAGTACCACCATGTTGTTTTTGGGAGGGCTTTTCCCCAGCTTTATTGAAATATGATTGACAAACTAAAAATTATATATATTTGAGGTAAACATCATGGTGTTTTGATGTAAGTATACCTTTTGTAATGCTTCCCACAATAAAGCTAGTTCGCACATTCATCACCTGACATAATTACCATTTGTGTGTGTGATGAGCACACCTAAGATCTAGTCCCTTAACAAATTTCAGTTATTAACTATAGTTACCATGCTGTATATTATATCTCTAAAACATATTTACCTTATAACTGAAAATTTATAGGTACAACACTTTTGATTACTTCACTTTTACTTTAGTTTTATAGTAAATTTTAAAAATGGGAAGTATGAGTCCTTCAACTTTCTTCTTTTTTAAGATTATTTTACTTATTCTTGGTCTCATATTTCCATCTAAATTGATCCATAATAAGGATCAACTTGTTAATTTCTGCAAAAAAGCAGCTGAGATTTTGATGGATATTACATTAAATCTATAGATCAATTTGAGGAATATTCTGTCTTAATATTGAGGCTTCTAATCCATGAACATGGAATATTTCTCCATTTATTTAGATCTTTAACTTCTTTCAATAATGTAGTGTGATTTTCATTGTACAAGTCTTGTATTTATTTTGTTAAATTTAATCCTACATATTTTATTCTCTTTTATGCTATTTTAAATCAAAATGTTTTCTTAATTTTATTTTCAGATTATTTATTGCTAACATATAAAAATATAATTTTATTTATGTATTTTTTAATCCTATGACCTTGCTGAACTTACTTAGTAGTTCTAGTCGGGGGGTTATTTATTTATTGTGGAATCCTTAGGATTTTCTACATAGAGGGTCATGTCATCTGATAATAATGTTTTATTTCTCCCCTTCTAATCTGCATGCCTCAATTTATTGTTCTTTCCTATTGCTCTGGCTGTAATATCCATTATAACCTTGACTACAGGTCATGAGAACAATCATTCTTGCCTTGTTTCCAAGCTTAGAAGGAAAACATTCAAACATGCTTCATTAAGTATGATATTAGCTTTAGGTTTTTGTAAATCAGGTTTTTTTGGTTTTGTTTTATAATTTTTAATTTTCGTAAGTACATAGTAGTAGATGTGTATGTTTATGAGATGTATGTGATGTTTTGATACAGGCATACAATGTATAATAATCACATCAGAGTAATTGCATATCTGTCTCCTCAAGCACTCATGATTTCTTTGTGTTAGGATGATTTCGATTCTACTCTTTTAGTTATTTTAAAATATACAGTAACTTGTTGTTTGTCTGTAGTCACCCTGTTGTGCTATCAAGTACTAGATCTTATTCATTCTTTCTAACTAAGTTTTGTGCCTATTAACTATCCCCACTTTTGCCTCCCTCCCCACTACCGTTCCCAGCCTCTGGTAATCATCATTCTACTCTGTCTTCATGAATTCAGCTATTTTAATTTTTAACTCTCATAAATGAGTGAGAACATTGGTTCCCATTCACTGGTTTATTTTGCTTAGCGTAATATCCTTCAGTTTCATCCATGTTGTTGTAAATGACAGGATTCTGTTTTGTGTGTATATCTACCACATTTTTTAATCTATTCATGTGTTGTTGAATATTTATGGCTATTGTGAATAGTGCTGCAATACACGTGAGAGTGCATTGTTGACAAGTGTTCTGAGCTTTTAAAGGACTTCAGAAACCCCAAAGTCTACATCTTTATATGAAACTCCTAATTTTAAAATGATGGCTCAATTTTTTTAAACTGTCAAAAAAAAAAGTATATACACGTTAGATGAGCCTGTGAGCACTCAGAATAAATATAACCTCTCTTTTAAGGATGCAATATTAAGAGCCAGCATGAGACAAATCACTTTTTACAGTTAAGCCAGAAAAAAAAAAAATTAAATCCACTTTGAAGTTAACAGTAGGTTCAGAGGCCCAGAATAACAAATACTATAAGGCCTATTGCTTTTGTTGTCTTTAAACTTTCTTTTCTGCCTCCCCTTAAATAGAAGATAAGAAAATATAGTTAAATCTGTTGAAGATGTTACATTCCTGTTTATAAAAATGTGTGATCACTTTCTAAAATACAGGCTTAGGTTTCCAAAGCAACGGCATTTCCTTCCCACTGCTGTAGACTGGTCAATGAAAGACAGGATGATATGATGGGAAACCACCAAATTATTAGAAGACCAGGGTCCTAAGTCTGGCTGTTTGATGTGCAACTGATTTAACTTCATTTCATTGTCTTCATTTATAAAATGGAGGTGATAATATCTACTTCTTTACCTTACATGTTTGAAAGGGCCACATGAGATAAAATATGGAAAAGTATAAAGTGTTATGCATATATTAGTTGATATTGCCCAAATCACATGGATAGTTGGGATGGTACAGGTTCTTGAATCTCAGATTCCCCGTTTCTGGGTGCTGCTGTTTCTCTTGACCACAACACCTGTTGAAATGGTCATCTTATCAGCCAGTGGGGTTGAGCAGATGAGGAAGCATAAGGCAAGAAGTTATTTGAAAAAAGTCAGCCAACATTTTGGGATCTCAAATAGCTCTGTGTCTCTGTAAAACAGGGTGTAGGTAGAGCTTCAGTGTTAAACCTGAAGTATTGACCTTTAACATTTTTATTTTATATTTTATTTTATTCTATTTTATTTTGAGATGGAGCCTCACTCTGTCATTCAGGCTGGCTGGAGCGCAAGGGCGTGGCCTTGGCTCACTGCAACCTCTGCCTCCCGAGTAGCTGGAAGTGATTCTCCTGCCTCAGCCTCCTGAGTAGCTGGGACTACATGCACATGCCACTGCACCCGGCTAATTTTTGTGTTTTTAGTGGAGAGGGGGTTTCGCTATGTTGGCCAGGCTGGTCTTGAGCTCCTGACCTTGTGATCCACATGCCTCAGCCTCCCAAAGTGCTGGGATTACGGGCATGAGCTACTGCTCCCGGCTGACCTTTAACATTTGTGAGAGGTACCCAGGAATGAGAGCACCACCTACATTGTAGATCAGCCTCTGTAGCATTCTCACAGTTTGACCTTTGGCTGATTCCTTCTTTCTCTTTTTCATATTTTTGTGCTATATTGCTTTATGAGGAAAAGTGTCAATGAAATTCTTAGCCTGAAATGAATGAATGCCTTCTTAGCCTGAAATCCAGCATTTTACTTTTCCCATAGCTCAGGGTTTCCCAAACAATGTTTTTAAAGTGCTATTTCCTTAAGATTTAATAGATGGTCAAGAAAAAAGATAATCTCATGGCCAAAAAAGATTGGAAAAGTGCTGTATACTGTACCTCCTCTGGGATATTCACAAGGTATTATATTAAAGTTTTGAGAAGACCTGAATTCAAGAAACTTGTCCATGTTTACCCATTTATTCGATCACAGAATCTTCCTTTTGTGGAACCAGTATTTGTGTTTACTAACTCATTTGATCACCTTTATCAGTAACCCTCCTTGATGGAACGTACATTAATATCTTGTGGCTCTAGCGTACTGCAGAAATTGTTTTGGAAAATGCTGTTCTATAGCCACGTCCCTCATTTCACATACACCAAATTGAACCACCAGCAGTTAGCCATATATTTATTTCACTTTCCCACTTCCAAACCCTTCTTAATTATTCACTGTGCTTGGGATGCTTCTCTTCTCTCTCCTTGCTCTCTGGAATCTTTTCAACCAAACAAGCAGAGTCATTGCAGCAGCAATGGTTCCCATTTTTGAAGTCTCACCACTTGCCACTCTTCTAGCAATTTTAGCACCTAGTACTGTGCTGGTGTGTACCTGATCTTTTTTTCTGCTCTATTTTACATTTCTTGGGGTTATTGTTTTCCACATAGTACAATAGCCTGGTGTATTGCTTATAGCCAGAATTCAGTAAATACTTGTGGAACGAATAATAAATAAATAATAAATGAGTTGCTGCCAGGAGCAGTGGCTTCTGCCTGTTATCCCAGCACTTTGGGAAGCTGAGATGGGCTGATCACTTGAGGTCAGGAGTTCAAGATCAGCCTGGCTGACATTTTGAAACCCTGTCTCTACTGAAAAACTAAAAACTAAAAAAAAAAAAAAATTAGCCAGGCATGGTGGTAATCCCAGCTACTTGGGAGGCTGAGGCAGGAGAATTGCTTGAACCAGGGAGGCGGAGGTTGCAGTGAGCTGAGATTGTGCCACTGTACTCCAGCCTGGGTGACAGAGTGAGACTCCATCTTAAAAATAAATAAATAAATAAATAAATAAGTTGCAATACGGTGAAATTTAACATGTTATCTATAGTAAATAATGGAATTGGAGTTTGAAGAGGAGGAATGGGGAGGGATCTCTGACAGGCTGACCTATATATACAATTTTTAACAGCTTTATTAATTGGCCTAAAATTATACAATTTGATAAGTTTTGGCATATGTGTGCACCCAAGAAGCCACAATCATAGTCAAGATAATAAGCATATCCACCACCTCAGAGTTTCCTCATGTCCCTTGTAATTACTCCACCCTTTCCTACATCTTCCTCCCTCCTGTGTCCCTCACCTTCATACCACCTCCCTAGCCCAATTCAAGGCAATCACTGATCTGCTTTTGGTCATTATACATTGGTATAGATTTCACTGAAATTTATATAAATGGAATCACACAATATGTACTCTATTTTGCCTGACTTCTTCACTCGGCATAACTATTTTGAGATTTATTCATATTGCAACATATTCATTCCTTTTTATTACTGAGTAATATTTCATTGTATAGCTATACCACAGGTTGCTTACCCATTTATTTATAGACATTTGAGGTTTTTTCTAGTTTTTTGGCTATTAAAAATAAAACTTCTATGAACATTTGTATGTAAGTCTTTTTATAATATATGCTTTCATTTCTCTCACATAAATACTTAGGAGTTGGCCTGGCACAGTGGCTCTTGCATGTAGTTCCAGCACTTTGGGAGGCTGAGGCAGGTGGATTATGAGGTCAGGAAACCAAAACCATCCTGGCCAATATAGTGAAATTCCATCTCTATTAAAATACAAAATATTAGCCAGGCATGGTGTTGTGTGCTTGTAGTCCCAGCTACTTGGGAGGCTGAGGCAGGGGAATTGCTTGAACCTGGGAGGCAGAGATTGCAGTGAGCAATCCACTGCACTGCACTCCAGCCTGGGAACAGAGCGAGACTTCATCTCAAAAACAAACAATAAAATGACAAAAACAGCCATGTGAAAAAAGGGAAAAAATGAAAAGGTTAAAATGACACCACTGCACTCCAGCCTGGCAACAGAGCAAGACTTCATCTCAAAAACAAACAATAAAATGACAAAAATGGCCATGTGAAAAAAAGGAAAAAATGAAAAGGTTAAAATGACAAATTGTATTATATAAATTTTGCTACAGTTTTGCTTTGTTTTTGAGACAGTGTCTTCCTCTGTCTCTCAGGCTGGGGTACAATGGCATGATCTTGGCTCACTGCAGCCTCCTTCTCCCAGGCTCAAGCTATCCTCCTGCCTCAGCCTCCTGAGTAGCTGAGACTACAGGCATGTTCCACTGCACCTGGCTAATTTTTGTATTTTTTGTAGAGACAGGGTTTTGCTGTGTTGCCCAGGCTGGTCCCAAACTCCTGAGCTCAGGTGATCCTCCTGCCTCCACCTCCCAAAGTGCTGGGATTAAAGGCATGAGCCACCATACCTGGCTTTATTTTACCACAGTTTTGTTTTTTGTTTTTTATTTTTATTTTTATTTTATTTTATTTTTTTTTTTTGGAGACGGAGTTTCGCTCTTGTTACCCAGGCTGGAGTGCAATGGTGCAATCTCGGCTCACCACAACCTCCGCCTCCTGGGTTCAGGCAATTCTCCTGCCTCAGCCTCCTGAGTAGCTGGGATTACAGGCACGCGCCACCATGCCCAGCTAATTTTTTGTATTTTTAGTAGAGACGGGGTTTCACCATGTTGACCAGGATGGTCTCGATCTCTTGACCTCGTGATCCACCCGCCTCGGCCTCCCAAAGTGCTAGGATTACAAGCGTGAGCCACCGCGCCCGGCCTGTTTTTTGTTTTTTAAACCTTCCCGAACTGTTTTCCAAAATGTTTGTACCATTTTACATTTCCACCAACAATGTATGAAATTTCTAGTTATTCCCCATCCTCATCAACCCTTAGTACAATAAGTCTTTTTAATTTTAGTCATTCTAATTGATGAGTGACATTTTGTGGTTTTAACTTGCATTTCCCTGATGCCTAATGATGTTGAATATAAAGCATGTGCTTATGTGTTCTTGGTATACCTTCTTTGATGAAGTGTCTATTAAAATAAATTGCCCATTTTTATAGTGAGCTGTTTTCTTGAATGTTGAGAGTTCTATATACCAGTAAGATACAAATCTTACATCAGATACATATTTATGAAAATATTTTCTCCCAGCCCCTTCTTTTTTAATTAACAGTTTCTCTTGAGGAGCAAAAATTTTAAATTTTGATGAAATCTAATTAGTTATGTTGTTTTTTAAATGATTCTTTTGGGTGGTCATATCTGGGAAAGCTTTGCCTAATGCATGATCACAAGAGTTTTCTTACACATTGTTTTTTATAGTTTTAAATTTTAAATTTAGCTCTATGTTCAATTTTGAGTTAATTTTTGTGTATAGTATGAGACATAGATCAAAGGGGTTTTTTGTTTTGTTTTATTTTTATGTGTGAATATCCAGTTGTTCCAGCATCATTGGTTGAACAGACTTCTTTCTCTAAGGAGTTGCTTTTGCATATTTGTCAGTAATCTGTTATTTATATATGTGTGGCTCCATTCCTGGACTCTACATTCTGTTCCATTTGTCTGTCTTAACAGTAGTACAAACTGCCTTGCCTATTGTAGCTTTATAATAAATATAGATCAATAAATGTATATTTTAGATTTAAATCTAATTTTTACATTTAGATTAGAATCTGTAATCTATATTTTAGATTTAATAAATTGAAATAAGTTTAAATTTCTACTTTATAAGTAAATGAATGGGGAAAAGCCATGTTAATCCTCCAACTGTGTTCTGCTTTTACAAAGTTATTTTGGTGTTGTAAATTCTTAACACTTTTATATGAACTTTAAAAACAATTTGTCAATTTCTACCAAAAAACAAAAACAAAAAAACAAAACAGAAACCCATGTAGGGTTTTGGATTGGGTATGCTTTAAATCTGTAGCTCAATTTAGGTAGAATTAACATCTTAATAATGTTGAGTCTTCCAACCCATGGATATGGTGTGTGCTTCTATTTATTTAGGCTTTCTTTAATTTCTCTCAGTACTGTTCTGTAGTTTTAACTTTTGTACAGGTCTTACTCATCTTTTGGTAAGATTTATTCCTATTGCCTATTTTTGATGCTATTACACATGGTATTATATTTTAATTTCAATTTGATTGTTCATTGCTAATACAGAAAAATAATATTTTGTGTAGTGATCTTATATTCTACAAGCTTGTCTAACCTGTGGCCCGCAGGCCGCATGCAGCCCAAGACAGCTTTGAATATGACCCAACACAAATTCGTAAACTTTCTTAAAACATATGAGTGTGGTTTTTTTGCAATTTTTTTTTTTAGCTCATTAGCTATCATTAGTGTTACCATATTTTGTGTGTGGTCCAAGACAATTCTTCATCTAGTGTGGCCCAGGGAAGCCCAAAAGATTGCCTATCACATTGAGGAAGTATAATTCTATTACTATTTTGCTAAGAATTTTCATCAGGAATAGAATTAGATATTAGATCTTGTCAAGTACTATTTCTGTTTTGAGTGAGATGATCATATAGTTTTTCTTTTTTATTAATATTCTGGGCTTTCATAGTTTGTGTCTTTAAAGGAATTTGTTCATTTGTGTTGTCAAATTTATGGTATAAAGGTGTTGATAATAGTCTATTAACTTTTTAATATTTGTAGAATCTGTAGTGATATCATCTCTCTCATTCTTTATTTTGTATAACATGATGTTTTGAAATATGTATATGTTGTGGAATGGCTAAATAAGCTAATTAACATGTATTACCTCACATATTTATCATTTTTATGTGAACACTTGAAATCTACTTTCTTAGCAATTTTCAAGGAAACAATACGGTAGTCACCATGTTATACAATAGATCTCTTGAATTTATTCCTCCTCCCTCAACTTCTTGTAACCACCATTCTACTCTCTACTTGTGTGAGTTCAACTTTTTTAGATTATACTTATGAGTGAGATCATTCAGTATTTGTCTTTCTGTGCCTGGCTATTTAACTTAACATAATGTTCTCCAGGTTCGTCATGTTGTCACAAATGACAGAATGCCCTTCTTTTTTTAAGGCTGAGTAGTATTTCATTATGTATACATATCATATTTTCTTTTTCTTTTTTTTTTTTGAGATAGAATCTTGCTCTGTCATCCAGGCTGGAGTGCAGTGGTGCAATCTTGGCTCACTGCAACCTCTGCCTCCTAGGTTTAAGTGATTCTCCTACCTCAGCCTCCTGATAGCTGGGATTACAGGTGCCCGCCACCATGCACAGCTAATTTTTTGCATTTTTAGTAGAGACAGGGTTTCACCATGTTAGCCAGGATGGTCTCAATCTCCTGACCTCCTGATCCACCCACCTCAGCCTCCCAAAGTGCTAGGATTACAGGTGTGAGCCACCCTCGCCCGGCCCACATACCGCATTCTTTTGTTGATGGACATTTGGATTGACTCCGTATCTTGATCATTGTCGATAATGCTGCAATGAACATAAAGTGCAGGTATCTCTTCAATATACTAATATTGTTTTCTTTGGATATATCACCCAGTAGTGGTATTGCTGGATCATATGGTAGTTATATTTTTAATTTTTTGAGAAACCTCTTTACTGTGTTCCATAATTTACATTCCCACCAACACTGTACAAGGATTCCCTTTTCTCCAACTCTTCACTAACATTTATCTTTCTTTTTTTAATCATAGCTATTTTAACAGGTGTAAGATGAAACCTCATGGATATAATTTGCATTTCTCTAATGATTGGCAATCTTGGGCATCTTGTATGTCTTTTGAGAAATATCTGTCATGCCCTTTGATCATTTCCTTTTTTTTTTTTTTTTTCTTTTTTGGAGATGGAGTTTCACTCTGTCACCCAGGCTGGAGTACGGTGGCATGATCTTGGCTCACTGCAACCTCTGCCTCCTGAATTCAAGTGATTGTCCTGCCTCAACCTCCTGAGTAGCTGGGATTACAGGCATGCACCACCACGCCCAACTAATTTTTGTATTTTTAGTAGAGACAGGGTTTCATCATGTTGGCCAGGATGGTGTCAATCTCTTGACCTCATGATTTGCCCACCTCAGCCTCCCAAAGTGCTAGGATTACAGGCATCAGTTACCATGCCCAGCCTCTCCTTTTTCTAGTTTCTGAAGATAAGAGCTAAGGTCATGAATTTGAGACCTTTCTACTTTACTAATATAGTTATTTAATGCTATAAATTTCCCCGTAATTAATGCCCTAGTGACATTCTCAAATTCTTTTATGTTGTGCTTTTTTATTTATTAAGATCAAACTACTTTCACATTTTTTAAATTTCTTCTTTGATCCATGATTTACTTTGAGGTACATTATTTACTTTCAAATATTTGGACATTTTCCAGATATCTTTCTGTTATTCCTTTATAATTTAATCCCTTGTGGTCAGAGAATATGCTTGGTATAACTTGAATTATTATAAATTTATCAAAACTTATTTTATGGCCCAGAATACAATCTGTCTTAGTTAATCTTCAGGTGCACTTGAAAAGAATGTAATTCTCTTTGTAAAGTGTTCTAATAAAGATGTCAAATCAACTTGATTGATGATATAGTCCAAGTCTTGTATAGTCTTGATTTTCTGTCTACTTGGTATATCAATTATTGGAAGAAATATTTAAGTTTCTTAATATAATTAAAGATTTGTCTATTTCTCCTTACAATTCCATCAATTTTTGGTCTTATATTTTGAAACTGTTATTAGGTATATAAATATTTGGGATGATTATATCCTCTTTTCCCCTGTAACATTATGAAGTGACATTCTTTATAACTAGTAATAATTTTTGCTGAAAAATCTGCTTTGATAGTGATATAATCACTCTGTTTTCGACTAATTCTAGTATATTACTTTCCATCCTCTTAATCTATTTGTGTCTCTGTATTAAAAGTGAATTATTTGTAGGCAGCATTATTTAAGTTTCATTTTTTTCATCTAGTCTCCCAATCTCTATCTCTTAATTGAGAGGTGTTTAGACCATTTACATTTAATATGATTATTGGTAGAGTTAGATTTAGGTCTATCACCTTGCTATTTTTTTTTAACCTGTTCTATCTTTTCTTTGTTCTCTTTTTCTTCTTTTTCTATTGGATAATTTTATGACTAGTTTCCTCTACTTTGTTGACTTGTTATTTAATGTATAACTCTTTTTTTTATTTTGGTGTTTGTTGTTAGATTTATACTGTTTAACTTAACCTCAGCCTGTCTTCAGGTCTTCACAATCCCATTCATCTTCCCAGTGTTTATGCTACCATTTTCATACATTCACTTATACATATGCTATATGCCCTATAGTACATTATTATTTTTTGTTTAAAAAGTCAATTATCTTTTAAAGAGATTTGAATACAGTCATGTATCACTTAGTAACAGGGGTGTGTTCAGAGATATGTGTTGTTAAGCAATTTTATCATTGTGTAAACATCATGGAGTGCACTTACACAAACCTACAAGGTATTAATTACCCTGTTACACACCTAAGCTACATGGCGTAGCATGTTGCTCCTAGGTTACAAACCTATACAGTGTGCTACTATACTGAATACTTTAGGCATTTGTAACACAATGGTACATATTCATGTATCTAAACATATCTAAATATAGAAAAGGTACAGCAAAAATACAGCATAAAAGATAAAAAATGACACACCTATATAGGGCACTTACTATGAGTGGGGCTTGCAAGACTGGAAGTTGTTCTGGGTGAGTTAGTGAGTGAGTGGTGAGTGAATGTGAAGGCCTAAGACGTTACTGTACACTACTGTAGACTTTGTAAACACTGTACACAGGCTATCCTCGATTTATTAAAACAATTTTCCTTTCTTTAGTAATAAATTAACTTTAGCTTATTGTAACTTTTTTACTTTGTAAACTTTAAAAAAAAAATTTTTTTTTTTGAGACAGAGTCTTACTCTGTCGCCCAGGCTGGAGTGCAGTGGCATAGTCTCGGCTCACTGCAACCTCCTCCTCCCAGGTTCAAGCCATTCTCCTGCCTCAGCCTTCCAAGTAGCTGGGATTACAGACATGCACCACCACACCTGGCGAATTTTTTGTATTTAGTAGAGGCAGGGTTTCACTGTGTTGGTCAGGCTGGTCTCGAACTCCTGACCTCAGGTGATCCACCTGCCTCAGCCTTCCAAAGTGCTGAGATAACAGGCATGAACTACTATGCCTGGCCTAAATTTTTTTTTTCATTTTGACTCTTGTCATAACACTTAGCTTAAAACACAAATACATTGTACAGCTGTACAAAGTTTTTTCTTTCTATCCTTACTCCATAACCTTTTTCCTATTTTTAAAATTTTTATTTTCTTCTTTTACTTTTTAAACATTTTTGTTAAAACTAAGACACAAACACACACATTAATGTAGTTCTACACAATCAGGATCATCAGTATCACTGTCTTTCACCTCCACATCTTGTCCCACTGGAGGGTCTTCAGGGGCAATAACATGCATGGCGCTTTCATCACCTATGATGATAATGGAATACCTTCTTTTGGAATACCTCTTGAAGGACCTGCCTAAGGGTTTTTCAGAGTTAACTTTTAGAAATATATAAGTAGAAGAAGAATGCTCTAAAATAATGATAAAATGTAGTATATTAAATACATAAACTAACACAGTCACTTATTAAATATTATTATCACATAGTATGTACTGTACATAATTATATATGCTTTACTTTTGTATGGCTACCGGCACAATACGTTTGTTTATACCCACATCACCACAAGCACATGAATAAATACATCATGCCATGATGTTACAACAGCTACTGTATCACTATGCAATAGGAATTCTTCAGCTCCATTATAATAATTTTATGGGACTACCTTTATAAAGGCATTCTGTCATTGACTGAAATGCCACAAAGCTGAACATGATTGTAATATGAACGCAGTGTTACATATTTACCCATGTTGTTACCATTTCCGACATCTTCTTTTTTATAGACCTAGAGTTCCATTTGCTATCAGTTTCCTTCCTTCTGAAAGACTTCCTTTTACATTTCTTTGAGAACATTGTAGTGCAAGTCTTCTGGTAATTAATTATTAAAAATTTTGTTTTTGAAAGATATTTTCGCTGGTACAGAATTTAAGGTTGACAACTTTTTTCTTTCCATACTTTAAAGATAATCAATATATTTAACTGTCCTTGTGTGCTTTTTATTCTTCTAAGAAATCTGTTATCCTTATCTTTATTTCTTATATGCAATGTGTCTTTTTTCTCTACTTTTGAGATTTTCACTTTATCATAGTTTTAAGCAATTTGGCTATGATGTTTTGACTTTATTTGATGTAGCTTTCTTCTTGTTTCTTGTGTTTAATGTTCATTGAACTTCTTGGATCTCTGGCTTTATGTTTTTTCTTAAATTAGGAAAAATATTGGCCATTATTTCTTCAAATAGTTTTCTGTCCCTCCTCCAATCTTTCCTTTAGGGACTCAAATGACATATATATTAAGCAACTTGAAGTTGTTTTACAACTCACTGATTTTTTTTCATTTTTGATAATTTTTATTGCTAAGCCTACAAATTCATTTTTTCATCTGCAACATCTAATCTGCTGTTAATCCCACACATTTCCATCTTCACAAATAATTTTTCTATGTAGAAGTTCCATTTGGGTCTTTTTTTATTTCTTCCATGTCTTTATTTAACTACTTTTTAAACATATAGAATGCAATTATTAAAACAGTTTTAATGTTTTTTTCTGCTAATTTAACATGTGTGTCAATTCTGGGTCAGTTTTGATCTCTTGATTATTCTCATTATGGGCTATGTTTTCCAGCTTCTTTGGATGCTAGACTTTGTAAATTTTACCTTGCTGGGTGTTGGTTATTTTAGTATTCCTGTGAACATCCTTGAGTATTGTCCTTTGGTGCAATTAAGTCACTTGGAAACAGTTTGATCCTTTTAGATCTTACTTTTTATGATTTGTTTCGTGATCTGAGCAATGTTCAGTCTACAGCTAATTATCACCACTACTGAGATAAAAGGCTTCTGAGTACTCTATCCAATGCTTCATGAATTAGGAGTTTTTTCAGCCTCATTGGTGGAAACAGGCACCGCCAGCCTTATGTGAGCAGAAAACACTGTTCCCTGTAACCTTATTGAAGGAGTCTTTCTCCAGATTTAAATATCTTCTTACACCCATGCTAATCAGTATTCTGTCCCCATACTTGAGGGGGTCCCTCTGCGAATCTCTTGGTTCTTCTGTCTGTGGAGCCTTCTTCCCTTCAGTAATTTGTCCTATCAGTTCTGGCCACCTTGGTCTCCCCAAACTCTCAGCTCTACTTCCTCAACTCAAGTAACCCACCGGGGTGACTTCTGGGTCCCCCTCCCTGCGCAGTTTCCTGGAAACTCAAAGCAATACACTGGGGTAATTGTAGGTCTCACTTTATTTTTTCCATCTTTCAGGAATTGCTCTCTCATTGCTTGTCTTGTTTCTTGAAACCATTGTTTTATCCTTTGTTCTGTGGGCTGTTTATTTGTTTGTTTTGGGCTATTTCAGGCAAGAGGATAAATGTATTTACTATTACTTCATCTTGGCCAGAAGTAAAAGTTGTAACAGTTATTTATTTTCTACCTCAGGGTCAGTTGAGGTTCAGCTGATTTAATCTGGGTTCATTGAGAGCTGTTTGGGCTAAGCTAATTTTCACTGGACTTTACAGGTATATATGTACATACAGGTATATATGTATGTGCTAAACTAATTTCTACTGGACTGTATATACATATGTATGTGCATAATACAACATATACACATATACACATATGTATGTGTTTGTATATATATACATATGTATGTATGTTTGTGTATATATGTACATGTGTATGTTTGTATTTGTATGTATGTGTATATCGTTGTATATATGTAAAGAAAGAAGGTTTAATTTAGTTGAAAATAAAAATCAGCAGGTCAGTAGTAGCCACCATAATCTTTTGGGATATAATACTACTAATTTCAAAGAAATTGTGGTTATAGTGTTGAAATGTATATTTCTAAAAATAACTATGGAAATTGTCATTTAACGCCTTTGTTTTTATTTTAAAATGAGAAGACAATGTACATAAAAATATGCAAGAATCACAGGAAACCCACATATCCAACCACCTAGATGAAGTTGTTGCTGCTGTTAGCGTCACTCATAGAGAGAAGTTCCAAAGCAAGCTGCCTCAGGCAGCACTATTCCAGCCGCCTCGAGAGAAACTCCACCTCTGTGAAGAGAAAGCAAAGTCCTATTACAGCAGTCATGAAGTAAGGAGACTTTTGTTTCTGTATTTCTTCTCTGGGAATTGAGCTATAAGGTATAATCAAGAGAAGTAGGATGTTTCAGATTACATTCCTAATCTCAGGAGTTTGATACAAGAGAGTATATAAGACAGTGCCTTTGTTATAAGATGAATGAATGTAGTACCCTAGGCTCCAGGCACAGCAGCTGACATGGCCAACAACAAATATTTATTGTGCTCCCACTGTGTGCCAAGTCTAGGCACTGGAATACAACACAAACAAAGCAGGTGAGGCCGCTGCTCTCATAGAGCTTCTAATTCCTTATGATCGTAAATCTTCTTGTTCTCTGCATACTTTTTTCTTCAGGAGTTTTACTCATTCACTCACTCATTCAATAGGCATTTCTCTATCACCTCTTATGTGTTGGATCCTGTTCATCCATTCATCATAAATACCCATGCTATGCCTAATATGTGTCAGGTGCCATGTAGGTGCCAGGGGTACAGAAGGAAAAGCTACTTGTCTTGGAGGGGCTCGGGATTTGGTTGGGAAGATAGGGCCACAGATAATGGCAGTCAGTTTGATAGGTTCTGTGAGAGCTCAAGTGACACAGATACAAAACAGAAAGGGGGGGCAATGAGCCTGGAGGTGGTAGAGGGACAGCAGTTAAGGCACACTTTGCTGGGATGGGAGTTACTTGGACTGTACTGGTAAACAGTACTTAGGAAGAGGACCAAAATGTTCTGGGCAGAGGTAGCAGATGGACAAAAGCCATGGGTCTGAGGGAGTACAGTCTGGGGAACTAAGGGCTGTCTGGGACTTAGGTGTAAATGACACAGGGTGAGAAATGAGGCTGGATTATGAACAGGAACTGAGACCCAGAGAGCACTCAAGGCCTAGTGAAAGAGTTTTTATTTTCTCCTAAAGATGATGGAGGATTACCATGAGATTACAAGCAGAAGCATGCCATGAGCAGGTTTGATTTTAAGAACAATCATTCCCATAGCTATGAAGAGTAAGGACAAAAAAAGAATAAAACCGGAAGAGGAGGGTCAGTTAGGAGGATATTTGCAATAATCCTGGCAAGGAATCATGAGGGCCTAAACTACATGTGGCAGAGGCAGTAGGAACGCTGAGCTCTTTTGAAAGGAATTTAGAAATGCTAATCAGTGGGACAGGACGAGGGGGCATAGAGAATGGAGATGTGAGAGTGAGAAAGCTAGGGTGTGTAGAATTCCCACCACCCAAGGTCTTAGTCTGCTTGGGTGATTGGAGGCTTGCTCATGACTTTCATCAGAATAATGAATACAGGATAAAGACCAGGATTAGGGAGAAAGGGCATAAATTTGGTTTTGAGGGTGTGCTGGTTCATTATGCACAGGTACTCACTCAGTACCTACTATTTGTAGGCTCTAGGCTGGCAGCCTTTCTCAACCAGACTTCTGGAAAGAAGTAAGCCTTCATGCCGAAAGGCATTTGACATATTTAAATAATTCTTTTCTGTGCATCTAGAATGGTATTAAACATTTCGTTGTTCTGTGGTTCTGGTGGAGAATCCAGGATACAACAGTGAACAGGACAGACAAAGTGCATACCCTCATGGAGCTGAGAGGCAATTGACATTGTAAATGAACCAGATGATCATAGACTGTGACAAGTGCTAAGGAGGACATAGGCTGGCTCCGTCTTGGGTAGGGTGATCAGGGAGGGCCTCCAGGAAGACGTGACAGATAAGCTGAGACCTGAGGAAGAGAAGGAGTCAGTATGGAGGAGCTGAGGTGAAAAGTTCTAGGGAGAGGAAACAGCACACATAAATCTACAAGGTAAGCACAAGCAGGCCATATTTTAAGCAAGGAGAAGCAGCTACAAGCTGCCATTAAATATGGTGAGAGGGGCTGTCAGTTCACTTAGGGCCTTGCAGGTTTCAAGCTAAGTGCCCTGAAAGGCCTTAAAAGTATTTTCAGCAAGGTATTAACAAGATGTAATTTACTTTTTAAAATACCAGTTTTTTGGTTATTTTGTGTTTTAAAATAATTTCTGACTTACAGAAAAGTCACAAGATTCACTCATTTTTAACATTTACTTTATTGCTTTGTTCTTTGTCTCTCATTGTTTTTCTGAACTGAGAGTAAGTTGTAGATATTATGGCCCTTCCAAGTACTTCAGTGTTTATTCTGTAAAAGCTATTCCCTTACATAGCCACAGTACAGTGATCGTAATTAGGAAATTTATGTCAGTATAATACTATTATCTAATATGTAAACCTTGTCCATATTTCTTCTTAATAATGTCCTTTACAGAAAAAAAAATCAGATCTGTGGCTCAGTCTGCGAATTCATGTTAAATAGAGTTGTCATGTCTCTTTAGTCTCCTTTAATGTGAAACAGTTGCTTAACCTACTCTTTTTCATGATCTTAATATCTTGGAAATGTACGCTCTAATTATTTTGTAGAATATCTCTCCATTTGAGTTTGTCTTATGCTTCCTCATGATTTTATTCAGTTTGTACATTTGGAGCAGGAATGCCACAGGTGTGACATGGGGCCCTTCTTAGTGTGTGCTGTCAAGAGGTGCATAATGTCTATTAGTCTCGTTACAGTGATGCCAACCTTGAACACTTGGTTAAGGTGCTGACTGGCAGGTTTCTTTAATGCAGAATTGCTATTTTTCCCTTTGTAATTATTAAGTATTTTGTGGGGAGATTCACTGAGACTATGTATATATTTAAAACTTCACTCTGCCAGTTTTAGTATTCACTGATGATTTTCACCTGAATCAGTTATTAGTGTGACATTTGTCACATAGCCAGTCTCTGACTTCCACATCCCTTCAACGTTTGTTGGCATTCTATGATAAGGAGGAGCTTTTCTTTCTTCACAGCTTATTTGTCATCCAATTATTCTTATCAGTATGGGTTTAGGAAATTTTATTTTTCAAATATGCTACAGCCTGTTATTTTCATGGAAGCTCAGATTGTTCCATATCTGCCAATGGGAGGCCCATCAAGCTGGCTCCTGAGTCCTCGATCCATCCCCTCATTGTTTAATCACTTCCTTGATTTCTGGCAGCACAGGTTTCTCAGATTCATCTTGGACTTCCCCTGCAGCAGGGAACCTTGGTTCTGCTTAGTGGAGAATAGCATTTAGACACCAAGATCTGGGTATTAAATGTCCATTTTTAAATATATATGAGCTAGACCTACTGATAATCAGCATTGCATATTTTAATATTAAGAAGTTTAGAAAACTCCAGATATTCCAAGAATGATGTTGTGAAAAGACCTCTGGACTTTGCATCAAGGAGCTTGACTGTGAATTCTGACGCTACCACTTGCTGGTAAATCACCTGAACTTCCCAGCCTTATATTCCTTCACCTTCATTTTCAAATTGAGGGGACTAGATTAGATTATTTCCAAGACTCATCCCAGTTTTGAAATTGTCTTCCTACTTCGTACTTGTCTTCTATCTGCCCTGCCGCTTGCTGATGCCTATTGCCAAAGCCACTGGAACTGGTAGAATAAAGGTTGGAAAACCAGTAGGGATATCTGGACCATTCCTATAACAAATAAGAAAGTGAAGGGAGGACAAGCTGTTTTTTCTATACCTGTATCCCTACTCGGGTCCTGAAAACCAAGGCTATGATCAGGGAACCCCAGCTCAGCCTGTGCAGTCCCCTTTGCTGGAAACCTGTAGTTGGGACAGATTCATTATCAAAACAGATCTCCCTCTCTTTTTGTCTGTCTGGATTCCATGACATTGTCATCATTTCTTTCTCTTTCATACACTATAGTTGTTGTTCTCTTTCTCTCTCCAAAGAAGTCATTACCTAAACCTCCTGTGTCTAGAGGCAATAAAACGTGACCCAAAAAAAGTACAAACAGCCAGTTAACACGTGAAGATGTTCAGCCTCATCAACTGATGGGGAAAATGTGGACTAAATCCAGGAAAAACGGGCTAACTGACAAACTAAAAACAAATACTCCACAGTTTGTACTCAGTTCAATGTAAGGGACGTTTGTGCTCACGTATGCTGCACTGAAAGTATGAACTGGTACAACCTCTTGGAGAGGTACTTCAGCAGTAGCTACTCATAGCCTCAGAATTTTGCATATCCTTTACCCAACAATCCTGTTTGTAGGAATTTATTTTGTGGAGATATTTATGAGTATGTGCAAAGCTATCCATACAGGATATTCAGTGAGTAAAAAATTTATGAACACCTAAATGCCCAATAAAGAGTGGATTGAGTAATGCAGTTATGATATATTCATATAATAAAATACTGTGCAGCCATTCAAACTTACAGATGACATGAGAAGTTATTCATAAATTGTTTAAACAGCAGGCTGTAAACCTGCATGTAGCTTATGAACCTATTTTTGAAAAAGAAAAAATATGTATAGATAGATTCATAAAAGTAAAGAATAAAGGGATATTTAGCTACCTAGATATCTCTAGGGAATAAGCTTACAGGTGATTTTTAGTTTTTATCTTTTTGCTCATCTGTATTTTGACAATGAACATACATTATCTTTGTAATAGGAAGCATGTTACTATAGAAAAGAAAGGCCACAGTCCACCTTGTTTCAGCACTTTATGATGAGCACATATTCCTCAGCTTCCTCCTGGTAGGTCACAAAAGTGACGTTCCTGTGGCCAGCTGTCTGGCTGTGTATTTTGTTAAGAAAAATGTTGTTTTAGGGTGAAGATATTTCTAATGCATGTAGGAATTGTGTGGAAATGCAAGCCCTTTGAGCTTTGACATTGATGGGGGTGCATCCTGGAAGCATCCTGCATCTTCTCCACAACTCTGTCCTTGTTCTCACCTTTCTTCCTCTGGTTTGACCCCTTCAGCTTTCTTTCTACAGCCATCTCTCTTGCTGTTCTTACTATCTGTTGCTGCATAATACCCCAACAACCTACTGGCTTAAAACAAGAACAGCCATTCATTTTTCTCATAAGCCTGCAGTTTTTGCAGAGCTCAGTGGGGTTTGCTCAGCTTTGCTCCATACAGCATCAGCTGCTCTTGAAGGGTCTGGAGATTCTGCCACCAAAATGGTTCACTCAAACTATCAGTGCCTTTCTATGTGGGTCTTCTCTCCATGGGGCCATGTTGGCTTCCTCCCAGCATGGGGCTTCTGTATTAGTTTGTAGTGCTGTCGTAACAAAATCCCACAGATGCTGAGGCTTAAAGAACAGTTTTTATTTCCTCACAGTTCTGGAGGCTTGAAGTCCAAGATCAAGGTGTGAGCAGAGCTTGATTTTATTCTAAAGCCTTTCTCTTTAGTTTGTAGCTGACTGTCTCTTGCTGTATTCTCACATGATCATTTCTCCATGTGCATGCCCATCCCTGGTGTCTTTTCCTTTTCATATATGAGGATACCAGCTGTATTGGGCTAGGGTTTACCCTAACCCCTCCTTTGAACTTAAATCATCTCTTTAAAGACCTCATCTCCAAAAACAGTTACATTATAAGGTACTGGGGGTTGGGACTTCAATATATGAGGCCCATATATTGGCCTCATATTAGCCAATATGTGGGCCTCATATATTAGCCCATAACAGGTTTCAAGAGTAAATATCCAAGAAGAGACAAAAGCAAAGGCACCAGGTCCTTAAGACTTGGGCCTGAAAACTGGCACTACATCATTTCTTCCAGGTTCCATTGGCCAAATAGTCATAAAGCCCAGATTCAAAGGGAATGGGACATAGGACCCCCAATATCTGGATGGAAGGAGTATCAAAGAATTTTGGAGCTGTGTTTTAAAACTACCAGCTTTGCTTTGAAGATATGGCTGATCTGAGATGACCTGAAGCTGGGAATCCAGTTTTCTGTTCTCTTTGTTCTAGCCTGAATGAAAAATGTGCTTCTTGCTGCTTTAATCAAGTCTGTGAGTCCTGCTGATCTCATTTGCTATGCTAATATAGACAGCTAAGAAAAGTTTTGAATTGAGAGCTTAAGTATAGTATTTGACAGCCTGAGCAACATGGCGAAACCCCAATTCTACCAAAATACAAAAATTTAGCCTGCTGTGGTGGTGCACATTTGTGATCCCAGCTGCACAGGAAGCTGAGGTGGGAGGATCACTCAAGCCCACCCCAGAGGTCGAGGCTGCAGTTAGCTGATATTGTGCCACTGTACTCCAGCCTGGGTAACAGAGTGAGACCCTGTCTCACACACACACAATAAAAGTATAGTATTTGAAAACACTACCCTTTGCGCCTGTTGTTCCTGCTTATGTAGTAACTGCTCATTGGTGGGCAACTGGGAAACCTAAAGAATGACTAGATGTCTGCTCTACATTTTCTATTTTTAAAATTCTATTACTTTTTTTCACCTTTAAATGTACTACAAATTGCACTTGCATTTATTGTCTATTTCATCTTACCAGATGTACACTTTACCACCCCAAATAGATCTTTGTTTTCTTCTCTGATACATCTCAAGTGCTTAGATCAATGTTTTGTACATAGTAGGCACTCGTATTTATCAAAGGGATAAAAGCATGTTTATTTTGTGCTTTGTGACTCTTAGTTTCAAGTTGTATAACTGGTAAGCCTGTTTTCTCTTCCTGACAGTACAAACAGGCTGTCCACGAGCTTGTGCGTTGCGTAGCGCTGACAAGAATTTGCTATGGAGACTCACATTGGAAACTAGCAGAGGCACATGTAAATCTGGCTCAAGGCTACCTCCAGCTGAAAGGTAAGCTCACCTTAGACTGAGGGGGATCAATTAGTCGATTTCTGTTCTTCTCCCCAAAATTTGATCCACACATAATTAGAAGGATTGGGTTTTTAATTATTCTCCTTTCCAAATACTGAGAAGCCATTTCCTTTCAGAAAGAGTTGATAAGGTATATAACATGTAAACATTCAAAGGGAAAAAAATATTATATTTTTTCTGTTTTTTTAAAAATTATTTCAAAAGTAGGGTTCTTAGGAGAAGATTAATCTGCTGGGCCAGAAGGCTTTGTAGGAAAAAAACCCAAGATATGGAATAGGGGCCCAGAATGGGATTCATTTACACTTTTACTGGAGAATCTCTTCACTGTAAATAACCAAAAAGTTTAAAAAGACTAACCCAAATTGCCATAAACAAAAGTTTTTGGCTCATACAACTTAAAAATTCAAGGGGAAAACTTGCTTTAGACTTAGCCATATCCAGGGTTGAAACAGTGTGACCAGGATTCAGTTTGTCTCTCTTCCAGTGCTTGGCTCTGTTTTTGTTGGTATTTGCTCCATTCTTAGCCAGGCTTTGCCCACATGGTGGCAGCAAGGCTGCCAGCAACTTTATGCTTCCATTATAAGCATTCCAAGGAGTAAAAGAATGTCCCTCCACCAAAATCCAGGATTTGGGATGGGTTCTAATTGAAACAACCTGGATTGTATACCAAAGGCAAGGAATAGCCTGATTGGCTAAACCTTCCTTTTGGTTTCATTGGATCTTGAAGGAGAAGCAGGCGTTCACCAAATTACATGGATTGGATATGCAGGAGCCAGGCATCCAAAAGGGAAATGGGAGAATGGCTGAGGGGAAGGCAAAAACAATAGACACCCAGGATATGATGATGGCTTCTACTTACTGACTGTGCAGACTAAGATGGACAGGAGCATCTCTGTGCTCAGCTTCTTCAGTTGAAAAGTGATGATGATGGTGATGGTGATGCTAACTTTCCAGGCGTGGCCCAGTGAATAAAGAAAATAATAGAAATGGAAAACACCACAATGCCAAGCATAGTCTATACCAGGCATATTCATTATTTCCACCCAATGAATTTGGCCAAATCTGATTATAGACCAGTCCCACCTATTAGATTAAAGACTCTTAGGGACCTTGGAGATTATCTAATTTCAACTCTGCCCTCCCACCCCATTTTGTAGATCCAGGGAAAGCAATGAGTCTGAGTTAGAAAGCACTGTTAATAAGTAGCTGATCTGAGACTCAGACCTAGGATTTCAATGCCAGTTTGTCCTGCCATCTGGGGTTTCAGATGATGCTTTTCTTATACAGCCTGCTGCCTGTCTGTGTGACAGTTCTTCTTTCTCAATTTAAAGTAAAAGTAGTATCTACCATTTATTAAAGTCTCATTGGGCGCCAGGCATCATGTTATTTTCCATGCACAACCTTATTCAGTCCTCACCACAGTCCTCAGAGGTGGGTATTTTTAATATCTCTGTTTACAGCCGAGAAAGCTGAGGCCAATGTTTCATAATAAGTGGTGGAGCAGGGGATCCATTCTGGGCAATCTGACTTCAGAGCCAATATTCTTGAACTTCACCCTATGCTGCCTCCATTAAATTGAGTTCAGGTTCCTTCAGGGACTCTACACAATTGAAAATACAGTTCACCATGCTTTGTGTAACATCACAATCACAGGTGGCACTAATACATATCTGTACTTTTTAAAGATGTATAAGACAACATTGTGTAAGAATTCCCACATGAAAAGCATACCCTTGATTTTCTCCATTAGAAAATATCTTCTTCCTGTTTTATAGACATAGGAACAGAATTAACTTCATATTTTGACAGGTTTTTCTTAGAGATCTGAGATACAATTTTGTGTAATTAAGAATATAAGACTGGGGCTATGTGGATGTGAGTGGAAGGGGTGTTAGTGTAGGGGAGGAGGCTGGGAATCCAGGGAAGTGCAAAGTCCTGAAGAGTTGCTGGCGATCTCAGGCCTCCCTTCCCACAGATCAGCAAGCCCATGGAGGAGCATGGGAACACACTGGGGAATTCGTTCTTCGTAGTAATTTTTTTTTGCTCCATTTTGTCTCATACTCGTCTGTTACTACATAGGAATACGAGATTGTCACACATTAGTCTGTTACCTCATTGGAATTGTGTTTATAAGTTTTTATAATAAGATATGTATGATGTTAAAATAACTGATGTTATGATTACAGGTGGGTAAGTTGAAGATTCATAATTTTTAGTATTTCATTAAGATTACAGTTACACAGCCAGAATTAAAATTCATGAATATTTTATTTCCTGCCCAGAGTGCTATCGTTCTTGTATTCAATTTGTTTATTATATTTATATGTAACATATTTTACTTCTGATATTGGTGATGTTTCAAAGCTGTTCCATTCCAGCTCATTCTGTTTATTTCTAAAAAAAAAAAATTAAAATTAAAAAATTTTTTAAAAAAGCCATTTTGGGGAAAATTTATCTTCAGTACTTGGTATAAAACACTTCTTGGGTTGGTACAGTCATAACAGTGTTTCATACTGCTCAGATACATCTCCATGTGCCATTTGAGAATATGTGAAGGAGACCTTGTTAGATTCCCAGACCACAGGGGAATTGTATTCCTGTCCAGTTGAGATTAAAGAGAAACTGAGACTTCTTTTTCTTTGTCCACAGGACTGTCACTGCAAGCGAAACAACATGCAGAAAAAGCCAAACAAATCCTTGCCAACTCCATTGTGCCTCCCTATAACGACAGCACAGATGTGTTCAAGTTTTCTGTTGAGCTTTTCCATACCATGGGGAGAGCCTTACTGTCCCTTCAAAAGTATCCTTTTGCCTCTAACCTTTACAAATAGAAATCCTATTCGTATAATACTTACATGCCAAGTAAAAAGCTAATGCTGATGGATGCCTTAGGAAGTGTGATTGAAAGTATGGGAGCCGTGCTCGCTTCGGCAGCACATATACTAAAATTGGAATGATACAGAGAAAGTATGGGAGCCAAGGAAGTTCAGGACATGGGTTATAGAATCTAGAACCAAGTGGAAAATTTCCTGAACACAATTTAGTTTTAAGGAAGCTTCAGAGAATTTGACAAAAGCAAAGAGACTTTCAAAGGAGCTGCTACAATGTGGAAGGATTATAAAGGAAGAATGGATAGAAATTGAAGCACGGATCAGATTATCATTTGCACAGTAAGTTTCAAGTTTAGGTGATGGCTGGAGGCTCTTTGCCAGTGGAATCTGTCTCAGGTAGGGGGAGCTTCTCCATAAGGCTGTGGCCATTGTCTAAAAGTAAAAGAGGAACACAATCATGTCAGAGCAGCCCCAAACAAGGCATTGATCAGTGGCACTTTTCATTTGGCTGTGGAGTGCCCTCATATCCACCCTGGGTTCCAGAGTTCTGATCATTATTCTCTTGACTTTCTCTTTACATGCTCTCCCTCTTCACCCCTAGCACCTACACCCATCTCTTCCTCCCTCCCTTCCTTTTATTTCCTGCCCTGCTGCAGTCTAAAATGCTTCAACAGGTTGATTTCATGATGAAAGCCTCAATGGAGAAAGATCTTAAATATATCTGAATCCATGATAATGAAAGTATTGATTTTGTTCCTTACCTTACTCCATATTCACCAAATAAACTCAGCTGGAAGAGATATGAAAAGAAGGTCATATGTAGTTAGTACTTTTATCCCTCTCCAAAGGTCAACCTAAGCCAATTCCTCAGAGTACTGGGGTGACAGAGTTTGCCCATGCTCTTTGGAAAGATGGACCTATGCAGAGGAGAAGGTGGAGAAAGGTCTGTGCTAGAAGAGGCAGAGAATCCCAGTTGACCTACATGGCTGTCCTTACCCAAAGCCAGGAGAATTCAGTTTACCTTCCTAACTAGATTGCATGTGTAGGTTAATTCCCAGTATAACTCAGAACCCACGGAATCATTTTAAGCAAGGTGCTAGGAAAGGGCCCCAAGAGAACACACCTAATGCTTCCATGTGAATGTAAAGTGGGAAGAACCAGCTTTGACTCATGCTGTTAAAGACATTTCTTCTGTGATCACAATTCTTCCTCATTAATTTGTTTTACTCTGGTGTTTTTGAACTGCAGACCTCATCCGTCTGTGCAAGTCCTTTGGTATGGTTTTTTAAATTAATTTTTTTCCTTCATTTCTGATCTTTTCTCTCATTCCCCTACACACACATCATATATATATGTACTTTGATGATGACTTATGTTTTTGAGTATGTATTGCTGAATAACAATATTGTTTTATGTATTTATGTCTTCAAAATTTGTATAAATTTGTAGCATATATATCATTCCACACCTTACTTTTTTTCACTCCACATGTTTCGGTTGTGGTTCCTGTATAATGCTCCATAGAATACATTTGTTGCACTTTGTTTGTCCATCTTCCTAACAATAGACATTCAGCTTGTCCACAGCTCTCTGCTGCCACAGGAGTGCTACCATGACCATCCTTATGCAGCTTCATTTAGGTGGCTAAAAGACACTTTTTCTGAGTTTTATATCCCAGGGGTGGTACTGAGTACAAACAAGCTGTCAACCTGGTGCATGTAACATGCTATCTAATTATTTAAGTTCTATTTACATTTCTCCTGTTAGTGAGTTTGAATACTTTTCATATTTCCCTTCTATGAATAGCCTGTTAGTATTCCTTCTCATTTTTCTTTTAGAGTTTCCTGTACCTTTCCTATTGATAATCAGGATTTTATTGTATATTATAAATATTAATGATATTATAAATATTTTCTTACATCTATTGCCCACTTATTAATTTTGTCTGTGGTGTTCTTCGTGGCTTAGAAATTATTAATTTTGCTTCACTCAAATTTATTCATTTTCACCTTATGATTTATGCTTTGGGAATCTTTAGAAAGTCTTTTTCAGCTAAATATCAAAAATATTCTCTAAAATTTCCCTCCAAGGCCTGCTTTAACTCTACATGTGTTTTATCATGAGGCATTATCACTGTCATAACTTCTTGGTATTTCATAACTTAGTTTATAAATTACTCTTTAGTCCAAGGATTATTCAAATGATGTGTGTTTTGGTTTGCAGATATGCAAGTTTTCAAGATCTCTTGATGTTCCTGATTTTTAATTGTATGGCATTGTTATATAGATCCTGAAGCTATTTTGTTGTGGTAGGAGGAGGAGAGTTTAACAGCAGCATATCTTTTTAACCTATCACTTTATTGGTTAGTTGACCTTGTTCTTTTTTGTTCCCTACATTTATTCTGTCTGATACTATGTCATAGCTCTCTTTTGGTATATATTTTCCTATAGTATCTTTTAAAAAATACTAATTTGGGTTTAAGCTTCCTTTTGTCCTACCAATTTTATGGCCTTTTCTTTTTCCTTACTTGCTTTCTTTTAGATTAATCAAATATTTTTATCATTTCATTTTATACCAATTAATTTGCAAGTTGTACATTCTTTTCTCTTGCTTTTTCTTTTCTTTTCTTTCTTCTTTTCTTTTTTGTATATAGAATCTAACTCTGTTGCCCAAACTGGAGTGCAGTGGTGGGATCATGGATCACAGCAACTTCAGCCTCCCTGGGCTCAAGCAATCCTCTCATCTCAGCCTCCTGAGTAGCTTAGACTACAGGTCTGCACCACCACACCCAGTTAACTTTTTGTATTTTTTGTAGAGATGAGGTTTCACTATGTTGCCCAGCCTGGTCGTGAACTTTTGGGCTCAAACAGTCCACCCACCTTGGCCTCCCAAAATGCTGGGATTACAGGCATGAGCCACCATGCCTGGCCTCGTTATTTTCTTATTATTATTTATTTTCTATTATTCTAGAAGTTACTATGGAGTTTGTCACATATATCCCTGACTTACTGGAATCTAATTGTAAATTAATCATTTAACCACTTCCTGAACAATGCAAGGACTTTTGAGCATGCCAGCATTCTTTATCCTCTCTGCTTGGTGCCATGTTGTCCTGTATTTAAATCACCATGTATCTTATACTACAGACAATATTTGTTATACATAAAACTGACAAAGGGCTTGTATCTGAAATCTATAAAGAACCCCTGTATATCAGTAAAACAAACACATATAATTAGATAGAAAAATGGGCAGCAAACTTTTCCCAAAAAAAGAACACCCACATAGCAAATAAATGTATCAAAAGGTGTTCCACCTTATCAGTCATCAGAAAATGAAAACTAGAATTATAAGATATGGCTGGGTGTGGTGGCTCATACCTGTAATCCCAGCACTTTGAGAGGCTGAGGTGGAAGGGGATCTTGAGCCCAGGAGTTCAAGACCAGCCTGGGCAAGATGGGGAGACCCCCATCTCTACAAAAATATTTTAAAAATTATCAAGTGCTGGCTAGGCATGGTTGCTCACACCTGTAATCCCAGTACTTTGGGAGGCTGAGGCAGGTGGATCATGAGGTCAGGAGTTCAAGACCATCCTGGCTAACATGGTGTAACCCCATCTCTACTAAAATACAAAAAAATAGCCTAGCATGGTGGCATGCACCTGTAGTCCCAGCTACTCAGGAGGCTGAGGCAGGGGAATCACTTGAACTCAGAAGGCAGAGGTTGCAGTGAGCCGAGATCACACCACTGCACTCCAGCCTGGGCGATGGAATAAGACTCCATCTCAATAAAATAAAATAAAATAAAATAAAATAATCCAAGTGTGGTGGTGCTCATCTAGAGTAGTAGTCTCCTAGCTACTCAGGAGACTGAGGTGGGAGGATCACTTGAGCCCAGGAATTTGAGTTTGCAGTGAGCTATGATGACACCAATGCACTCCAGCCTGGATGACAGAGCAAGACTCTGTCTCTTTAAATAAATAAATAAAATCATAAGATACTATTACATTCCCACTAGAATGGCTAAAAAAATTTTTAAGACTAATAATACCAAATATTTGCAAGGATGTAGTATTCTGATATGCTCTTTCATATACCATTGTTTCAAATATATTTGGTTAACTACTTTAGAAAACTATTTGGCATTATCTCCTAAATTTGAACATTTGCTTACCCTTTGACCCAGCAGTATCACTACTAAATTATATGCCCAACAGAAATGCATGCATATTTTCACCAAAAGACACAGCCAAGAACGTTCAAAGCTACATTATTTGTAAGAGCCAGGAGTTGGAAACAGCCTAAATGTTCCCCAAAAGTAAAACAGAAAAAAAAAATGTGATCTGTTAATATAAATAAAATGATTACAACTACTTCTATGCTTAACAGCATGAATGACTCTCACAAACAATGTTTAGTGAAAGAAACCAAATGCAAAAGAATCATATTATAGAATTCCATTTGTATAACTGGGAGGAAGAAGGTTGTTAGTGGCTGGAAGGGCTTTACTAGTCCAGAATCCCTTTCTGCCAAAAGTTAGGTATTCTCTCTTACAAAATAGGAAATACACAATTCAGAGATCCAAGACATAATATTTGTTGAATCTGTTGAGACCTGACTAATGTATTAGTATTTAATATTGAGCAATGTTGCTATAAAAAAGAGTAAATGAGGGCCAGGCGCGGTGGCTCACGCCTGTAATCCCAGCACTTTGGGAGGCCGAGGCGGGTGGATCACAAGGTCAAGAAATCGAGACCATCCTGGTCAACATGGTGAAACCCCGTCTCTACTAAAAATACAAAAAATCAGCTGGGCATGGTGACACGTGCCTGTAGTCCCAGCTACTCAGGAGGCTGAGGCAGGAGAATTGCCTGAACCCAGGAGGCGGAGGCTGCGGTGAGCCAAGATCGCGCCATTGCACTCCAGCCTGGGTAACGAGAGCGAAACTCCGTCTCAAAAAAAAAAAAAAAAAAAAAAGAGAGTAAATGATCCGCGGGCACCTCCTTTGAGTGTTTTCCAAATTAGCAGTACCAAACCTTGCCAGCAGATGGCGGGCCCTGTACACATCTAGGCTGAATAGCCAACAAGAATTTAAGTTAATATTCCAGACTACTCTACAAAGTTACTTTTGTGTTTAGCTAAGTTGTTTCAAACTTTGCTACTTCTTTTCATCTTAATTCTTCACCCTGTTGTAATCACCACAATGTAGATGTTTAAACTATAATTTTCATGCAATTACTTTACTTTGTTTCCATATTGAAATGTATTTTGTTCAAATTGACCTCCTTTAGAAATTAACAAGGCTTTGGTTTCAGGCACTTCTGTAGTTATATTTGAATGATGAAGGCCTTTTCTTTTGCTTGGTCTTGGAAGTGGAAGACAAAGATAATTTCTGAGGCAGTGCTCATAGGATTTATATCCCTTTTTTTTTTTCTTTGAGACAGGGTCTCACTCTGTTCCTCTGGCTAGAGTGCAGTTTCTTTTTTTTTTTTTTTTTTTTTTAAGACGGGGTTTCACCATGTTGGTCAGGCTGGTCTTGAACTTCTGACCTCAGGTGATCTGCCTGCCTTGGTCTCCAAAGTGCTTGGATTACAGGTGTGAGCCACCGCGCCCAGCCAGAGTGCAGTTTCACAGTGACAGCTCACAGCAGTCTTGACTTTCTGGGCTCAAACAATCCTCCTCCTCAGCCTCTTGAGTAGCTGGCACTACAGGCATGTGCCACTGCACCCAGCTAATTTTATTTTTTTGTAGAGACAGGGTCCCACTACTATATGGCCTAGGCCAGTCTCAAACTCCTGGGCTCAAGCAGTCCTTCTGCCTTGGCCCCCCAAAGTGTTAAGATTGCAGGCGTGAGCCACTGCACTCAGTCCTGTGTCCTTCTTAAAAGGATATCTTTTAGTGTGTCCTTTTCCTCCTTCTGCCTGTCCTTTTATGGTGCCCATCGCACCAGCCCAGTGCCTTTCTCCTTGGGCTGACAAGTGCTGCAGGGTGACTCATGCTCCATGCCTCCCATCCCTGACTGTGGCCTGAAACTTCTTCCCTTCTTCCTCTTCTATGTTCCAGTGCTACTTCATACAGTCATGGTTTGTTGACTTTGGAGAGTGAATCCAAATCATGTATCCCTATGTGCACAGTTATATATTTTTTTAAATCATAAAGAAAGTCACTTGCAGAAATGGGCAAATTTATCCCCAGTGTTAAGAATTATTTTCTATCCTGGTTACTGATGGATGCCCAGAGAGAAATGTTTGTCTTTATATATACAGGCATACACCATTGCACATGCACACATACATGCACGTACACACACACACCCCTTTTAAAATTATCTTTCTATGCGGCATGATGATGATCTTTTGAGACTATTGCTCCAGAACACGTTATTTGCCGCCAGCTCTCTGACAGCTTGACATGTCCTTGAAGTCTCCCACAGTTTGTCCAGTGAACACTTTGCCTGGCATCACTGTGCTGAACTAACTCAGGAATGAGTAAACACTCTTCTTTCCTCACACTTTTCTTTCCTCAGAGCATCAGTAAGACACCTCCCAGGTATTTCTAAGCATTGTGCCATAGTGTCATTAACAATGTAAGCTTTGGGCCCGGCATGGTGACTCATGCCTGTAATTCTAACACTGGGAGGCTGAGATGGGAAGATTGCTTGAGGCCAGGAGTTCGAGACTAGCCGGGTCAACATAGTGAGACCCCATCTCTATTTAAAAAAAAAGAAAAAAAAGTCTTTGGAGTCAGAAGCCCTAGGTTCAAATCAGTGTTCATTTAAACTTCCCAGCTGTAGGAACGTAGGCAGATCTTATACTTCCCAGGAGCCTCACTCTCCTTTCCTGTTAAAGTGGGAATAATAAGACCTCCAGGGGTTGCTGGAAGATTAAAAAGATATTACTTTACAACATCTAGGTGCATGGGAGACCCTCAGAAGCAAGCAAGCAAGAAAGAAAAGGGCAGCTATAATTATCATTACAATCTAATTGAACATTTTCATTTCCATGGTTTCATCCCAGAGGTGATTTTTAAATCAGGTACTTATATCATGTATTAAAGTTTTGTACTTCAAGACTGCCCTTGGCATGCAATTTTATTTTTCTGCACTTTTTCTCTATGCCTTGGGAAAGCTACGTTTTTTTGTCTTTGCTCTCATGAATCATCTAAGCTAAAATCAGACAATCATATAAATTTACTTTTTTTTTTTTTTTTTTTTTTTTTTTTTTGAGACAGAGTCTCTCTCTGTTACCCATGCTGGAGTGCAGTAGCGTGATCTTGTGATCTCGGCTCACTGCAACCTCCACCTCCCAGTTTCAAGCGATTCTTCTGCCTCGGCCTCCTGAGTAGCTGGGATTACAGATGTGTGCCACCATGCCCAGCTAATTCTGTATTTTCAGTAGAGACAGAGTTTTACCATGTTGACCAGGTGGATCTCAAACTCCTGACCTCAAATGGTCTACCTGCTTCAGCCTCTCAAGGTGCTGCGCCCAATCTGCGTATGCTTATTTCCTTAAGTTTGATTTTGTTTCTTTGCCTTGTGCTCTCTTGATTCACTGAAGTCATGAGATTTGGAAAGTGATTCTAACACAAGTTTTCCAAAAGGGAAAGGGGATGGGGAAAGTTTCTCCCTTAACTCGTACATCCTGGGACAGAGGAGAAGATAATGGAGAAGTGATGTGGCAAGGGAGACAGAATACAATATCTGCCTGCCGTCCCCTCGTTGAGATGACAGGGTTCTTCTTAGTTCCATAAGCTGCTCCAGAAATGCCTCCCACTGGAATTTTTGATACTTCAGTAATAGCCTTTGCTTTTAGATCCCATAGTCCTCCCAAAATTGGTCTAGTCAGAAATTTCCACATCTATCTTTTGCTTTCTGGACTCAGTGTTTTAAATTTTTTTTGGTTCTTATCATCACCTGAGGGTCCTTGATATCTAAGTTGCATTTTCTCTGCTTCTGTCTTTTAAGCAGAAAAAGGCTCTAACAAATGAGTATTTGTTAAGGCTCTAACAAATACTCATATGTTTAAAGTCCTGCTTCTCCCTTGCCTGCTCCCTGGGAACGTCCTGCTCTTCTCCAGCAGAGATGTTTCTCCTGTCAGCTCTTCCCATGGGATACTATGTGCCTGGAATACTTTTTGCTTACTTGACAAAGAAAGAAATTGCTTCTTTTCTCTGGCATTCTTCCTAATCTTTTATTTCTGTGATTGAAGAGATGCTCTTAACTTATAGAACTCGGATTTAAAAAAAAATTTTTTTTTTTAATGTAGGGAAGCCCAAGAAGAACCACATGGCACAGATTACTTTCATATACTTTATCTGCTTTCTATTTCTTGACTCTCCTAAAGCTTTAAGGTTTTAGATCACTGCATTTCTGTCTTTCTCTGACACTATACCCTTATAATGTACCTTTGCCTAAACATATGAGAACAATGATTTAAATAATAGAATAGTAATGTTTTAAAATAACATGCTATTAGTATATAACATAAATATAAAATAATATATCTCTAAGTGCACAATGTATAATAATATATATCAAGTAATAGACCAGGCACAGTGACTTACACCTATAATCCCAGAACTTTGGGAGGCCAAGGCAGGTGGACCATTTGAGCCCAGCAAAACAGCTTGGGCAACATAGCGAAACCCTGTCTCAAATGAGTACAACTAATACAAAATTACTAATACAAAAAATTAGCCGGGCATGGTGGCACACACTAGTAGTCCTGGCTATTCTGGATGCTGAGGTAGGAGAGCTGCTTGAGACTAGGAGGCAGAGGTTTACAGTGAGCAAAGATCATGCCACTGAACTCCAGCCTGGGTGACAGAATGAGACTCCTTCTCAAAAATATAATAATAATGATTTTTTTTAAAACCACACTAGCTACCAATTACTGACCACCTTCTGTGTCAGGCTTTTGCTAAGTGCTTTATAGACGTCATCTCCTTTCATCCTTAGTCCTCTCTATGTAGTGGATCCTGTTAGTATTTCCATGTTCAAATGTAGCTTCTAAGGCTGAGAGAAGTGAGGTCACTTCCCAGGTCACACAGGCAGGAAGTGATGAAGCTGGGAACTGGCACAGCAGAGCCCTGTTTATCCAACGCTAGTGCCCAGGCTCCTAACCATGTCACAGATTGCATTCAGACTGATGTAGACTGGAAACCCCACAGTGCTTTCAACAGAGCAGAGCCTTTACCTGTATGTATCAGGTGATAAAAAGAGACCCAGATGTAACTTTTTTCTCATGTTGGCTATGGAAAATCCCATTTGTCCTGTTTTGGGATTAGTTTCTCATCAGATTCTGATCAGTGATATTCCCACAAAGACTTTCCTTTATACTGGTGCTCACAGTTCTTGCCAAATTTTAGAGCTTTTAAAAGGAAACTCTGTTGCCTTAGTAATACCAGAGATTGCATTTGTTTATTGCATGTTAAAGCAAGTCTCCATCCCTGTGAGATCTGAAACTTGTCTGAAATAAGATAGTGTCTCCTCATGTGCTCTGTAGAATTACTGTGTATATATTTTCATTCAATAAAATATGCCATGGTTTAAGTTGTGCACCTGCCAAATTAACATACTGCCATATTCTGTTATTCAAAATTCTCTCTCTTTTCATCTGTCTAGTGTATCTCTTAAGCTACCAAGCACATTGTGGGTTAACTAGATAATAAATCCTCAAAGCATCCCTGACAGGTAGATAGAAATGGAAAGGAGAAAATGTTGCTCTCCCAGACATTACATATGAGAAAATGGAAAAAGACAAGATTACCTGAAATTGACTGATGCTTTAAGTAAGTTGTAGATGGATGTAAGACTATAATTTAGTTATTTCTTCATGTAGTACTCTCAATTCCTTTTTTATTAAATATATTATAAAACTAAAGCAATTTTATTTTCTATTTTGCCTTTTCTTTTATGTGAATGGTGTACTCACAGTGAGCTTCTGAAGGCTCATTATGGGTTGCATTAGCTTGATAGCCTCCATTTCTGGCTGTGTTAGTGCCAGGACCATGAAATAGCCTGCAACAGCAACCTTAAGAGGTGAGGGGTAGGATGTACTTTATTCTTTGTGCAATAGTGTGTTGTATTCATCTTTTCAATAAAATATTTTAAGCACATATATGTATAGTATTGTGTAAATTCTGTAGTGCAAAGAATAGTATACACACTGCTAAGCCCACGAAATTCATTTCTGATAAAAGGAAGCTTGTTATGCATTCTTCCCAATCTCATTTTCTTCCCATACATTATAGGCAATTACTATGCTGAAATTTAGTGTTTTTCATTCCTCTGAATGTTTTTGTACCTTTACTGTGTATATGTATAGCATGTGGGCATGTGTATATAATTTAATTTGTCATATTTTTAATTTTATACGTATGTTTCCTTCTATAACTTGCTTTTTTCTCATTACATCTGAACTTTTGAGATATAGGCCTACTAATTGATATAATCCAGCTCTAGTCTCTTCATTTTAGACCTCCATATGGTGTTTAATTGTCTGACTTGCACCTAATTTAATTGTCTATTTTGATGAAGGTGAACATGTGAATTGTTTTCAGTTTTTTACTACTATAACTACTACTTACATGAAAATTCTTATACAAGTCTCTCTGGGCACATATGTAAGATTATCTCTGAGGTATAGTCCCAGGAGTGGAATTGTTTACTTGACAAGTACCTGCATCTTCAATTTTACTTGTTTTACCAAACGCTTTCTAACAATTTATGCTCCCACCAGCAGGGTGTGTAAATTCTTGTTACTCAACATCCTCAGGCTTTTTATAGTTCTCAATTATATAGATGTAAAATTATATCTTATGGTTTATTTATTTATCTATTTTGAGACAGAGTCTCACTCTCTCATCCAAGCTGGAGTGCAGTGGCGTGATCTCAGCTCACTGCAACCTGCACCTCCCGGGTTCAAGCAATTCTCATGCCTCAGCTTCCTGAGTAGCTGGGATTGTAAGCACATACCATCATGCCCAGCTAATTTTTATAACTTTAGTAGAGACAGGGTTTCACCATGGCCAGACTGGTCTCAAACTCTTGACCTCAAGTGATCTGCCTGCCTCGGCCTCCCCAAATGCTGGGATTACAGGTGTGAGCCACCTCGCCCAACCCTTATGGTTTCTTTAACTGCATTTTTCTGATAGGGAGGTTAAATGTCATTTCATATGTTTGCTAGACATTTGGAATTCCTGTTCTGTGAATTATCTGTCCACGTTTTGCTTATTTGCTATTGAGCTATTTGCATTTTTCTTATAAATTGGTAGATATTCTTCATATTTCTGGAAACAAGTTATTTGCTGTTTATATATATTGTACATACTTCAAATATATAGTTTGCCTTGAATTTTGATGCACAGGAGTTTTTGTTTTTAGTATGACCAATTTTACCTATCTTTTCTGCTCTTATTTGTATATATATAAGAAATCCTTTCCTACCCAAAGTCACAGGGTTACTTTTCTATATGTTTTCTCTCAAACATATCAAAGTTTTGTTTTTTAAACTTAGGACTCCTAAACAGCCATTGGATCAATGAAGAAATTAAGAGGGAAATTAAAAAGTTTTTTGAAACAAATGAAAATGGAAACATAACATACCAAAACATATAAAAAGAAATAATAAAAATCCAAGCACAAATAAAATTGAGAGTAAAAAAAAAATACAAAAGATCAGTATAACAGAATGTTTGTTTTTGAAGATAAATGAAATCAACAAACCTTTACCAGACTAAGAAAAACAGAGAGAAGGCCCAAATACATAAAATCAGAGACAAGAAAGGAGACAATACAACTGCTACCACAGAAATTCAGAGGATCATTAGATACTATTATAGGCAACTATATGCAATAAATTGGAAAACCTAGAAGAAATGGATAAATTCCTAGGCATATATAACCTGTTATGATTGAATCGTGAAGATGTCAGAAACCTGAATAAACCAATGAGTAACAAGATAGAAACAATGATAGAATGTCTTCCATCAAAGAAAAGCCCAAAATCTGATGGCTTCAGTACTAAATTCTAGCACACATTTTGAGAAGAACTAATATCAACGCTACATAAACTGTTACAGAAAATTGAGGACGAAGCAGTACTTCCAAACTCATTCTATGAGGCCAGCATTATCTCAATACCAAAACCAGACAAAGACACATCAAAAAAGAAAACTACGAGTCAGTATCTCTGATGGATATGGATGCAAAATCCTCAAACCAAATTCAACTACACATTAAAAATCTCATTCATCTTGACCAAGTGGAATTCATCCCAGGGATGCAAGCGTGGTTCAACATACATAAATCCATAAATATGATACCTCACATCAACAGGATGAAGGACAAAACCATATGATCATTTCAATAGATACTGAAAAGGCATTCCATACAATTCAGCATCCCTTCATGATAAAAACTTAGCAAACTGGATTTAAATGAATATACCACAACACAATAAAAGCCATATATGACAAACTGCCCACTTTTACCATTTTTATTTGACATAGTACAGAAAGCTCTAGCCCAAGCAATTAGGCAAGAAAAATAAAGGACATCCAAATTAAAAAGAAAGAATTCAAATTATCCTTGTTTGTAGATGATATGATCTTATATTTAGAAAAATCTATAGATTCTGCCCAAAAGCTATGAGAACTAATCAACAAATTCAGTAAAGCTGCAGGATACAAAATCAGCATACAAAAGTCAATAGCATTTCTGTATGCTAACAGCTAACAATCTGAAAAAGAAACCAAGAAAATAAGCCCATTTATAATAGCTACAAAAAAACCTAGCAACAAATAAGATTAAATACTTAAAAATAAACTTAAGCAAAGAAGTGAAAGATCTCTACAATGAAAACTATAAAACATTGATGATACAAAATGAGGAGGACACACAAAAAGGTTTCATGTTCACGGATTGGAAGGATCAATATTGTTGAAATGTGCATACGACCCAAAGCAATCTACAGATTTAATACATTCTCAAAATATCACCTCTCATTATCAAAATACCAGTTACATTCTTCACAGAAATAGAAAAAAACCTAAAGTTTATATGGAACCACAAAAGTCCCAAAATAGTCAAAGAAATCCTGAGCAAAAAGAACAAAGCTGGAGGCCTCAGATTACCTGACTTCACACTGTACTACAGAGCTATACTAATCAAAACAGCATGATACTGGTATAAAAATAGACACATAGACCAATAGAACAGAAAAAAAAAAAACCCAGAAATCCATGCATTTACGGTCAACTCATTTTTGACAAAGGTGCCAAGAACATACATTGGGAGAACTATAATGTCGTCAACAAATGGTGCTGGGAAAACTGGATATCCATATGCATAAGAATGAAACTAGACCCCTAGCTCCCACTGTATGCAAAAATCGAATTAAAATTCATTAAAGACTTAAACCTTGCCAGGCACAGGGGCACATGCCTGTAGTCCCAGCACTTTGGGAGGTCAAGGCAGGAAGATCACTTGAGCCCAGGAGTTCAAGACCAGCATGGGCAACATGGTGAAACTCCATCTTTACAAACAAAATTAGCCAGGTGCATGGTAGTGTGCACCTATAGTCCCAGCTATTCTGGGGGCTAAGGTGGGAGAATTACTTGACCCCAGGAGGTTGAGGCTGCAGTGAGCCATGATCACACCACTGTACTCCAGGCTAGGCCACAGAACAAGACCTGTTTGAAAGAACAAAACAACAACAACAACAAAACCTTAAATCTAAGACTGTAACTCTGAAACTACTGAAAGATAATATTGAGAAAACACTCTAGGAAATTGGTCTGGGCAAAGATTTCTTAAGGAAGACCTCAAAAACATAGGCAACCAAAGCAAAACTGGACAAATGAGATCACATCAAGCTAAAAGACTGCACAGCAAAGGAAACACCAAAGTGAAGAAACAATCCATATATGACAAAATATATGGATTTCACAGAATGTGTGAAAATATTTGCAAACTACCCATCTGTCAAGGGTTTAACAACCAGAATAAATAAGGAGCTCAAACAACTCAATAGATAAAGACAACCTGATTTTAAAATAGACAAAAGATCTGAATAGACATTTTTCAAAAGAAGACGTACAAATGACCAACAAGTATATGAAAAATATTCAACATCACTAATCATCAGAACAATGCAAATCAAAACTACAATGAGTTATCACACCCCAGTTAAAATGCCTTCTATTAAAAAGACAATAATAGATGCTGTTGAGGATGTAGAGAAAGGGGGACACTCATACATTGTTGGTGGGAATGCAAGTTAGTACAGCCATTATGGAGAACAGTGTGGAAGTTTCTCAGAAAACTAAAAATAGAACTACCATATGATCCAGCAATCCCACTGCCCCATATATACCCCAAAGAAAGTAAATCGGTACATCAGAGGTATCTGCACTCCCATCTTTATTGCAGCACTATTCACAACAGCCAACTTAGGATTCAACCTAAGTGTCAATCAGTACATGAATAGATAAAGAAAATTTGGTAGATATACATAATGAAATATTACTCAGCCATAAAAAAGGATGAAATCCTGTCATTTGCAGCAAAATGGATGGAACTGGAGGACATTATGTTAAGTGAAATAAGCCAGGCACAGAAAATATCACATTTTCACTCAAATGTGGGAGCTAAAAATATTTTTCAAAAGAAAAGAAAAATTGAACTAATGGAGTTAGAGAGCAGTATGATGGTTATTACAGGCTTTGAAGAGTAGTAGGGAGTGAGAGATGAAGAGGGGAAAGTTACTGGGTATAAAAATATAGGTGAATAGTGGGAATAAGACTTAATGTTTGGTAGCACAATAGGTTGACTATAGCTAACAATATTTTATTTTCTATTTTTAAAAAACTAAAAGAATGGAACTGGCATGTTCCTAACACAAAGAAATGATAAATTCTTGAGGGATGGGTCTGCTAATAATCCTGATTCCATCATTAACTTTGTATGCTTATATGAAAATTTTACATGTACTCCATACATATGTACAATTATGTATCCATAATAATTAAAAATAAATTTTTTTAAAAAAAATTGTTCTCTAGGCCAGGCATGGTGGCTAATGCCTGTAATCCCAGCACTTTGGGAGGCCGAGGCAGGTGAATCACAAGGTCAGGAGATCTTGACTAGCCTGATCAACATTGTGAAACCCCGTCTCTACTAAAAATACAAAAATTAGCCAGGTGTGGTGGTGTGCTCCTGTAATCCCACCTACTCAGGAGGCTGAGGCAGGAGAATCACTTGAACCTGGGAGGCGGAGGAGGCAGTGAGCCAAGATCACACCACTGCACTTCAGCATGGGTGACAGAGCAAGACTCTATCTAAAAAAAAAAAAAAAATTTGTCCTCCAATCCACTTGGAACTTTTGTGTACATGGTATGAGATATCTCATTTTATATACATTTTGTTTTTATTTTTCTGTTCTTTTAGTGATGAGTATGTATCCTTATAATAAATTATTCTAAATTTTTTAAAAATCTCAATTGGATAAGAAAATCGCCACCTCACTTGCACAATAGTTTCAATCAGTTTCTCTGATTTTGCCTATTATTTGGACTTTCCAAACTCTTATATGGCTGCTGTTGGGGTGGAGCTGAGATCACAATTGAGCCCGTTTCAATGTGGGAACAAACTGAGGCTGTTGCATATGGCATGCAGGTTAGGAGGAGGAGTAAAAGATACTATGTGTAGACATTTAATACTAATCTGTGTGGTGTGCTTCTGTCTGCAAAGTGCTTTCATGGACATATTACTCAATTCTCACAACAACCAGTGTGTTCTGATGATGAAACCAAGGTTCAGAGACATTTTGTGCTTGTCCAAGTTTTATCGGCAAGACTGTTCAGACTACAGTTTGGGTTTTCTACTCCCACTTACTTGCAACTGATTTTGCTACCTCTCCTTTTGGTTTCTTTTCCATAACATTTTCTCGGAGTGTTAGGTATTTGTAGGATGACTTTTTGAGACCTGAAGAGGTGACCTGGTGTTAACTTGGAATGACATGCCATGCTTTGGGCTGAGATAGTAGGTGGCTACAAGTTTTCCGTGGTCCCCGCCCTATTAACAGACCCTCAAACACATTAGTGACTTAGGAGAAAAGGAATTTTTAATATATCAATGAATACATGCCTTGTTATTGTTTTCTTTTTTGCTCATTTATGAGCTTGATTACTAAACTTTACTGCTTTCTTTTAAAGCAGTTGCCCAGATGAAATTATCTTGGTGTTTGTACTTCCTTCATTTCTCTTCTGTGACTTTTACAGGCAGTCTGAGAAACAAAGGACCCATTCTTTCTTCCATGGCACACTGCATCGTTTATGAACGTGAGACAGGAAAAAGATGAAGATTTTTTTCCTTCTCTCAAATATCCATGGTGTTGTCTGAATTCTCTAGCCTGAATTAAATGGAAAAAAACTGAAATCATTTTCAGTTTTAGAGAAAGTATGTAACTTTCTCTAGATTCTAGACCAGAGGTCAGCAAACTTTTTCCCTAAAAGCCCAGATAATAACTATTTTAGATGTTGTAGGCCATATGGTCTCTGTAGTAACCAATGAACTCTTGTCATATTTCAGAAGCAGCTATGGATGATATGAAAATGAATGGGCATGGCATTTTCCAGTAAAACTTTATTTACAAAAATGAAAAACAGCAGATTTGGCTCCCACACTGTAGTTTGCTAACTCCCATTTTTGTATATTTAAGTTTTGTCTATCAGGGAATCTAAGTCTTTGGCTAAATGATTTCTTACCAACCATAGGTTTCAGAGACTCTTATCACCAAAGGTTCTAATGGGTTTTTTCTGCAAATATAAAGTATGATATTTACAAAAGTAACGACTACCCACTATATTCTAAGCTCCTTCATCATCAGAAAGGATGCCCAGTATTACTGGGTCACCTATTAATCTTTTTCCTTCCCAGATTGGAGTTTCTACAAGCTGTAGCCCACCTTGGTCCCTGAACTTTTCCTGTATTTTTAAACATCTTCACAATTATAGAAGGTATCCTGATTCATAAACTCTTCAATCTGCATTTGATTCCACTGTGGCCATCTGAACCACAGAACTGAAAAGAATCTTTACTTCTGTTAGTTAATTCCTTTGGAGAACAAAAATAGGTGTGAAAAATATCCAGTGGTTGAGTTGAAAATAATACCTATTTTTTGTAGTCTTTTAGTTTTCCCTTGGGCAGTTTGGGACTCACAAGGCCTTTTGGTATTAAAGGTTCTGGACGGCAACATAGGAGGGATTATAAATTTTGCACATAAGATTTTTCCATGAAAGGAAAGTTTCCTAATAGTCTTAACAAACATTCTGGAGAAGATTATTTTTATTTTTTATTTTCCTTTTTATTTATTTTTTATTTATTTTTAAAGATGGGGTTTCACCATGTTGGTCAGGCTGGTCTTGAACTCCCGACCTCAGGTGATCCACCTGCCTTGGCCTCCAAAGTGCTTGGATTACAGGCGTGAGCCACCATGCCCGGCCGAGAAGATTATTGTTAAATGTATGTTGTGTTTGCTGAAAAATAAGTAGGGATACATTTTTTATATGAGAGATGCTTATTCTAAGAAGCTATAGAAGTATTTTCCCACTGCCACCTTTACTTATATTTTCTAAATTAGCATTTTTATGATATAAAAGTGACACATTTTTGTAGAATAAAATTTGGAAAATTTAGAAAAGCACAAACAAGAAAAGTAAAATGACAGTGTAACAGCTTAGAGATAAGTATTGCTAACATTTTCATGACCATCCTTTTGCCATCTTTCTATGCATGTATGTACATGCAGATTAGATATAAAATTTTCACATGCATGAGATGATATACAGAATATTTTATAGCCTGCCTTTTCACTGAAGTATATAAAATGGGTAAACTTCTGTATCAATACATACAGATCAGCACTAATTTTCATGGCTACGTGGCATTCCACAGTATAGATGTACTTCCTGTAACCTGCTTGCATGGTCTCCTATTGGTGCATTTTAAGTGCTTTGGACTTTTCCACCATTAGAGAGAATGCTAAGGTAAATGTTCTTATATATATATCTTCTTGCCTTGCCAGAGTATCTCTTCAAGATAAATTCCTAGAATTGGAATTAGCAAAATTGTGTGTGTGTGTACGTATATGTTTATGATTTTGATATAGAAAAGTTTATACCCAAGCTATATTCTCCTCAATGGTTAATGAGAGGGCGTCACATCCTCCCCAATACTGGGAAATTTCTAAGATTTCTCAACAGATCAGTTATCAGCATCTTAGCATCCTTTCCTTGATGGTTGCTATTGTTGTTTTGTGAAGTATTTTACAGTTTTTAAACCAATACCTACCTATGTATTGCACTTACGGTGTGTCAGAGATTATTCCAGGTGTGTTATGAATATCAATTAATTTAATATTCATAATAACCCAAAGAAGTGTGAGCACTGTTATGCTTAATTCACAAATGAGGAAACAAGTGACTTGAAGGTCATACATGTAGTCAGTGGTAAAGCCAGGACTCCAACTTCTAGGGGATTCCAGACCCCATCTCTTTTTTTTTGTTTTGTTTTGTTTTGTTTTGTTTTGTTTTTGTTTTTGAGACAGAGTTTCACCTCTTGTTCCCCAGGCTGGAGTGCAGTGGAGTGACCTCGGCTCACCGCAACCTCCACCTCCTTGGTTCAGGCAATTCTCCTGCCTCAGCCTCCTGAGTAGCTGGGATTACAGGCACGCACTACTATGCCCAGCTCATTTTTTGTATTTTTAATAGAGACGGGGTTTCACCATGTTGACCGGGATGGTCTCGATCTTTTGACCTCGTGATCCACCCGCCTCGGCCTCCCAGAGTGCTGGGATTGCAGACATGAGCCACCACGCCCGGCCCCAGACCCCATCTTCTTAGCTACCATGCCCTGCTGCCTCTCGGAGGAAAAGCTTTGTTAGCAAGGAAATGAACCTGGACACCAGGAATCAGAGTCACATCCCAACTACCAGCTCACCTTTATTTGCTTATTTTCTATTTTAATGATTAAAATAATTCTTTTGATTTGTTTTTTTAGGATGTATCAAGGTCAGAAGAAATCAAAAGAAGCTTTGTCCCACTATCAAGCAGCTTTGGAATATGTTGAGATCAGTAAAGGTGAAAAAAGTCTTGAGTGTGTACCAGTATTGAGAGAATTAGCAGGTGTAGAGCAAGCCCTGGGACTCCATGATGCATCCATCAACCACTTCCTGGAGGTAAGCTACAAGGTCCTGGCTACCAAAGCTGTTCTAGACCCAGTGCTTTTCATAGACACAAGTGTCACAGCAGCTCTGAAAGTGCCTGGCTTTGTCATTTGCTCTAGATAAGGACAACACTTGGCCGAGAGTAGATGCTTAACAAAGGTGCTCTTATCAGATGGCCATGTGGGCAAGTGCTGGTACTGGTCCCCTGTTAGCCATTGCACAGACTACAAACAGCCTGAGATACCCTAAAGATGATTTCTTTATCCTTTAGTATTTATTTAGAGCTTATGTTACCGAACTGATAAGGACTCTTTTTTTTTCTACATTCTAAAATCTTTACCTGAAGCCACTTAGAGTTATGTCTGTTAGCTGCTAGTCTACTTTATCTTTATCTTTGTAAGATTCTTCAGTGAATGTGTCTGTCAGGGTTCTCCAGAGAAACAAAACCAACAGGATATGTACACACACACACACACACACACACACACACACACACACACAGGTTTTTTTGTTTGTTTTTCATTGTTTGTTTGTTTAGAGAGACAGGGTTTCATCATGTTGACCAGACTGATTTCAAACTCCTGGGTTCAAGTGATCCTCCTGCCTCAGCCTCCCAAAGTGCTAGGATTATAGGCTTGAGCCACCAGATCCGGCCTCTTTTAAGGAATTGACCCATGCGATTTAGGGGCTGGTAAGTCTGAAATCCACAGGGCAGGACATGAGGCTGGAAACTCAGGCAGCGTTTCTATGCTGCAGTCTCAAAGCAGAATTTCTTCTAGAAACCTCAGTTTTTCACTCCCTTCAATTGATTAGATGAGGGCCACCAATATTACTATTGAGAGTCATCTCCTTAAAATCAACTGATTGTGAATATTAATCACATCTACAAAATACTGTGTATTCACTGTAAATTAATCTTAATAGTGAGTTTATCTCTTTATATTGTATCATGCTAAAGGCACTTTTTAAAAAGTTTTTCTGATAATTCTTTCCTGTAAAAGTTGTAAGATTCAGACCAATCCATTCTTGTTATTTGAAATGAGATACAGTGACAAGGTCCTGAGAGTACTTCATTACTATTTCTTACTTTAACTTGTCTGACAATTTATATTCCTGCTCATGGTTTGTTAGAGAGCCCCTTTCTCTCACTTTATCTGGATAGTCTCTTTTAAGCATTATTACCACCCCAAGACACATTATTATTTCCCATTTATAGATAAGGAAGCTAAGAATTTGAGAGGTTGAGTGATACGTCCAGGAGTACACAGCCAGTAAATGGCATATTCGCATTCAAAACCAGTGCTTTTTAGAAAGATTGTTCTGGCTGATATGTAGAGAATGGATTGGGGAGGTTGTGCCAACCATAGAAGTAAACCAGTTAGGAAGCTACTGAGGTAGCCAAAGCTGAGAATGATGGTAGCTCGAACTGGGATGAAGATAGTGGGGATGAAGAGAAATAGATGGATGTAGGAAAGATTTAGGAGGCAGAATTGATAGGACATGGAGATTGACTGGATACGGGGGAAAAAAGAAAGAGTCATAGATGACTCCCAGGTTTCTGGTCTGGACCACTGAGTGGATGTTTCTACCAGGGAACTGGCATGTGACTGGGTAATGGAGAGATGGCAAGCTCTGCTTTAGGTGATGAGTCTGAGATGCCTGTGAGGCATACAAGTGGAGATAACAGTAGGCAGTTAGATAATTGGGGCTGGGCTGGGCTTGGTGACACACCTATAATCCAAACACTTTGAGAGGCTGAGACAGGCAGATCACCTGAGGTTGAGAGTTCAAGACCACCCTGATCAACATGGAGAAACCCTGTCTCTACTAAAAATACAAAAAAATTAGCCAGGTATGGTGGCACATGCCTATATTCCCAGCCACTCAGGAGGCTGAGGCAGGAGAATCCCTTGAACCCAGAAGGCAGAGGTTGTGATGAGTCAAGATTGCGCCACTGCACTCCAGCCTAGGTAACAAGAGAAAAACTCCATTCCAAAAAAAGAAAGAGAAAGATAATTGGGGCTGGTGCTCAGAATATAGGTCAGAAATTCATCCACTTACACAGTGATTTCGTGGGAGAGGATGAGATCACCGAGGGAGAGTTGATGGAGGGAGAAAAGAACTGATGCAGATTCTTGAGGAATTTCAGTATTCATGGCTGAAGTGGAGGATTACCTAGCAAATGAAACAGAGAAAGATTTCCAGGAAAATAAGAGGAAAAGCAAAAATGAAAGGGGTATCCTCTCTGTCCTTTTTCTTTCTTTCTTTCTTTCTTTTTTTTTTTTTTTATTTTTATTTTTGAGATGGAGTCTCACTCTGTTGTTCAGGCTGGGGTACAGTGGCATTATCTGGGCTCACTGCAACTTCTACCTCCTGTGTTCAAGTAATTCTCCTGCCTCAGCCTTCTAAGTAGCTGGGATTACAAACATGAGCCCCCACACCTGCCTAATTTTTGCATTTTTAGTAGAGACGATGTTTTACCATGTTGGCCAGGCTGATCTCGAGCTCCTGACCTCAAGGGATCCACCCACCTTGGCCTCCCAAAGTGCTGCGATTATAGGCATGAGCCACTGCGCCTGGCCTCCCTCCCTTTTTTGATACCTTTCACTGTTTTACTGTTTTGGAGGACATGGGATTCCAGAGAGAATAAATGAGTTTGTAAAGAGCTTAGTGTAGTGCCTTACATAGTGCTAAATATGGATGTTTTGAATTTTCTCTTTCCTTTCCTTTTATGTTATTTTTCTTTAATTGATGACTTTGTTGAGGTGAATACTGGGGTGATGATAAGAACAGAAACCAGATTATATAGCAGGTAAGCTGTGAGGAAGCAAAGATAGTAAGTGTAGATGGCAGTCACAAAAAGTACTGAGATGCTTTTAGGGGAAGACAAGCCCAGGCAAGAGGGCAGAGTACATGGTAAGGTCTGAAGGTTAGACAAAACTTGACACATTCAGGGAACTGTAAAGAGCTCCCTATGCCTGGGTAGTGGGAATGGCAAAGGCAGGAGATGGGTATCGTTTAGGTGAGTGTTGAAAGTCATGTTAAGGAATTTAAGCTTCCTCCTAAGAGCAGATGAAGGTTTTTAGGCAGGGAGATTGGCATCATCAGATTATCATTCTGGAAGGACCACTCTGCCATAGGGAGAATGGACTGGATGGTGGGGAGATAAGCAGGAAGATAACTCAGAGGTAATGGCTGCAGCAGTACAGGTTGGGGGTGAGACAGCCCATACTCAGGTGGTGCCAGTGAATGGAGAGGCATGGACAGATCTGGAGATAGGCGGGGAATAGACGTGACAGACCTGGGGGTTGTGCAGGTCTTGAGGAGGTGTCCAGCTTTACACCAGGTTTCTGACCTCAGTCACTATGTGGCTCAAACAACATTTACTGAGCATAGGAACACTGGTGGGTTTACAATTTTTGTTAGTATCAATAACTGTAAATATTCTCATACAAAAACCTTTTATAGTTCCTTGAATTATTTCCGGGGCAAGTGTCCAGAAATTAAACTAGTAGAAAGAAGTTCATATGGATTCATATTGACACTCTGTCACAGAATTGGTTTTGATGTACTTCACTGCCAGCAGTTGATTTTTCTTTGTTCTTAAATGAAGGAGTTTTGTACCAACCATGCCAGCTTTTTATGTTAGTTTACTCTCATTTTACAGAATAGAGTCTCAAATTTACTTTAATATTTTTTTTCTTAGCCCATATCCCTCAAACTTTTTTTTTTTTTTGAGATGGAGTCTCTCACTGCTGCCCAAGCTAGAATGCAGTGGTGTGATCTTGACTTACTGCAACCTCCACCTCCCGGGGTCCAGCAATTTTCCTGCCTCAGCCTCCCAAGTAGCTGGGATTACAGGCACCCACCACCACACCTGGCTAATGTTTGTATTTTTAGTAGAGAAAGGGTTTCGCCATGTTGGCCAGGCTGGTCTCAAATTCTTGACCTCAAGTGATCCAACCGCCTCAGCCTCCCAAAGTGCTAGGATTATAGGTGTGAGCCACCGTGCCCAGCAAAAACCACAAAACTTTCTAAAGTTCAAAAAAAGATCTCAGGTACCAGTTTCTCAAGATTATAGAAAGACATCAGTGATTGTACTAGTCCATTGTTATGCTGCTGATAAAGACATACCCAAGACTGGGCAATTTACAAAAGAAAGGGGTTTAATCAGACTTACAGCTCCACATGGCTGGAGAAGCCTCCCAGTCATGGCAGAAGGCAAGGAGGAGCAAGTCATGTCTTACATGGATGGCAGCAAGTAAAGAGATTGGTCAAGGAAACTCCCTCTTACGATTCCATCAGATCTCGTGAGACTTATTCATTATCCCAAGAACAGCATGGGAAAGACCCAGTCCCATGATTCAGTTATCTCCCACCAGAACCCTCCCACAACACATGGGAATTATGGGAACTACAAGATAAGATTTGAATGGGGACATCTGTGTCCCTATCTGTGTCCCCATTTGGCTCTGCCAAACCATATCACTCCACCCTGGCCTCTCCAAAATCTCATTTCTTCACATTTCAAAACCAGTCATGCCTTTCCAACAGTCCCCTAAAGTCTCAGCTCATTTCAGCATTAACTCAAAAGTCCATGGTCCAAAGTCTTATCAGAGACAAGGCAAGTCCCTTCCACCTATGAGCCTATAAAGTCAAAAGCAAGTTAGTTTCTAGATACAATGTGGGTACAGACATTGGGTAAATACAGCTATTCCAAATGAGAGAAATTGGCCAAAACAAAAGGGCTACAAACCCGTTCAAGTCAGAAATCCAGCAGGGCAGTCAAATCTTAAAGCTCAAAAATGACCCCATGTCTAGCACCCAGGTCATGCTGATGCAAGAGGTAGATTCCCATAGTCTTAGGCAGTTCCTCCCCTATGGCTTTGCGTTGTACAGCCTCCCTCCCAGCTGCCTTCACGGGCTGACGTTGAGTGTCTGCATCTTTTCTAGGTACACAGTGCAAGCTGTCAGTGAATCTACCATTCTGGGGTCTGGAGGATGATGGCCCTCTTCTCACAGCTACATGAGGCAGTGCCCCAGTAGGGAATCTGTGTCAGGGCTCCCATCCCACATTTCCCTTCTGCACTGCCCTAGCAGAGATTCTTCATGAGGACCCCACCCTTACAGCATACTTTTGCTTGGGTATCCAGGCATTTCCACACATCTTCTGAAATCTAGGCAGAGGTCCCCAAACCTCAGTTCTTGACTTCTGTGCACTCACAGGCTCAACACCACGTGGAAGCTGCCAAGGCTTGAGGCTTGCACACACTCAAGCCACAGCCACAGCCCAAGCTCTATGTTGGCGACTTTCAGCCAAAGCTGGAGCAGCAAGGATGCAGAGCACCAAATCCCTAGGCTGCATACAGCATGAGGACCCTGGGCCTAGACCATGAAACCACTTTTTCCTCCTAGACTTCCAGGCCGGTGGTGGGAGGACCTGCTGCAAAGGTCTCTGACATGCCCTGGAGACATTTTCCCCATCGTTTTGGTGATTAACATTCACTCCTCATCACCTGCAGGCAGCTTAATTTCACAGTAGATGGACATTTGGGTTGCTTCCGCTTTGGGGCTATTATGAATAATACTGCTATGAACATTCATGGACAAGTTTTTGAATGGACATATGTTTTTATTTCTCTCTTGGGTATAAGGCTACGAGTGGAATTGCTGAATCATATGGTAACTCTATATTTAACTTTTTGAGGAACTACCAATATATTTTCCTAAGCAGTCTCACTATTTTACATTCCTACCAACAATTTATGAAAGTTCCAGTATTTCCACATCCTCACCAATACATTTTACTGTCTGTCTTTAACTTCAGTCATTGCAGTGAGTATGAAGTGCTATCTCATTGTGGTTTTTTATTTGAATTTCTCAAATGACTAGTGATGTAGCACATCTTTTTATATGCTTATTGGTCATTTGTGTATCTTCATGGGAGAAATGTCTATTGAAAATGTCTGCACATTTTTAATAGGGTTGTCTTTTTATTGTTGACTGATAATAGTTATTTATATATTCTGTATACTAGATACTAGACTCTTATCTGTGGGGTGTTTCCCAATCTGTGGGTTGTCTTGTGACTTTCTTGATAGTGTCATTTGAAGCACAAAATTTTGATTGTCCAATTTGTGTATTTTTTTTTTGGCATCACATCTCAGAAATCATTCCCTAATCCAAGGTCATGGAAGCCTGCATCTGTGTTTTCTTTTAAGAGTTTTTATAGTTTTTAGCTCTTACGCATGGGTCTTTGGTTCATTTTGAGTTAATTTATGTACATGGTGTTAGGTATAGGGATCTAACTTCTTTTTGGGGGGTTGGAGAGGCATGTGGCTATTCAGTATCCTAGCACTGTTAATAAAGGTCTATCCTTTCACCATCAAATTATCTTGGGACCCATGTCAACATAAATTGACCATAAATGTAAAGGTTTATTTCTAGATTCTCAATTCTGTTCCATTGATCTATGTTTGTCCTATGCCAATATCACAGTATCACATTGTCTCAATTAGTGTTGTTTTGTTGTAAGTTTTGAAATCAGTAAGTGTGAATCTCTAACTTTGTTCTTCTTTTTCTAGATTCTTTGGTTATTCTAGATCCCTTGCATTTTTATGTGAATTTTGGTATCAGCTTGTCAGTTTCTCCAAAAACAAAAAAAAAAACAACAAAAAAAAAAGCAGGATTTTGGTAGGAATTACATTGAATCTGTATTTCAATTTGGGAAGTATTGACATCTTAACAATATTAAGTCTTTTAATCATTGAACATGGGATATCTATTTACTTAGGTCTTTCATGTCATTCAACTATATTTTGTAGTTTTTAGAGTATAAGTTTTGTACTACTTTTGGTAAATGTATTCCTAAGTAGTTTATTATTTTTCATGCTATTACAAATGGAAGTTCTTAAAATTTCCTTTTCTGATTATTCATGTGTAGAAATACATATGATTTTTTTATGTTTATCTTGTATCTTGCCACCTTGCTGAACTCACGTATTAGTGCTATTTCTGTTTCTTGCCAGTTTTCTAAGTGTGTTCAAATTTTCAACCTTTCCTGTGAGCCTAAGTTAGAAGGATTTCCCTGTATCCAAGTTATAGTGGAATTCACTCATTTTTATAATACTTGTAAAGTTTGATAGGTGACTTTTGCTGTTGTTTATTCTAGAGGTTAAAAAAGATTAGAGAGTGTTTTAAAAATAATTGCAGGTTATTAAAGAAATAGCTTGGTGAAATGAAAATATTATTGAATTTGAAGTAAAAAAATCTGGGTTGGAGTCCATACTATTCTGTTTATCAGCCATTTGATTATAGGCAAATCAGGTATCAGCCATTTGATTGTAGCTCCTTAAAAAATAACCTATAAAAGACTCCATCCATTTCATAGAACTACTCAAAGTTTCAAAATGGAAAGTGTTGGTGAACTGTTAGGCCTTCTGCCAGTATAAGCTACTTTTATTTCTTAACAGTAATTATTAAACATTTATCAATGCTTCTCTTTCCTTTAGGAGATTTACCTGAGATACAGAAAAGCGCAGTAAGGCCACAACCCTCCAAGGGGACCCATGTATAAAAGCCATTTATTAAGTATACACAAAGAGGTTTTGTTATTTTTCCCTGTTGTTTTTTACCCTTAATTCCTTTGGAGTGACAGAAGTGCCCACAGAGAAAAGACCTTTTATTTCCTTTAAAATATAGAAATGTTCCCAAGCATTTTAGGGATTAACTCATTAAGATGGAGAAAAATAAACCAAGTCCTGGAGAGCCACCACAGAAGGAAGGCAGCAGTCCTAGGGAATGATGAAAGAGCCATCATCTACCCCATCCCTCCCTCTGCCACAGAGGTCCATAAGAAAACCATACAAATGTGATTCTTTCTGAAACTCCTCATGGCAAATTTTGGCAATAAAACCTTATTTCCCTATCCAAAAGAAAAATCACAGGGTTCTACTTATGTGAGTGAGAGTATGTTTATGGGTGTGTATAAGTTAACATAGTGCCAGCTTCGGTTGCTTTTTCCCATCTTTCACTTGAATTGCATATCCCTCTTTTCAGTTTCCAGGGTAGCTGTGCCACTCAGGAGTTCCCAAATTTAGGGTATTTAGACTTGCAAAGTATAATGAAATCATTATGTTCGTCAGCTGCTCTACTGACAGCTTTGGAGTCAGAAAATCTAGCTTTGGGCCTCAGCCTGGACAACTTACTGGCCTTAGTCAGGCCTGGGGTGATGGCTGCTCAATGCTCACACATGGCTCCTGGCAGGTGCAGAGTTCTCAGCTAATGGCAGCACTTCTGATTGGCTCTTATTAGTTGCTGTGCACTTGCTATAAACATGCAATCGCATTTATTGTAAATAATCAGAATAATGCTATTTTTAATTTTAAAAATCTCTGAAAATATTAATACTAGCCTTTTATTTAGGAAAGATGTAGACTGCAGTTGTATTCGTCTGTTCTCACATTGCTATAAGGAAATACCTGAGACTGGGTAATTTATGAAAAAAAGAGATTTAATTGATGCATAGTTTTGCATGACTGGGAGGCCTCAGGAAACTTAAAATCATGGAGAAGGCACCTGTTCACAGGGCAGCAGGAGAGAGAATGAGAGCCAGCAGGGGAAATGCCAGACACTTACAAAACCATCAGATTTCATGAGAACTCACTCACCATCACGAGAACAGCCTGGGGTAAACCACCCCCATGATTTAATTACCTCCCACCAGGTCCCTCCTGTTATATGTAAATTTTTGGTACTGCAAAAGAAGTGGCACTCGAGTATAAATTTCCTCAGCAAGGCAATTTACTTCTATAGAAGGGTGTGGCTTACAGATAGAACAATGGTGAACACACACCTGGACAAGGGAGGGAAAGGGCTTCTTATTCCTGATGGAGGTCACCCCTTCTGCTGTGTCATTCCCCCATTGGCTAGGGTTAGACTGCACATTTTAGGCTAATTCCAATTGGCTATTTTAAAGAGAGCAGGGGTACAAGCCGGAGTGGTGGGGTGGGTAGTTTGGTGGGAAGGACAGTTATGGGACAGGTCAGAGAAGGTAACCAGGGGTCAAAGCTGGTGACCAGAGCAGGCGACTAGGATGAGTCAGGATGGAGCAGGGAACCAGGGGAACAGATGTGAACTACTGATTAGAACTGGTGGAAATGGTTGTTTACTGAAACTGCAAGGAAGCTAAACTTTAAAATGGAAAATTAAAGAATAAGAGAGCTGAACATACTGACATACTGATTCTTTGAAGAGAAGCTTGGTGTTCACTATATCTAACACTCCCATGACACTTGGGGATTATGGGATTACAATGCAAGATGAGATTTGGATGGGGACACAAAGCCAAACCATATCATTTTGCCTCTGGCCCCTCCCATATCTCATGTCCTCACATTTCAAAATACAGTCATGCCCTTCCAACAGTCCCCCAAAGTCTTAACTCATTCCAGCGTTAACTTAAAACTTCAAGTCCAAAGTCTCACCTGAGACAAGGCAAGTCCCTTCCACTTATGAGCCTGTAAAATCAAAAGCAGGTTAGTTACTTCCTAGATACAGTGAGGGTACAGGCGTCGGGTAAATACACCCATTCCAAATGGGAGAAATTGGCCAAAACAAAGGGGCTACATACCCCATGCAAGTCCAAAATCCAATAAGGCAGTAATTAAACCTTAAAGTTCCAAAATGATCTCCTTTGACTCCATGTCTCACATCCAGGTCATGCTAATGCAAGAGGTGGGCCCCAGGGCCTTCAGCAGCTCCACCCCTGTGGCTTTGCCCCCCTCCTGGCTGCTTCCATGGGCTGGCATCAAGTGTCTGTGGCGTTTCTACCACATACTGCAAGCTGTTGATGGACCTACAATTCTGGGGTCTGTAGGACTGTGGCCCTCTTCTTACAGCTTCACTAGGCAGTGCCCGAGTGGAGACTGTGTGCAGGCTCCCACCCTAAATTTCCCTTCCATACTGCCTAGCAGAGGCTCTCTGTGAATGCTTCATCCCTGTAGCACACTTGTGCCTGGATATCCAGGCATTTCCATACATCTTCTGAAATCTAGGCAGAGGTTCCCAAGTTCTTGACTTCTGTGTACCCACAGGCTCAACACCACCTGGAAGCTACCAAGGCTTGGGGCTTGCACCCCTGAAGCCACACCCAAGCTATACCTTGGCCCCTTTTAGCCATGGCTGGAGTGGAATGCAAGGCACCAAGTCCCTAGGCTGCATACAGCAAGGGGGTCCTGGGCCCACAAATTCATTTTTCCTCGGAGGCCTCAGGGCCTGTGATGAGTGGGGCTGCTGTGAGGGTCTCTGGCATGCTCTGGAGACATTTTCTCCATTGTCTTGGTGATTAACATTCAGCACCTCATTACTTATGCAAATTTCTGCAGACAGCTTGAATTTTGCCCCAGAAAATCAGTTTTTCTTTGCTACTGCCTTTGTCAGGCTGCAAATTTTCCAAACTTTTATTCTCTGTCACCTCTTGAATGCTTTGCTGCTTAGAAATTTCTTCCACCAGATACAGTAAATCATTTCTTTCAAGCTTAAAGTTTCTCAGATCTCTAGGGCAGGGGCAAAAAGCCACCAGTCTCTTTGCTAAAGCATAGCAAAAATGACCTTTACTCCCGTTCCCAGTTCCTCATCTCCATCTGAGACCACCTCAGCCTGTACTTCATTGTCCTTATCACTATCAGCATTTCGGTGAAAGCCATTCAACAAGTCAACTTTCCTACTTCTTCCTGTCTTCTCATTTCTCCAAACTGCTCCACCCTCTGCTCATTACCCAGTTCCAAAGTTGCTTCCACATTCTTGGATATCTTACAGCAATGCCCCATTCTGCTGGCAGCAATTTATTGTATTACTCTGTTTTCATACTGTTTCACATCTTTTTTCATACTGTTTTATTATAAAATTTTCTAAGAATGACATCAATCCAAGTGCCACAAAGGGAAAGATTACTGTTTTTCTTTTTAAGTAATAACTACTTTTTATAAAAATGATACATGCTCTTTATTTTTTAAAAATCAAGCTATATAGAAAAGGTCAAATATATGCCACCAGTCACCTCAGACCTCCTTGCCCAGATATAGCCAGTGTTGACGCTTGCTGAACATTTTTTCTCTGCATATGTACAGATGAGTATACATTAAGAGACAGAAGAGAAAAAAAGAGAAAAGAAGAAAGTGATAAAATTGACAGAGTAAAAATGAAAAACTACTCTATGGTAATATATCATAAAGTCAAAAATAAATGTCAAAGAGGAGAAAATGTAGAAAGAGTTCTCTAAAAGTCTGGATAAAAAAGACAACTCAGTAGAAATATGCACAAGACAGGAACATACAGTTTACAGAAGAGGAAACATAAATGACCAATAACCATACAAAAATAATCCTCAGCCTCACTCATAATTAAAGAAACACAATTTAGCTGTCTGGCCATTGTGGCTGGAGCCCAGCATGGGTCATGGGAGATGAAGCTAAGAGCGGTGCGTGGCTGGGTTGTGACTGTGTGTGTGTGTGTGTGTGTGTGTGTGTGTGTGTGTGTGATTGATTTCTGGAACAATACAGGAAACTGAATAACTGTAAGGCTGGAAAGGGGGAGAAAAAGAGGGTGAGGTAGGTAGACAGAACGGGGAGGGAGTATTTTTAATTTCAATTGTTCATTCTTTTCTACCACTTAAGATTTTTTAAGATTATATGCAGGTAATACTCTTATTATTTAAAAATCTAATTAAGTTTTAAGAAAATACATACTTGCAACCAAAGAAGAAAATATAAGGCCTTGAGGTATCTGTTTTGTTGCTAGTATTTATACAGAGTAGCGCATTTTCTCCCCAGCTCTTTGGAGGAGCTAAAATTGACAACTGGAGAGCTGCCACTGAGGACTTTCTCTGACTATGAAAAGAAACTGGCTTAGTCTAGGGCCCTCAGAACTCAGTTTTCCAGTGCTCTCTGTTCCCAATGACTTACTGTTCATCTAATCCCCCAGGGAGTCCCAGCTCCATCTTTTTCTTACCCAAGGTTTACCAGCTGCCCCAAGTCCCCAAGGTATGTGTGGCCATGAAAGGCCTCCCTACTGGGCAGAGATGGGAGAGGGAAGGAAATGGCAACCTGGAGCTGCAATGTGACCCTGTCTTGCTTAAGGGTGTCAGCTCAAATTTGAAGGGTGAAATGACCAATTTTGGCCGGGTGAGAAGGAAAGCTATGCAGCTTCATAGGTGGTCAGTTATAAGAAACACAGCAAGCTCACACCTCCAATGACAAGTAGACTTGAACTTCTGTTGAATTAAGGAACAAACTTGAAACAAACCAGAGTCGTAGACTCTTGATGGACAGCACTTTAACATCTTCTCTGTCCACCACCCACTGCTTTTCTCTCCTCTATAGCATCCCTCTAAAGCGTTTAGAAGCTGCTCAGGCATCCAAATATCAGTATCTCACTCTTCCCCCTAGGCAGCCCACTCCATTTCTGGACAGAGTCTACTATTTCACAACCTCTTTCTCTGACCCTTATATAGTTCTTCATTACATAGATTAGAAAATCATCTTTCTGTAACTTCTACCCTCTCAATAACCAAGTGTTAGACTAGACAAGTATGTAGTTTGGAATTACAGGCCTTAGTCTGAATCTCTGTTCTGCCGCTGACCCACCATGTGACCTTCAGCCAGTAGCCTGGAGGCTTAACTTCCCCTTCTGTAAATTGGGCCATTCACATCACCTTTCAATGGTCATTTTGAGACTAGGTGAACTGGTAAGTGCTAAAATTCACTTAGTGCTACGCTGGCAGAAGAAGATTACTTGGTGTTAGTTCCCTCCTTCCCTGTGTCCCTGCAGTGCTAACCCTCAGCTGTGCAAAGAGATCCTGGCGGTGACTAAGTTGAAGACTTCTGTTGTCTTTTCCCTGAGTGTTCTCATCTCCAGAGTAAATGTATTCAGACTAAGTCCACAAATGTATCTTGATCTTTTTGTGTACTTACTCTCCACTTTGCTGTAGGAGAGATTTTGCTCTGTCAGTGATCCCCTAATTATTACAAAGTGGGGGGAAAATATATTTCCCTCATCCCAAGACCCACCCCATCCCCAAGAGCTGGGATTCCACACTCAGACTCCTCCCAGGGTTTGAAGTTGAGTGTTCAGATGATGGGGGTCTGCCTGCAGAAATAGAAGTATCTCATCCTTTTCATTAGTCACAAGCTTTCTCTTTGGGAAATATTACGCAGTTTACAAATCCAAGGGGACAGGCCCAGTTAGATAAGCTCTACCAGCTCTGGCTCTGGCTGCATCTATTGACAACTTGATTGGTGCTGAGGAATCTGTGGTTTCCCCCAAACACACACATGAGGTACCGGGCTGGAACAGCTGCTCTGTGCCTTAGCAGGGGTTGAGGTCCTTGGTCTTATGGATGAGTTTTTCATTTTTTTTAATTAATGACCTTGTTCAATTTGGGATATTAGAAATGTTTTTTATGTTTTTAACTCAGTCCAACACGCCAGCTAGCCCAAGAGATTTGGGGATATTAAACACTCCTCCTCAGCTTCAAGATGACAGTTGATAAATGTAACCATAAGATACTGAAAAGAACAAAGGACATGAGGGGAAATGCAAGCCCTTGGGAGATTAATAAATCATAAGGAGAAGGAGTGAGTGTGATCAAGCTATGGAGCCCCAGCAAGGCCGATTACTTGGTCTCTTGCAGAAGTCCAGGAGAGGCAAGCAGGATGCCTGTATTTCTATTAACTGTGATTCCTAGTCCTTAAATGCTCTCAGATGCTTGTAACAGGGTATTTACATTCCCTTAGCAATGAAGCATTATTTGAAAATTGTGAACAGTAGTGGAGTTTGGAAAGACAGTGTAGTGTAATCACTAGCTTTGTCAATGTCCTTTGCACCCACTCCCTAAGGAAGCCTCACTTTCTAGCATGTGCTGTGCTTCTCAGTCTGTGTCACCTTGAGCCCTCATGTTCCACAGAGGTTTTTCTGGGGCAGCCAGCTGGGAGCAGGTAGTCAGGCTTCCAGGCCCCCTCCACCTACTTCTGTGAGAGCAGCTCTGCTGTTTCATGCTGTGTGTATTAGAGAACCACAGAAGATTTTGTTTGGGTTCTTCTGCTCCAAAGAAGTAACTTGAAAATCAATGGTGCCAAGGTGTTTACATCCTTTTACAAGTTGCTTCTTCCACTTAGTGCTATGTTTCTGAAATATAACCATGTTAACATATGTAGATGGAGTTCAGTCATTGTAGAATAATCCACAATATGTTCATTCCCCTGCTGATAGAGATTTAGGTGGTTCCCCATTTTTTACCATCTTGAATAATGCTTTAGTGGTGGGCATTTTCAACACCAGCAATGGGCCGTGTACATTAAGCTGGACAAGAAGGGACAGCAGGAGGGGCGGATGACTAGTGAGAATGTTGGGGGAGTGGTTGATTAGATAACTAGGAACTGCATGGATGCAACAGATCCAGGGCCCCTTAAGAGTCAGAATGGGTCTGCGAGCTGGAGAATCCAGTGGTAGCACAGAGTAAACGATGATGAGGTCTGGAGTGTGATCTGGGGACTGGGTAGCTGAAAGTAAGGAGGAAAGTGAGTTTGTCAGAAACCTGAGAGGCCAAAGTGTTAGCTGGATTGTTTGCTGGACATCTCCATGTGGTCCTTTAGCTACACTCTACATCCTTCTCAGCCCTGCTCTGTGCCCCAAAGGCTGACCTTTAATTACCATCTCAGTGCCCCTTCCCTCAAACTGAGAGGCACACAGCCTGGACTGGGGAAGACACAGAGACAGAGCGTCCATTCCCCCAGCCCCTCCCCTTAAGGTTCCTGCAGGTAGGCTGCTTCTCTACTGAAAGCCACTGCTCATTTTCCTACAATTCTTCTTTCTAGTAATAGCAAGTGTCCCCTCCCTTGCTCCAGCAGTCCAGGATAGTACGGCATCTTGACTTGGGGCCCAGCATGCTCATCCTGGGTTTCCTCTATGCCACGAATCATTTTATTGACCTCTTTTCACTCTATTAACCTGTTTAAATGTACCATCTCTTTCCTGCCTGATTGAGTACAGGCCAATCTCATGGATACTGAAATCTTGGGAAATGATGACAAGCATAAGAGTAGACAGGAAGTTAGTTAGCTGGTTGCAAAAACCTAGTGAGGGGTGATGTCTGTGAATCTGCATAAAATGAAACTAGCCTACATTTTTGTAGTTTGCTTGTGAGCTCTTTTAAAACTAAAATTCCTGTCTAATTTTTAGAGGGAATTCCTAGAGTTAGCATAATATCTGGCATGTAGAAAGCATTTAAAAATGAAAATAAGTTGAATTGAATAGGACTGAATTAAATCAAATGGAATTAAATGGAATTTTACTGAATAAATGAGATGCTAATTTTGCACATTTTAGACATCATGGGTGTCCCCCCCTCAAACACCCCTTCCTCTAGCGTATGGTTTTTAAAAGCTTTATGAACAGCAAATAAATTACATCAGGGATTGAGTTTCTGAAGTGAACAATAATAAATGTTTGCTTATGTTAGCATCTCATGTAGAAAAATGTTGAAGTCATGAAAACTTTGTGATAAATTCAGATCCCTTTAAGTTTTCAGGACCCACTTTCTTTTTTCATTTTTTTGAGACAGAGTCTTGCTTTGTCACCCAAGCTGGGGTGCAGTGCACAATCACTGCTCACTGCAGTCTTGATCTCCCAGGATCAAGCCATCTTCCCACTTCAGCATCCTGAGTAGCTGGGACTACAGGTGTGTACCACCACACCTGGCTAATTTTTTTTTATTTTTTAGTAGAGATGGGTTCTCACTGTGTTGCCCAGTCTAGTCTCAAACTCCTGAACTCAAGTGATCCTCCTGCCGCAGCCTCCCAAGGTGCTGAGATTATAGGCATGAGCCACTGCACCCGGCCTGACTCACTTTCTTGATATTATATGTATTTTGCTCTTAGAAAACTTTGCTTTCTCTCTCCATGGCAAAAAAAACCCAACTTACAGTGCTTTCAGAACATATAATTACTCATTTGAATATAATTTTGTTAGACATATCTAGTAACATTTTCTTGAATTTATAATACTGAGTAGGAAGAAACAAAATATAAAATCTTTCTTGAATTTTTGTTTTAATCAATCTAAAATATTGTATGTCTTTGCATATGAGTTAAAGCTTCTCTGGCATTACACAGTGATTGTTCTCTTCAAATAACAGATCGTAGAGTTGGTAGGGGAAAAACACAAAGTAAACATGGCTGAATTTGCATTTGGCATTTTTTTGGCATAGGGGGGCCGGCATTTCCTCTCTTTCTTCCTTTGTCCAAACACTGCACAAGTAATAATTTAACTCTATATCTGTGGCTTCTATTGTCTATACATACATGAGGTTTCACCATGTTGGTCACACTGGTCTCAAACTCCTGACCTCAAGCAATCCATCTGCCTTGGGCTCACAGAGTATTGGGATCATAGTCGTGAGCTGCCGTGCCTGGCCAAAAACATTTTATTGGACTTTATTTTCAAGGAACTGAGCTGCTTTGTGTGCTTGGGCAGCTCTCCTGAGCCAGTTTGCAAAGGGTGCAGGCAAATGGGGTTGGTGGCTCAGGTACAAAGGAGGGTCTATATTTCTGTGGGGAGGTTGCTGACACCCATGGGTAGGTCCCACTTTTGGGGTTGACCAGTAGCCAGGGCACTGGGCTTGCCCCCTTTCTCTACACAGCATTGACATCTTCTATCCATCTCTTTACTTCTTGTAACTCCCCTTTCCTCTTTGCTGACACTGGACTCAAAGAGTCATAGACATTTAATGATTTGCTTAGTGCCAGGCCCTGACCATAGCTTTGAGCCATCTGGATTCATAGTCCAGTGTTCCCTCCACTACTCAGTGCTTTTAAAATCCAGCTCTCCTGTGAGTTGATTGCACTTTCACATAAATTACTTCTTCTAGCTTGCTGGAAAGTTCCTTGGCTTTCTGCTTATCTCTGTAAGGACAGTTAGTTTCCTGTTGCTGCTGCCAAGCATGTAAACAACATGTTTCTTCTTTCTGTGGTGACAGGCACATCTCATCATCCTGAGTAGAAGCCCCTCTCAAGAGGAGGCAGCAGACTCCGCACATGTCATCGCCCACGCTGCTGTCGCTTCAGGGAGACCCGAGCACCACGGTGAGAAGAATCCTTTTCTCTTCCTGTCTCACAGGCACCTGAGTCTGTAAACAAGCTGCCTTCTAGATGGGTTAACAGGTGGACAGAGCTGTGCCATAGGCCTGCCACAGAGCCTTCCTTGCTTTATCTGATCATCTGCAGCTATGCTACTCTGCTGCTTTCCTCAGAGTCCTTTGGTTTCTCTCCCCTTCTAGCATTCTTTTAATCTTTTATTCTTAAATACAGCTAATCTCTATCCAAATGTAGCTGTTAAGAGCCCCAGAGAATCTGTACTGGGCTTACAGGGAAATCTGCTCTGCCTTCAAAGGTGATCTATTTTTAAAGATTGTTGTGGCAACAGCTCTGGCCTCTGGGCCAGCCACCCTCCAGACACTGTCAGGGCTGAACTTTCAATCAGGATGAACTGACACGACTTCAGGACTCCAAAAGGAAGTTGCCATTTATGGCTTATGTGATTTTCTTATCACCACATAATCGGTAGTGCATCAAACCTCATGAATTGTTTAATCCACCATCCTGGGCTCGGAGCATACAGATTATACAGTGTGCTTCCATTGGCAGAAAACACATAGTACTAATGTTTTTGTTTTTTTTTTTTGGTCACAATATTCAGAAATGGAGTTCACTTCATAAAGAAGACCCAGGGGTATATTCCAAGATATCAGATAAAAATAATTACATACTGAATAAATAAGGTCCAGTGTGCTCAAAAGTGTAAAATCAACATCTGGAAGGCATGGGGTTGATTGAGGAAGCAGAAGTCAGGCTAAGATGAGGCCAGCACATGGGAGAAGGTGAAGGGAGAGCTTCAGTGAGCAGCCTGGCCCGGAAAGATCCACAGGCCAGGCAGGGAGCTCCAGTCCATGGAGGAACTGATGAAGGAGGCATCGGCATTCATCCGTCTGTCCATCCCACCTTGCGGATCTCCAAGAGCTTGAAGCACCTTTTCCGATCTGGAGGAGCCTGTCTAGGGATGGAGAGAGGAGAAAGGTGACCTTTCTTGTCCCCGCTCCCTACAACATTCCACACTAACCATCAGGTTTGCTTGTTGGTGCCTAAAATTCATGCAATAGGAGGAAAGTACTTTCTATTCCATATCTATTAATAAAACACTTAAAATACATGTTTGATGGAAACTCCTAGAATAGCAAGTCAAAAATCTAAATGTCTACAGAAACCAAGCAAGAAATGTGAGTGAAGCAGGTGGTTATCAGAAACCAGCAGCAGCAGCAAGCATAGTTATAAATGGCAGCTAACTGTTGGCTGTAGAATGAGCGAGATGAAACCATGGTGAGGACTGCGGCAAACTAAAACCCATACCTGCTACTTAGCTCCAGCCCATGGCAGCCATGTGGAAGGGAGGCTCATATTGGCAGAGCTCCTTTTTAAGAGTAGGTAGAAATTTGGAGTTTTATTGGAGAATCTTCAATTTTTTTTAATTATTTTTATTTTTTTTAGAAACAGGGTCTCATTTTGTCACCCAGGCTAGAGTGCAGTGGCACAGTTATAGCCCACTGCAGCCTCCAACTCCTGGGCTTAAGTGGTCTTCCTGCCTCAGCCTCCGAGGTTGGTGGGACTACAGGCACACACTGCTTACACTCAGCTAGTTTTTAAAAAATTTTTGTAGAGACAGAGTCTTGCCCAAGATGGTCTCAAACTCCTGGCCCTAGGCTACCCTCCCATCTTGGCCTCCCAAAACTCTGGGATAACAGGCATGAGCCACCACACACCCAGCCCAATTTTTAACTGATGGTAACTAACCGAAATATGTTTAAGGCTCTGAGTGAGTCAAACCAAGTGTGAAGGCTGGATCCATGACTTTTGACCTGGAAAGCAAGAGTGTGAATAAATTGCTGTCAGATCTTTCCTGTTTTCCTTGGGGGTGTAAATTGGCAGAGTATAGGGGAGGTGGGTCCATTCCTGAATGAATACCAAACAGGGAGAGGGCTAAGGCCAAAAGACCATCTTTTTGCCTAGAGGGATTCCAGCTTCCAGCACTTGAACCAGTGCTCAGTATACTCACTTGCAGGTATGAATTGAGTGGAACCTAGAGATTCTGTGTCCTAGAATGCCATTGTCCCATAGCTGCAAAGTTAGGCCACTCTGCTTTGCATGACATGGAATCAGAGACAATTCAATTTTGGTTATATATTTTTTTTAAATTTTCCAGTCTAAATATAGCACTGTATTGTCTTCTCTTAAACTGAAAATGATAATAATACCTACTTGTTACAGATAATAAATATGTGATAACAGTTATTATATTAATAGCTACTACTTATATATGGCATACCAGCAATGGTTCTCACCGCACTATATTTATTAATTCCCAAATCCTTGCAACTCTGTGAGATAGGTACAATTATCCCCATTTTTAGATGGAGAAACTGAGGCACCCAGAGACTAGGTAATTTTCCCAAGGGCCCATAACCAGTGAGTGGTAAAGATATGAACCCAGGTAGCAACCACCCCAGAGGCTCTTTATGCCATGTCACATTATGGGGTCTGGCACTGCACGTGTCTCCTCCCACCTTAGGCCCACCAAAGAGTCTGTGGAGTGTGGGACAGACAAGGGACACAGGAAGAATGAAGGCAGCCCAGAGAGAAGGGTTTGGAGTGCCAGTGAGAAGGCCTGGGGTCCAGGAGCATGTGGAGAATCTCAGCTCCAGCCTTCAGCAGCTGAGGGCATTCGGTGACATGCACCCAGAAAGCCCACTTGCCAGTCAGAATTGAAATATGTGAGGAACCACTTTGGGAGGCCAAGATGGGTGGATCACATGAGGGCAGGAGTTGAGACCAACCTGGCCAGCATGATGAAACCCTGTCACTACTAAAAATGCAAAAATTAGCCAGGCATGGTGGTGCATGCCTATAGTCCCAGCTACTCGGGAGGCTGAGGCACGAGAATCACTTAAACCTGGGAAGCAAAGGTTGCAGTGAGCCAAGATTGTGCCACTGCACTCTGGCGACACAGTGAGACTCTGTCTCAAAAAAAAGAGAAATGAGAAACCTGAAGTAGATGGGTAAGAAGACCATTTCTCCCAGGCACAAGGAGTTGGGACTGATAGTTTTACAAACTGGGAAAGGGGGTAGCTTCTGCGTTAGGCCTGGAGGATTGATTGCTTAAAGCAAAAGCAAAGGATGACTGAGAGACTCTCAAGCAAGCAAGAATCATAATAATAACAGAAACAATGACAATAACAACCGTAGCAGCAACACTCAGGCGCCTCTTGTATGCATGTGCTGGCACTTTCACAGACATGCTCATTTAATCCTTTTAACAACCCTTGGAGGCAGGACAGGACCTCCCGTTTTACAGATGAATTCACAATGCCACCTCTTCTTACCAGAAAGTACCACGAATCTGAAGGACCTACTCTCTCTACTCATTGTTCTACCCAAAAAGGACCAAGTCTCCATCAGTCTGTATGGTGCTTCTAGGCAGGCTCTTGTCAGATTCAGCACCTATGAACCAGAAGACATTTGAACTGTTTATCACCTTGACGCTGTTAGGAAGAAAGCTTACTAAGGCCTTAAAGGTGAGTAAATGCTGAGTGAGTAGCCAGGGCAGAGAAGCAGTGGGCTAGAAATAGATGCTGATTGTCCTGCAGCAACATGAAGTCCTGGAACAGGCACAAAAAGGAGCACAAACCTTTGCCCCTAAGGCCTCAAACAAATCACTTAAATGGACAAGTCAGAAACAAATAAAAGCAAGAAGAATCCTCAAACTATCCCTGCTTTGTGAACATACTTTAAAAACCGCTGCCATTGAAATCCTTGCACCCTTAGTGGCAGATGTGGGAAAGGCTGGAAAAGGAGCTCACCAGGCCAGCACATGTTGCATATGTGGGGAATCCAGCTTCACTCTAGAAGCAGAAATGCAACAGGCGCTACCCGGCCAGAGGCTGTAGTGGGAGCACAGGTGGGTATATTCCCACTGTCTTTTTTTTTTTTTTTTTTTTTTTGAGACAGAGTCTCGCACTGTCACCCAGCTGTAGTACAGTTTGGCTCACTGCAATCTCCACCTCCTGGGTTCAAGCAGTTCTCCTGCCTCCGCCTCCCAAGTAGCTGGGACCACAGGCTGTGCCACCATGCCCAGCTAATTTTTTTGTATTTTTAGTAGAGACAAGGTTTCACCATGTTGGCCAGGATGGTCTCAGTCTCCTGACCTCGTGATCCACCCACCTTGGCCTCCCAAAGTGCTGGGATTACAGGTGTGAGCCGCTGTACCCAGCCCCCACTGTCTTTTATGTCACCTCTCTGCTGTCCCCTCATGTGGCCAATGTCCCCACAGCAGGAATGAAAGAAATCCACTGCGGGCTATGGTTTCTCCAGGTCTCTGCTGCCTCCAGCAGGGGGAAATAAGAGAGGGCAATCTGCAGCTTATCTTTGTGTAACAACTGAGGGGCAACCAGATCCCTCACAGTTCTCACCAGCACAGGACTTTCCAACCTGGACGTTGTTCACTTCTAGTTCAGAAGTCCTGGCCGGATCCCAGGAGCAAACCTGCAAGTTCCACCCAGCACCAAGGGGGGAATCTTAGCTCTGCTCTCCTGTGCTTAACCCGTTTGTACCGAGTACAAAGACTTTTGGGGACTTGGTTTTGGTTTTGATTTTTGAAGAAAATAATCATTAATGAGAAAAGTTTCTCTTTTGAGGATTCTGAGCCTGCTTGCTTACTGAATGCCCATTGAAGGCATTGCCCTGTAACTAACAAAATGCCACTGGCCAAGAAGCAAGTGTTTCAGGCTCAACGCACAAGCTAATCCCTTTGCTCTGTGCCTTCCTTGTATTCCTTATGCAGACAAAACTGCCCTAGAAGTCACGAAGGCTTGTGATTGCATAAAGATTCCCAGTTCAGGCTCCTGGAATGTCACTAACCTGAGCCTGGCCAGCTTCCCAGAGCAGCCATAGACAAACTTGGTATTAACAGCTTTCCCAACCCTGCTAAGTGTTCAGGGCATTGGCTTTGTGTTTATAACTCATCTCCTAAAGGATATTAAAATGAAATGGTCCAAAGCCAAGAACATTTCAGCATCAACCTTTGAGAGGCAGAGCCTGCTGAGTGCAGGCGGCCTTGTTTGGAAGTAGCCCCATCTGCAGCCTGGGCTCTTGCAGGCTGGGGAGTTGTTCAGTGTCCAGTGACAGCAGATAGAATGGGCTGTGTCCTGTTAGAGCCTAGGGGGCAGGGGCCGACTAAGTAGATTCCTAAGGTATAATTTCCTATGCACGAATATGTATACCTCCCCTGCCCCCATTGGTCCTAGCCTCTAGCCACATTTTACACAGCAGACTGGAAAAATGTTAGTATGGGAAGCTAGGCACTGCATCTCACCCAGGTCTCCTCTTTTTTACCTTACACGATCCTCCCTTTTCTTAACTCTTCCCCCTGGGGCCTGCCTTCTCAGCTTGCCCAGTGCTAGGCCCTCCCCACTTCCTGCTTACTGAGTTACTGAGGATCCTGGGCCCCATGTGTTCCAGAGAGACCTGAAATCAGGCTCCTTGACATACACAGGCCCCAGGTCTTGTGGGCCCCTGACAGGTGACATGGATACCTGGGAACAGCCATGGTGAGGTGTCCCTTACCTTCCCATGCTTTTCTTAGCTGCCCCTGCTGCGTCTCTCATGATGCTGCCAACCTGAGCCTCCAAGCAGGGCCTGGTGGGGCCCATTTCTCTTTACAAAATGCTTGGCCAGCCTGAATTTAGCCTTGCCTTTGAGCTCCCCAAGCAGCACATATGGCATCCATGCCTGCTCTGTGCCCCATAGGGAGCGAGGGAGAAAGGGGAAGTGAGGGTTCAGTGGAATGAGGCCCAGAGAAGGAAAGAGATGCCCCTTACTCTGTTTGCACCAGCATCAGGACTCCCTTCTTAGGAACTTCTGGAAGTCACCCTAGAGTAGTTACATCTAGGGGTTTGGGGTCCAGGGTCACTCAGCAAGTTAAGAGGCCAAGCAAGGCCTAGAATAGAACCCACCTTCTACTCACTTATCACCCTCCAAACCCAGAGAGGGAGTTGTGCCATCCCCACCCTACCCTGCTAAGGGTACAGGGCTCTTAGCAGCCCTGAAAGGCAGGCAGGAGGGGGCTGCAAGGGTGGGAAACCCTTGGTGCCGGCAGAAGAGGTGAAGAGGAGGCCTGTTCCCCACCCAAGTTTGTGGTATTGGCCCCTCTACCTCAGGCAGAGCTGAAACCTCATCAAGCTTGCTCACCAACTGCTATCCATTCGTCGTGTCTGAGCGCAAAGCCGGTGGCTTCTTCATTTCTCTCCTGGGGAAACTGAAGTACATGAGCAGCATGATGACCACGTTCATGAGGTTCAGGTTTTTCACTTTTGGGCCGGTTTGTAATTTGTGTTCAGAACTTCTCAGAAAAGCTTATGTAACGTATACCCCGACTTGGCTTCAAAAAGGATTTTTAAGGCAGCTTATGGAAAACGCATCTACATCACCAAGGCTAGTGACTGGAGCCTGAGGTTGCTGGAAGCCTTCACTACATGGGTGGCCCCAAGTGGTGGTGGTTGTGGAGGGGGCTGGTCACTTTCCTAGTGGTAAGGACACTTAAGGCAGGCAGATCCCGATGGTGGGCACTCTGCATGTTTATACCCTGTGAGCTTCACCTGGCCTGCTGCCATTTGATCACCTCACTTTACGGATGCACACCTGTCCCCAGAGATGTCCCTGGACTTCCTCGGATCACATAGCTAGTGAGCAGCAGCCTGCCACTCCCTGAAGCCATGTCACAGGCCCCGGTCTATGGCACTGTGAAAGTGTTCCTCACGAGGAGGGCCTCCTATGGGGACCAATGAAGGCTTTGGGTGAGGAAAGTGTCTCTCCCAGGCTTTGTATGTTCTCAGGCTTCCTGTGTGGCTTCCACAGGCTAGTAGCCTCAAACAGCAGCCCCCAGCAGGGTCTAAGTAGGTTCAATGTGTTAGTTTCCTGGGTGAGGGAGCTCATCTGGGTTAGTGCCAGGCTGATTTGGGACTTTCCATTTTTAAACTCCCTGGGGTCCTTAAAGCCTTTGCAATTGGTACAGAGCAGAGACTGTTTTCTAAGACTGCTACAAAAGACAATCGTCACATTGTACACAGAGCCTCCCTCTTAATGAAAGCTGTCCTTACTGTTCCAACTACTGCCTTAGGACAGCCATAGGAAAATGAATGCAGGGTTCCTGGAATTTAATTAAAAGCCTCCTGGCCTCCCCTCCAGTGGGCCACATTGCAGTCCTGCATTCCTCTTGCTCTTGGGATGAACCCTTGTTTTCTTTTGCCTGTGTATGAACATCTCCACACAGAATCTTTCAGCGTCTTTGGGAACAACGCAGCTCAAAGTCCTCAGACAGAGCCGTCTGCAGAGACGTCAAACCACCCTGCGCACCAAGCCACACCTTCTCCCTGCTGTAACTCACAGACAACCTAAACATTCTGTTGGAATGAAAATAGAAGATTCATGGCCTTGGAACACCTGTGCCATTAGGGCTCAGATGTACAAGCTAAGTCATGCTCCTGTGTTTTAGAAAATGACCTCAGCTTCTGCCCAGGCCTTTGGCATCAGATTGCAGAGGATTCTAAAAGTGGTTTTTAAAGGTAGGGATGGCTTTGTGTGAGAGTGCTGAAACTGCTGGCTCTTTGTGAACCCTCACCCTGTTACAGGGCACAAAGTTCAGGCCGGGAGGTGGCAGCCATTTTAAGGGGCTAGAATTTTTTGTCTCTCTGGAAATCCTGCTGTCACTTGTCCCAGGTGGAGATAAGACTGGGATGTCCCTTGCCAGGAGAATAAACTGCTTCTCAGGAAGTGACCTCTTTGCTATAGTAATAGGACTCAATTTCCCTCCCCTCAAAGACTGCTCTTACGGATTTAGTTCACAAAGTTAATTTGGGGGTGAGGGGGTTGGAGGAAATAAGACAGGATCTTGCACTAAAGGAGCTTTCCTATATCCCAGGTAAAGATCAAAGTGGTTTGAAATTCATAGACAGGGAGTGTACCCATGTGGATGTACTAGACCTTCCTCTGTTCCCGAGCTCTAGGCCATTCTAATATATAGGGGTCCTAACCTGTTCACAGATGCCTGATGTGTGGTCGGCTTGCATGTGGCAATAGCTGTCAGGGAAGCCTCTATCTGGTATTATCTCCCTGTGACTAGAGACCTACCAGCAACGAAAATGGGGGAAGCACAAAACTTTAGAGAAACCAAGGACTTAAGGAAGAAAGAGAGCAGTGACTTGAGGAGGCTGCCCCCAGAGGGCAGATTCCCAGGCAGGGCCTGTCTCTGTCTGCCTACCACAACACCTGGCTTTCTGTGACTTCAGTAGCCATGCTGCCTTCATGTAAGGAATACACTCCTTCCGCCCTCTCCTCCCTTCCTTCCTCCCGCACTCCCACTCCCTCTTCCAGAGGTCCGTGTACGCTAACAAGCATCATCTTTGGAAAATATGACTAGCCTCCCTAGGTATGAGGCTATGAGCCATTTGCACGTTAGTTGGAATTGAACCACAGCGTCCTCCCTCGAAGCTTCTTTGTGAACTGAGCTGCACTGAGGGAAAAAAAGCATGCCATTCTCAGGTTGAGAGGACCAGCCCAAATCGGGTGCTTTTGGGGGCAGTTAGGTAGAAGAAGCAATACTGGGAGGTGGGAGAACATTAAAAAGAAAAGGGCTAGAAGGATGTGAGGTGCGGCTGTGTTCACCTGTGCCAGGGAGACTGGCTTCTACCCAGGGAGAGGTCAGGGAAATGCCTCTTAGCCCTTTTTGGCCTCTGCCTTTCCCTAAGCATGGCAGTGCCACTCTAGCCAAACCCCAGGCTCTGAAACTCAGTCCACGAATTGCCCCATGCCTTTTACATCTGCAGGTCTTCACAGTAAACACAATAAGGGCCGATCTTTAGGGGACAAGGCTGAGATGCAGAAAGATCTTTACTTTTAAAACGAATGCTTGGCTACCTTCTTTAGTTAACTCCCAATTAGCGAGAAAATTAAAATATCAAAAGAGTACTCCACTCCTGAATATCTTCATTCATTTTAGACATTAATCTCTATAATGCTTTTATAATCAACAGAATTAATGTCACTTCATCCTCAACATTTGCTGTCATTAGATTATCAAAGGAGCCAAAGTTAATACTCAATTTGCACATTAAATCTGTAACATTTTCTTTTGTGGGTCAGCTATGAGGAAGAGATGTAACTAATCCCATTCATGAGGGCTCCATCCTCATGACTTAATTGCCTCTGAAAGGCCCTACCTCTGAATATCATCACTGTGGGGGTTAGGATTTCAACATGTGAATTTGAGGGGGACATAAACATTAAGACCACAGCACTGGCTATATTCATTTTATTTCCTGCATAACAAATTTGCTTACTCACCCATTTATTACCTCGCAGTTCTGTAGGTTAGAAGACTGGTGTGGTAAGGCATTCTTCTCTGCTCATGCTGAAATCATGTTGTTGGCCAGCCCCACTCAACTGGAGGTTGGGATCCTTTCTGAACCTTATTCCTGTTATGAGCACAGTTCAGTTCCTTGCAGCCACAGGACTGAAGTCCCTGTTTTCTGGAGAGCTGGTGGCCAGCAACCCCTCTCAGCTCCCACAGGCTGCTCTTGCTCAGGTCCTTCTACCACATCCCTCTCCATCTCAGCAGCAGGCAGAATTCTTCTCATCACATCTCTGTCATGCCTTCCCTAAATGTGGCTTCCTTTTCTGCTACCAGCCAGAGAAAACACTCTGCTTTAAAGGGCTCCTGTGATTAAGTCTGGCCCAGGGGATAATCTCGCTTTCATTTTTCTTCTTCTTTTGTTTTGAGACAGGGTCTTGCTCTGCCACCTAGGCTGGAGTACAGTGGTGGTTGAGGCCCACTGAAGGCTCAACCTCCTGGGCTCAAACAATCCTCCCACTTCAGCCTCCTAAGTAGCTGAGATGACAGGTGCATACCACCACATCTGGCTAATTTTTTTTGTATTTTTTCTATTTTTTGTTTTGCCATGTGGCCCAGGCTGGTCTTGAACTTCCAGGCTCAAGCGATCCTCCCTGCTTGGCCATCCAAAGTGCTGGGATTACAGGTGTGAGCCACCACGCCCAGCCATAATCTCGCTTTCTTAAAGTCAGCTGTGCCCTATAACATCAGCTAATCACAGGAGAACTATATCTTCATACTCACAAGTTCCACCCATAACCACAGGGAAGGTGCTGCAGAAGGGCAAGGGTCATGGGTCATTTTAGAATTCTGCCAGCCACACCGGCTTTTTGCAGGGAGTTGCGTTCAGCCTTCCACCACAAATGGGCCTCAGGCTTCGTCCCTAGTCCTGCTCAGGCTTGGAAAGCCCCAGTGCTAGAAGATAGACCTTTCTTCTTTTCAAATTGATAAAAAATATTTTTTATTGCATTTTAGGTTTTGGGGTACGTGTGAAGAACATGCAAGATTGTTGCATAGGTACACACATGGCAGTGTGATTTGAAATGCCAGATATAGGTGATGGGGAGGAAGGAAGATAGACCTTTTTTCTAATATGCTCATGGGCCGTTCAACCTCAGCTCCCACTCACTTCTCTGGCTTTCAGTTCTCTCATCATTTTCCACACCTGAGGTTTTCTTTTTCTTACTTTGAAGATTGGCATGCATTAAAAAAATTTGTGTTATATTATAACCAGTATGTTGAAGGATTTGGAATGATTGGGGTTTTGAATGATTTGTTCCCTCAGCAGCATGTCAACAATATTTTCCGCGTTTCAGAAATATGTTACAAGCTTATACTTCGAATCCATCAAAATAAGTGAACTCTTAGAGTCCTACCCTTAGTAAGGAGTTACTGAAGTTATAGGAAGAATTAATGGTTGATCAACCTGAAAACTTACCAGTGTGTTCAGGTCTGGATCATAGTCTCTTCTTTTGCAGTAACTTTTCTTTATGTATCACCAGGAAAGCTAGATATATGAAAACTAAGGAAAGTAAATTACAATATCCTTTGAGACCTAAATTCTTTCCAATGAAACAGGCAGTTTAATGGGCAAAGGACAGTCTTAACTGTTTTTTCTTGTCCCAATACCTCTTTTTAAATAGCTCAACACTGCTAACAGTATATTTATTCTGTTTCCATTTCAAATCTGTAAGCAGTTTTCAAAGTTATAATAAATGCTTTTCTTCAGATGTAGCTGAGCAGTATTTTCAAGAGAGCATGGCTCATCTAAAGGACTCTGAAGGGACTGGAAGAACCAAATTTCTTTCAATTCAAGATGAATTTTGCCATTTTCTACAAATGACTGGACAAAAAGAGGTAAGTGAATTTGGATCACAATTGTCTCATTATTCACAGGTGATATCCAAAGGGCTACTCCTACACTCTGCAAGCATCCATTAAGCACCTACTGTGTGCAAAGCATGTGCCAGTCTTTACAGGGACACATAAATAAGGCTAGGGGCTCCTTTCAGTCAGCTTTCAGAGATCCTTGCTCTTAGAAGTTGGAAACTTTATGAGAATATAGATTGTCATGCCCACCTACAAAAGATCCTAAGGAATAGAAACCTTGAGAAGCCTGCTTATTGAAGTCCTGCAGATGTGGCTGGAATTGTGTGGCAGTTAGTATGTCTGATCCCTCTCTCCTCAGTTTGGGTAATGAATGGAATTTGCATTATCTAAGGAAAACTACGTGGTGCAGAAGTTACAGCTCAGTCTTTTAGTATTGGTTCATACAAGTGTGATTTACATGGCTTGTAAAAATAGAAAGAGATCAGACTTTATTTTCATTGGTAATTAAACCCTTGGGAACATATTCCTTGCAAAGCCTAACACACTGTGGCTTTATTTGTGTGTGTGTGTGTGTGTGTGTGTGTGTGTGTGTGTGTGTGTGTATTAATACATATATATATATACAGTTGCCCACAGATACTGAGGAACAACTATATATGTGTGCATATATGTGTATATATATGTATTGTGTACATATGTATGTGTGTATATATTTATGTACATTTGCTCACACCCTCTTCTCAGCCCATCTATGTCCTGTTTACTCTTCACTCCTCTCCGTTAAGCTTTTCTTTTTTTTTTTTTGAGATGGAGTCTTGCTCTTTTGACCAGGCTGGAATGCAGTGGTGCAGTCTCAGCTCACTGCAACCTCCACCTCCTGGGTTCAAGCAATTCTCTGCCTCAGCCTCCTGAGTAGCTGAGATTACAGCCGCTGCCACCATGCCCAGCCAATTTTTTTGTATTTTTAGTAGAGATGGGCTTTCACCATCTCCACCAGGCTGGTCTTGAACTCCTGATCTCGTGATGCATCCTCCTCGGCCTCCCAAAATCCTGGGATTACAGGTGTGAGCTACCATGCCTGGCCTCCATTAAGCTTTTCTTATCAGAGGTTAATACCATCTCAGTTTCCTAGAAAGCCACACATACATACATATATACACAGTACGTATATGCACACAAGCATACATATAGTTGTTCCTCAGTATCTGTGGAAGATTGGTTCCAGAACCCCCATGGATACTGTAATCCAAGGATGCCGAAGCCCTTGTATAAAATGGTGTCATATTTGCATATAACCTAGATACGTCTTCCTGAATACTTTATATCATCTCTAGACTACTTATTATGCGTAATACAATGTAAATGCTATGGTAATAATTGTTACACTATGTTTATTATTTGTATTGTTTTAATTGTTGTATTGTTATTTTTATTGTTTTTTTTCCCCATATTTTTTTTATCTATGGATATGGAGGGCTGACTGTGGTTTTTTTCAACTCTATGCTATCATAGCAAATCTCAGAAATGAAAACTTTTTATTTCCCTTGCTGTCTGTTGACCTCCTCCCCCACCATAGCTCTTTCCTTATCCTTAATCCCCTCTCTGCCCCCACTTCTCTCAGTTACAGAGCACAGGCTTTTATGTAGCTATACCCATGTTTCTCAGGCCAAAGTAGGGCTGCAATCACCATGACAAATGGGAGTTTCAGGATTTTTCTGGGTCACCCAACCCCAGGGAGAGAGAGGGGCCTTCCAGGGGCCTCAGATTCCCTCCCTGTCCCCCCTCACGTCTCTAGAAGTCTTATGGGGAGAGCTCAGGTCAGAAGAATGGGTAAGTCTGCCCCCTCATGCCCCACCCCATCCAGTTCCTCAGTTATTTTTTCCTCCAAAATATGTCTTGGCTACATCCACTGTTTTCCATCTTTAGTCCCGCCACTCACCATCTCTTTTCTGGACCACTCTAACAAGTTCCTGTCTCGCAGTTGCTTTTTCCATGCTTGCCTTCTTCTAATCCACTCATAATAAGGAAGCCGTGCTGATGTTTCCAAAAAGCAGATCTGACCAGTGAACACTCGTTTGTAAAATAGTCCATTGGCTCCCCGATGCCCTCAGGATAAACCAGAATCCTGACATGGCCCACAGTACCTTCCACGACCTGGACTCCACTGACATTTCCAGGCTCATTTTTGCCCCCTCTCCCTGATCCATGTTCCTGCCACACTGGCCTTTTCAATTCCCACTTCTGGGCAGTGCCAGCTTCTGTTTCCTCCTTCTGGAAGTCCCTTCCTCATTCATTAGGCCAATGCCAACCCATCCTTCATTTCTTACCAGTTTCTCTGATTCCTCTCCCCAGTCTTCATTAGATATTCCCCATTATTCTTGCTTACGGAATCCATTTTATGTCATCAAATATGTGTAAATATATATTCATGTGGATATTTAGCATCTGTCTTGCAACTAGGCTGAACCTGTGAGAGCAGAGACTCCCTTGCCTGTGCTAAGGGTGATGAGCAGAGAGGTGGATGCATGTTTCGCCACAGGCCAGCTGACTGTTCTGATTCCCATGGGCCATGCATCAGTTCCCCTGTACTGTCTGGCTTCTCACCATAGTGTCTTGCTGAGTCAGCCGATGCTCAGTGTCATGATGCTATGCCTCACTGTCTTTGCCCAAGTCACTCAGATCAGTGTTGATCAAAAGATGCACCTCACTGTCCTAAGTTGCCCTGGAAGATTTTAACAAACTGGCTCTTTTCATTCTAGGGCCACTGCCAGCCCATCCAGTGCCCTTATGAGAATAGAAAAAGCTGATCCTTCCTCAGGTAGATACTGCCCATGTTGGAGGGGACCATAGGCTGGATTTCAGCCCTCACTATGCTCCTGCCAGGCCGCCTTGTGTGTGGCACCACCCAGCCAGCCAAACATGGCAGCCTCATGCTGTTCTCACCATTTTGTTGCAAGCCTCTCACTGTAGGTTCTAGCAGGTGTTGGCTGACTAGGGCAGGGCGCAAGGACAGTCCCAGAACCAAGAATGGGGCTGCACTCAGGTCATCTCAGATGTGCCCATAGCCTACACATGGGCACTGTGGAACATGATCTTTCGGAGGAAATGCTTTTAAGGTAAAATGTAAGTGCAGGTCACTCTGCCACAGGTTAAGCTACTCTTAAGGGTTTATCTTCTAGTTGTGCCACTCTCTTGCTCAAGAATCTTCTCTGACTTCCTCAACCTGGCTACTCACTGGCCCTCAAAGCCGTGTGCTTCTCCTGTGCTCCCAGGTGCCCACACCCTCTTATCAGCCTACCTAAGTCCTCTTTACTTTTCACTCCTCTCCATTAAGCTTTTCCTATGAGAGGTTGATGCTGTCCCAGTTTCCTAGAAACCCATGCCATTTAACTTCCTGCACATCTACCCCTAGTTTCCCCAGTCAGGCTGTAGACAGCATCCAAAGTGTCATTTGGGAAAGAGAGTCTCTGCGGGTCTTCTTCCCATCACAGGCTCCTCTAAGTCTGACAGTCAATTCCCACCAGAACATTAGCAAACCCAACACTCTCATCAGTCTAAGTTCTTGCTCTCAGAAGTTGGGAGATGTGATGGGCTTTACCCTCAGGCAAGTCTAGGTTTAAATTCTAGTCCCTCATGTACCTCAGTGGGGCCCTACTGGTGAGTTACACGATCACTCTGCCTCTACAGAGATTCTTCTGTCATCTGAGAAATTGATTTCTGCCTCATCAGCACCTTTAATGTGGTTCCCCTACCCCAGCCCTAGCCCCTAACTTGTATTATTGCCAACAAAAGGATTAAAGGCCTTCCTTGCCCTTCTGTTTGTGGAGCGCCTTCTGGACACCTTTGGGGTGGTGTATGAGGAAGCCCCCAGGGTCCCTGCCGTATTTGGCAATTCAGTTCAGCATCCATGCTCTGCAGCTATATCGTGCCTTCATGTAGAAGATAGTAGACGAATTTCTGGAGAAAGTGTGGGGCATTGACATACTTTAATAGGGTTTTCCCCCATATATCTTGGTGTCTGAAGAAGCCAACATCAGGACATGCTGTGTTCTGACCAATTCATATTTTTTATTCCATGTTATAAATAAATTGGATAACCCAAGCAAAATGTCATGTCATGTTGGAATGTTTACTTTCAGTTTCCTAAACAATTTGCTGTCAGACTAGGAAAGCCTGGAGTGTGTTCAGGACTTTCTATCCATAGATAAATCGCTCAGGCATGCTATATTTTCACTTCTGTAAGGATGGCATTGTGGACAGAGAAAGAAAAGCATGGGACTAAAAAGTATGAAAATTAGGCCAGACACTGTGGCTCATGCCTATAATCCTAGCACTTTGGGAAGCTGAGGCAGGTGGATCACTTGAGGTCAAGAGTTCAAGACCAGTCTGGCCAACATGTTGAAACCTTGTCTACTAAAAATACAAAAATTAGCTGGGTGAGGTGGCAGGTGCCTGTAATCCCAGCTACTTGGGAGGCTGAGGCAGGAGAATTGCTTGAACCCAAGAGGTGGAGGTTGCAGGGAGCTGAGATTGTGCCACTGCATTCCAGCCTGGGAGACAGAGAGACTCCATCTAAAAGAAAACAAAAACAAAAACTCCAGATTTTCAGATTTCCACCTGCTATTGTAAAATGGAAGATCTGCTGAGACAGATTTTTTAAAAAACGTATGAAAACTACGGGCTGGATTCAGATCTTAGCACCATCATGAGCTGTCTTACTCTAAGCAAGTTTTTTAACTGCTCTGTGCCTGTTTCCTCCTCTGCATTAATGAGGATTAAAATTTTACCCATCTAAAGAAGACAGCAGCTATTAAATGAGATCACACACAATTGTGTGTGTTCAGCACAATTTCTGACACATAAGGACTGATCCATGTCAGCTTTTGTTCTTGCTACTCAAATGGATTCCTGTAATGTATGCAGTCTCTTTTCATAGTTTACACCTTTCCTCACACACGTGTTGTTTCCTGACTCCTGTTCAACCAGAGGTGATATGGCTTGGCTGTGTCCCCACCCAAATCTCATCTTGAATTGTAGTTCCTACAATCCTCATGTGTCATGATAGGGACACTGTGGGAGGTGATTGAACCATGGAGGCGATTACCCCCATCCCGTTCTTGTGATAGTGAGTGAATTCTCACAAGATCTGATGGTTTTCAAGGAGCTTTTCCCTCTTTGTTCAGCACTTCTCTCTCCTGCTGCCCTATGAAGAGGTGCCTTCTGCTATGATTGTAGGTTTTTTGAGGCCTCCCTACCCATGTGGAACTGTGAGTCAATTAAACTTCTTGGCTTTATAAATTACCCAGTCTTGGGTATCTCTTCATAGCAGCATGAGAATGGACTAATACAAGAGGAAAATAGGCTCAGCTCATGAGACTACCACACTCATTCCTCTAAAAAGTGAAAATACACAAGTTATGTAATTTTCATAAGTGGCACTGATCCTAATCGGCCTTTGAGCTTGTTAACCAGACAGCTTTTTATTCCTTTCATAGAGAGCAACCTCCATCTTGAGAGAGTCCCTGGAAGCCAAAGTGGGAGTATTTGGCGATTTCAGTCCCGAGGTGGCAGAGACATACCGGCTCCTGGGAGGAGCAGACCTGGCGCAGGGGAACCACAGTGGGGCCCACAAGAAACTGAAGAAGGTAAAGCTGGAGCCAGTGCTAACATGAGACTAGGCTCTCCCTCCCCTCTCCAAGGTCCTCGTGGTGATTCTTTTACATGAAACTTGAGAAGTAAGTGGCTTGTTTAGACAGGATGACATCACTTTTTCGGTAGATCTAAGCTAATACTTTTTGGGTGAAAGATATAGTAAGCCTCTTAGACATACATGTTTTTTAAATGAATTATCAATTATTTTTACTATGCAAATATTTTTAAATTTTTACATAGTATAATTTATCAGTCCTTTGTGTTTATGGTGGTCTCTCTGTATACTGAGTTTATAGAGGAATTCTCTAACATTTTCTTCTATTGTCATTCTTCTTTTTCTTATTTTAAATTTGGAGTTTATTTGCGTGGATGACATGAGGAATGGATCTAATCTTATCTTTTTTCCAAACGGCCACCCAGTTGACCAGCACCATTTCATTAGAGAGCCCATCTATGCTCCAGTGACTTCATATCACACCTTTGTCATATACTGAATTTCCATGCAGACTTAAGTCTATTTCTAGATTTCTGTTCTCTTTCACTAGTCTTTCTGTTTATTCATGTGCCAATAATTCATAGTTTTAATTACAGAGATTTTATAGAATGATTTAATATGTGGTTAGTAGACACCCCTTACAGATTTTCTTTTTCTAGAATATCGGGTGGTCTAGCTATTCTTCGTGTTTATTTTTCTACATGAATTTTTATATCAATTTGTCTGACTCCATAAAGAGTTTGCTGGTATTTTTATTGCATTATTTATAAATAAATTTTAGGAGAATTTACAACTTTGTGATATTGAGTTTTACTATCCAAGAACAAGAGGTATCTTTCCATTTCTTCATGCCTACTTTTATGTCTTTCAGGCACATTAGGAAGTGTTCTTCATACAGGTTTTGTATATGTCTTATTAAGTTTAATTCTAACTATTCAATCTTCCTTATTATTATCTGGAGATTTATCTACTGCTATAACTTTTGATTTATTTTTGCATATATGGACCCAGTTGGTTTCTCTGTGTAAATTTTATATCCTGCTAATTGCATAATTATTTTATTGTTTGAGTTAATTCAATCTCCCAGATTTTTTTTAGGTATTCTATTACATCATCTGCAAATAGACTTAGTTTTACTTTATGCCTTCCAGTTCTTATGCCTCTAATTTATTTCTTTTGTCTAATTGCATTGGCTTATATCTCCAATAAAATAATAAACAGTAGTAGAGATAATGGGCATCCTTGCCAGGTTCCTGATCTTAATGTAAATGCCTCTAGTGATTCTTCATTTAACAGATGCTGGTTTTAGAACTAAGGTTTATGTATTTCATCATGTTAAGAAAGTATCCATCAATTTCTATTTTCACGAATTTTTTAAAATTAAAACTAAATGTTGATTTTTACCAAAGGCTTTTTTCAACATTAGTGGAGATTAACAAATGATTCTTCTTAGAGCGTTTAAATAAATCACAATAAATAAGTTTATTTCACACTACCAGAGATTGGGTAATTTACAAAGAAAATAAATTTATTTCTTATAACTCTGGAGGCTGGAAAGTCCAAGATCCAGGGGCTGGCATTTGGCAGGGGCCTTCCTGCATCATCCTTTGGCAGAAACCGGAAGGAAATGAGAGAGAGAAAGGAAGAGAGAGAAAAGGAGGCCAAACTCAGCCTTTCATAATGAAACTACTCCCAAGATAACAGCATTAATCTATGCGTGAGGACAGAGTCCTCATGGCCTAACCCCCTCTCATTGGGCTCCATCTCTCAACAGTGTTGCAGTTTGGATTACAACACATGCTTTTTGGGAGGAGCATTCAAACCATAGCAGATGTTGATTCTGTATGCTAACATTTACTTTAGGATTTTTGTGCCAATATTTGTGTGTATTATTTGTTTAAGAATCAATGCTATATTTGTTTATAAAAATAATTTGGAAGTTTACCTTACTTTTCATGCACTGAAAGAATTTATGTAGCTTTGAAACTCTGTAGTCTTTGGAGATTTGTGTCTTCTGTGGCATCCTTTAGGCCGGGTGCTTCTTTTGTAGGGAAATTCCTTGACAGTTTTCTCTATTTCTTTTACCAAAAGTGGTTCTGCCCTAATGGGGTCATTTTGGCAAACTGTGTTTTTCTAGATAATTATCCATTTCACTTACATTTTCAGATTTATTTGCATGGAGATTTACAAAGTGGTCTCATGAATTTTAAAACTTTCTACTTTTTGACAGTTATTTTCCCATTATAATTTCTTCATTTTATATTTGGGTTTTCTCCCTTTTTCCTTGACTTAATTTGTGGCTTGCCTATTTTATGTTAATTTTTTCAAAGAGCCAGGATTTTAATCCCATAAATCCTATTCTCTATTTCATTAATATTTGATTTTATCTTTATTATTTCTGTCCTTGTGCTTTATTTTGCTTTGCTATGTTGAAATTTTTTTTCTATCTTTATGAGTTTGGAATTTAACTCATTTGTTTTCATTTTATTAATCTAAGTGTTTATGAATATGAAATTTTCTCTTATTGCTCTAAATGTATTTCATAAGTTACATCATAGGCTTTTATTATATTAGTTAATTTCAAAATGGGGAAAACCTGGGAAACCCTAAGTAACATAACTGATCAAACCAAAAGAATTAGCTTTAGTTCTGAGGGGCTGTCCTATAAGTCAAGTGTTTTTCTCTTCTTATGAATTTTCTGATTCTGCTGCAAAAGGCACCAGATTTGGTAACATGTGTTGCACCTATTTGTTAATGAGATGACACATATCCATTATCAGTTAGTTAGCAAATAGTTACTGGGCACCTTCAATAGGCCAGACCTGGGGGAAAACAGTGACCAAGACAAATATGCTCCTTGTCCATGTGAGTTCCCAGTCTAGCCAGGAAGAAGTATATTAAATCAATCATCTCTAATAATTTAAACAATTGAGGGGGGATGGAGACCGCAAACCACCATGGCATGTCTGTACCTATGCAATAATCCTGCAGGTTGTAGGACGTGCACATGTACCCCAGAGCCCAAATACAATAAAAAAATAATAATTTAAACATTATCCATGTGCCAAAGACCAATTTGATGAGGGAGAGATGAGAAGGAAGCTAAGGGTAGCAGGTGCCTTGCATTTCCCCATCTATCACTTCCATATAGTAAGAGCCAATGCTGGCCAGGCACGGTGGCTTATGCCTGTAATCCTAGAATTTTGGGAGGCCAAGGCAGGCAGATTTCTTGAGACCAGGAGTTCGAGACCAGCCTGGCCAATACAGCAAAACCCTGTCTCTACCAAAAATACAAATGATTAGCTGGGCACGGTGGCCTGTAATCCCAGATACTCATGAGGCTGAGGTAGGAGAATCACTTGAACCTAGGAGGTGGAGTTTGTAGAGAGCTGAAGTAATGCCACTACACTCCAGCCTGAGTGACAAAGACAGACTGTGGAAAAAAAGAGCCAGTGTTTTTTGAGTGGTTGTTATACCACTGGCACCAGGTTAAGAGATTCCTGTATATTAATTCATTTAAACCCTACAGTAACCCTAAGAGTTGGTATATTAGGCCATTCTTGCATTGCTATAAAGAAATACCCGAGGCCAGGTGTGGTGGCTCATGCCTGTAATCCCACCACTTTGGGAGTCCAAGCTGGGTGGATCACCTGAGGTCAGGAGTTGGAGACCAGCCTGGCCAACATGGCAAAAACCCATCTCTACTGAAAATATAAAAATTAGCTGAGCATGTTGTCACACGCCTGTAATCCCAGCTGCACAGGAGGCTGAGACAGGAGAATCACTTGAACTCTCAAGGTGGAGGTTGCAGTTAACCAAGATCATACCACTGCAATCCAGCCTGGGGGACAGAGCAAGAAAGACTCTGTCTCAAAAAAAAAAAAAAAAAAGAAAAGAAATATCTGAGACTGAGTAATTTATAAAGAAGTTGAATTGGATTATGGTTCTGCAGGCTGTACAAGCATGATGCTGGCATCTGCTCAGCTTCTGGGAAGACCTCAGAGAGCTTTTACTTATGGCGGAAGGCAAAGTGGGAGAAGGCACATTGCATGGGGAAAGCAGGAGCAAGAGAGAGAGAGTGGAGCAGTGCCACATACTTTTAAACAACCGGCTCTCATGAGAACTCACTCACTGTCACGAGGACAGCACTAAGAGCATAGTGCTAAAACATTCGTGAGAGATCCCACCCACAGGATCCAATCACCTCCCACCAGGCCCCACCTCCAATACTGGGGATTATAATTCAACATGAGATTTGGGTGGGGACAAATATACAAACTACATCACTTGGATACCTCTACTCTGTATTTACAAAGAGGGAAACTGAGGCTGGGAGAGACGTGTCTTGGCCTTGATCACATGGCTCAGAGTTGTTGGAGTGAAGATTTTTTGCATATTTAGTAGAGACAGGGTTTTGCCGTGTTGGCCAGGTGACCTGTATCACACAGAATATACCGTGTAGGTCATCTGGACTTCCAGGTAAGACTTGTTTTGAACAAGGGGTTCCTGGGCTTTGAAAATGTTTGGAAGCAAATGGCACAGTGGGTAGAATGCCAAGACCAGGACAGCAGGAGTCTTTGGGTTGCCACTGAAACTAGCTCAGGTATAAAGGGGCGTCTGTTGTCTTGTGGTTTCCAAATAAAGGCTTGTGATTAGCTGCCACGGTACAGCTGAGCGTCAGCCAGACTCATGCCAGGAGGACTCTCTTTGTCCAGGAACTTCTTGCTCCTCTCTGCACACCATCCTCCTCCTCTCTCATGGCAATGTCTTCCCTCAAGGTGAAGATCAAGGCTGCCAACACTCGAGAGTTTTACTTTCTGTCCCTGTGTCTTTTCTTGTCTCAGCTTGAAAGACCTCAGGGAAAGACTGACAGGCCTGGCTAGAATCCAGTGCCCACCCTGGCTCAGTCACAAGGCCAGTTGAGTGGTAAGCTATAAAAACATGGTGCTTCCAAGGTAACTGGATGACCTGGGGTGGAGGTGACACAGGAAACACTACCCTATAGTCAGAAGACCTGGGACAGGGTTGCCAGCATCCCTCCCTGTTTTGGGCACATGTGCAATGAATACAATAGGAATGAAGTGATACCTTCCCTTAAGAATGTCCCAGACCAATGATGGAGTTACAGACTGTAACCTCCCAAGTATATTACCTGCTCAGTTCCATGCTGCAGGTCCATACTGGGATCTATGGGAGGGAAGAGATTTAGGGAAAGTGTCCAGATAAGTAGTCTTGAAAAAGACGGTATAGGCTAAGATAAACGGGAATTCCCAGGCTGGGAAGTGGGATAGAAGAAGGATGCTTCACAGTCAGGAGAGCAAAGTACATGTAAGGGACAAAAAGCAGCTGAAGCTGGCTGGCTGTAGGGTTGCTGGTGGGGGAGGCACAGGGCAAATCCCTGAGGCCAGGTTTGCCATGTGAAGGAGCTGAGACTTGATCCTTTAAGTCAGGGTCCCAAATTTATGGCCCACAGGCCAAATGTAGCCCTCCACCTACTTTTGTGTGGCTCTCAAGTTAGACATTTTTTACACATGATTATTTGCAACCCATTTGATGATAGGGAACACTATCTTTGAACTTCAAGCAAGTGAAAAGTTATCCTTCCCCCAAAATGAATCTGTTTTACTCATTAGTAGAACTGTAGAACTATATTGCCGAAACAAGTCTGTGTTCATTATTATATGTCAAATTTCATCAAAAGAAATTTGTGTAAATTTGTCTTCTCTCCTGTTATATAAGTGCTGTACCTACCTAGTAGCCTCAGCTTTTTCTCTTGGACTATTAGGCCTACAATATTTACCGTACGGCCCTTTGCATAAAAATTTTCTGAGCCTTGCTCTAAGCAGCTGGGAGGTTGGAGGGGATTCTAAGCAGGGCACAGCAGGTCTAGAGTTTTCCTTTGGATTTTTTTTTCTTTTTAATTACTATGAGGATAGTGTTGAGGATGGAATGGAGTGAACCAAGAATGGAGACGAGGACTCTGTTTTCTTTGTCCTCCTTCCATCCCACAGTTTTAGGGATCAAATGAGATGAACTGAGTGACGCTGCTCTAATGAGCACCAGAGACTGCCTCTGTGCAGGCATGCAGGCTGCTTAGAAGCTTTTCCCACCATCAGCACCTCCGCAGGAGGGAGGAAAACGCAGAGCCAAGGCATCGCCTGCCACTGGGAATCTCTACTTTCCTTCCCCTCCTCACATCTCCTCTGAAGAGGGTGGATGACATCTGGAAAAACTCTTCCTAGGGTTCAGCCCAGCCACTGCACCCCAGGCAGGGGAAGGACTTCAGAATGGAGGAGGGTGGCAGATGATAACAGAGGTACACAGAAAGTTGAGCAGGGCTGCACAGGATCACACAGACTTTCACATTGTCACCGCTGGCTCCCAGTGAGGCTAAACTGGTACTGTGTGCCCCACCGCACACTCAGGGCTAGGCTTGCTGCCAGGGGCGGCTCATACATCATTCGTCATCTTCACAGCAGCCCTGCAGGTCAGACCTGCATAGCTCTGTTCAACAGAGAAGGGGCTTGCGGCTCCCAGAGTTAAGCCAATGGTATGTGGGCAGGTTACTCTTATATAAGGCCCGACTCTTCCTCTGTTCCAGTGGCTCACCAAGCATGGGTCTTTAGCCCCTGCATCAGGGTCATCTTCTGAATCGGAGTCTCTGGGGCAGGGGCCAGGTGCCCAGGATTCTGCATGTTGGCCAGTTTCCTAAGCAGAGACTGAGGATCACTGCTCTGGGCCACACTGCCACCTGAGAGGCAGCCCAGCTTCAAGAAACTATCAGGGTACAGCACCCTAAAGCCTGTGGTAGAAGTTGGTGACCCCTTTTTCCTTTGGTTTGGCCTTGTTGACCATCAGTCCTGAAAACTATGGCCCTGGCATCTTAAAGATACCTGACTGCTGGACTCTGAGAGAAATAATGGGCATTTGTATTTGTGAAGGTTGTGTACTGTGGTGCACACAGTTCTGATCTCCACTTTTCCACATGTACCTATCTGAGAACAGGCTGGCTGCTCTGTGAACACCAGGGCACAAACAGGGACTTGAAACATGCTTTTCACATCTGCTGCTGACTAGAGTTTCTCAAATGCCATATTTAGCACTGGACTCTGTGAAGCCAGCAGTTCCTAAAGCTAAACACTGCCCGCCAAGTGTTTCTCTTGTTTTTGTCACAAAAACAGCTGTATCCCCCAAGTTTTCAACTCAGTAGCAGGAACTCACTGAACAGTGGCTTTTCCAGATGTACCCTCCTGTGCTGAATGGTCCAGGCATGCACCTACACGCATGAAAAACAAAAAACAGGAAGGCCCAGGAAACAAGGCACACAGCAGGATTAAATCACCAAAAAGGAAACCGTATTATTGATCTGCCTTTTAAAGGCATCTGCCTGCAGGGGAAAATTGCAGAATTCTTCTGGCTCCAGATGGAAATTTCCACAGCTAAAGTGCACCTACTTGTGCAACATGGAAACCTGGTTATATTCTAGGATGGACATCATCACCAACATTTTTGTCAGGTGAAAGGCTGCAGAAAGAATTCCTGAAGGCTGCTTCATACATGGGAGCATCTCAGGAGTATGCAGAGCCCAAGGACAGTGTCAGGTCGGATTTGGGTCCAGTCTTCATCTGGCCTCTATATTAGGCACTATCTTCAGCAGGGTTCAATCCACTGCCTCACTACTTTAGCTGTGAGCATTAAACATGTCCAGAAAAGAATAATATAATTTTATGTGGTCCCTTTCTTCAAAAAAATCAAAGCCCACTAAAATGAGTCTTTTTAAGAAAGGAGTTAGAACATGGTTTTTTATTCAGAGGTTATGGGCAAGAAAGCCAATGCTAGGAAAGTCTTTTTTTTTCTTTTTTCTTTTTTTTTTTTTTTTTTTTTTTGAGACAGAGTCTCACTCTGTTGCCCAGGCTAGAGTGCAGTGGCACAATCTTGGCTCACTGCAACCTCCACCTCCCAGGTTCAAGTGATTCTCCTGCCTCAGCCTCCTGAGTAGCTGGGACTATAGCCATGTACCACCACACCCGACTAATTTTTGTATTTTCAGTAGAGACAGGGTTTTACCATGCTGGCCAGGCTGGTCTCGAACTCGTGACCTTCTGATCCGCCCACCTCGGCCTCCCAAAGTGCTAGGATTACAGGTGTGAGCCACCGCGCCCAGCCTAGGAAGGTCTTATGTAGTCATAGGTCAAGACTAGAGAACAGGCCATCAATTCCCTGCTGTGTTCTGGCCATTCTTTCAAGCAGGCCAATACACACAGCCTTCTTAGGGAAGGCCACGCTTTACACAGAATTCATGCCCTATAATTCCATCAGTGGCCCACTTCGTTTTACTTTCCCTTTAGCATATTTGGTGTTTTCCTTATTGCTTTGGATTTCCTGGCATATTTGGTGTTTTCCTTGTTGTCCTGGATATACCAGGCAATCCAGAGCCAAATTTGAAGTTCCCACAGAGCCACCCCACCACTCCACATTGTTTTCATGTGTAGAGCCTCATTTGTTCTCGATCCTGATTTTTCTAATCATCTTTGACTAACCCATTGTTGGACTGCAACAGCCCACTTTTTTCAAAGAGAAGGTCATAATGACATTAATTGCATATAAAAAGTCTTGTTCTTGGGTTGAGAAATGTGCTTAAAGTCTCCCCAAGCACTGCTGACTTGAAGATGTTTGTAAATCAGTTTATCTGAGAATTAGAGCCAATTGTTAAAGGGGTAAAGGTCATTCATTCTTAACTTCTCTTGGTAAAGAATGAATTTGGAGGCTGGGCGCGGTGGTTCCTACCTGTAATCCCAACATTTTGGGAGGTCAAGGTGGGTGATCACCTGTCAGGAGTTCAAGATCAGCCTGGCCAACATGGTGAAACCCCATCTCTACTAAAAATACAAAAATTGGCCAGGTATGGTGGTGGCATACCTGTAATCCCAGTTACTTGAGAGGCTGAGGCAGGAGAACTGCTTGAACCTGGGAGGCGGAGGTTGCAGTGAGCCGTGACTGTACTGCTGCACTCCAGCCTGGGAGACAGAGCAAGACTCCATCTCAAAAAACGAGAATGAATGTGGAGCCTCCCTTGCCCACTATAGTCTGGGTGGGAATGAGAATTCTAGTTCCCCTGGCCACAGGCCTCCCTGGCATCATCAGCTGTGGGGAAAAGGCACCTTCCTGAGCTTGGACTCCCCAGCTATGGCACCCAGGCACAGTGCCCCTCCATGTTTGCTATCCCTTGGAAAACACAGATGAGTATTGTACACAGGCTGCCCACTGACAAGGCTACATTTGCTGTGGAAAAGCTCCTCAAACATCAGAACTCCGACCATGGCTTGGTGAGTACACAGTGCCTCAGAAGGTCATCAGCTATCCACAAGGTCTGCAGGGGTGCAGAACTGTGGGTCTGGACAGACCTGAGGCTGTCCAGAGGTCTCGTACTGGCCTGAGGCTCACTAGCAGTTTTTCAGAGCTTTGCTGGAAACAGCAAGCTTATGGGTACATAGCCAGGGATGGAGGGAAAGGCAAAAGCTCCTATTACGTAAATCTAGCGTATCCTTAAACAAGTTGAAAAAGCAATGGTCAGGAATGGTTGATGTGGGTGGCACAAACTCAGGAAGGGCTGCGACAGATCACTGAGCTCCATTTAATAGGGAAATTTGCCAAGAGAAGGCAGCTCAGAAGGCCCAGCTTTAAGAGTCTGCATCCCTTCCCTTGGCTGGCTCAGAAATAGGAAAATCCAGCCTTTATGCAAAAAGCCGGCTCTCCACTTGAAAAAGAAACCATAATTTCTATGTGGGTACACAGCAGGATTTCTCTGGATAGCAAGTCCTGCCGATGCATTTATTTTCTAAATATTTGTATTGCAGTTGTCATGGAGAAGGATGACGGTAGCTTGTTCCAGTACAGTGGCCAAGGGATGGAGCAAAGTCATGGGGGAGTCGAGGGATGTCGATAAGGACATAGAACCCACAGGACTTGGCATCCTGGAGGTGAAGAGTGAGGGAGACAGCAAGGATGACTGTCACGTCCCTAGGGCTGGCACCCAGGAGACAGTCGGGGAGAGCTTTCTGAAAGGGTCTGCTCTGAGGAGCTATGCAGATGGCAGTGCCTGGACCTCACCCCCTTTCTCCTCCATCTCCTATTTCCCTGCAAACATCAGGATCCCCCTTCCCACCTCTCCTGTGTTTCTCTCATGGGAGGCTCCCTACCCACCCACTGGTGTGTCAGTCCTCAGGTCTTAGGATCAGTGGCCCTCCAAGTAAGGGAGCTGCAGGGCTGTGTGTGTGAGAGAGACAGACAGAGACAGAAAGAGAGACAGGCAGAGAGACAGAAAGAGGATGCAGGGGTACATTCCCTCAAACACTCAGAATTCCTTCTCCCTGTGAGCCTACCCCCACCACCTCCCTCCGTCCCCACCACCCCCTTTCGTCCCCACCACCCCCCTCCATCCCCACCACCCCCCTCCGTCCCCACCACCTCCCTCCGTCCCCATCCTGCCTTGTTTGTTCTTCACCTGCTGACTTCCCAGACTTCAGGTCTCACTCCAGTCAGTGTCACCTCCTCACAGAGGCCTCTGTTTGGCCCAGGTACCCTCAACTGACCACCGCCAGCAGCCCCCCGGTATTCATTCATAGCCCTGTCTTCTTTTTCTTTTTTCTTTTGAAGCTCTTACCACAAGTTATTATGAATGTTTATTTATATATTTTTAAAATTTCTGTCTCCCAACTCCATTGGAATCCCCCTGAGAGCAAGGTCCACTTCTGCCCATTCTCCACTCCATCCCCAAAGTAGCCACAGGGTTGGCGTGTTGCAGGTGTTCAGCAGACACCTGCTGCAGGAAGTGGCGAATGTGGACAAAGACACAGGTCCAGCCGGGACAAGGCTGGTTTCTGGGCGGCTCAGAAAAACCACCCACTACCCTGACTGTGCTTCTATAGGGGAAGGCTGTCTGTTTAATTACGTTTTGGTTTATTTCTTCAATTCCCCCAAGTTAGTCGTTTCTGCCGGCCTTGTAATGGTTGGTAAATGAAAACACACTTGTATTTCTTTAAAGATTTATCACATTTCACGCTTCCACGTAGTAAGGCTTCTGAAGTCATCTTTTCTCTTAGTATCAGCCTTGAGAATTGACATGAAAACAGAAGCACGATTTTCGAGTTTCTGAGTAATTTCTCCCCCGTGGACATAATCTGGCGTTGGATAATGTGTGTAAAGAGGAGTAGTGATTTCAGATCCTCAGTGTTACAGCATTTTTTATTTATTTATTTACCTTTCTTTAGCTTTGTTTTTCCTTTCATGTAAGTACAAAATACAAGTAATAGCATGACCAGCCTGGCTTGGAAGCTTACCAGGAATGAAGAATATGCCTCTCTCAGTTTTCTGTTACAAAGTCATGTAGTCTTGTAACTTAATGACCCTTTAGTTGCAGTCCTTGCTGCACTGTCTCTATTAATAAATAGGTTTTGTTCCATCGGTACCTTCATCATCTAAAATTCCTCAATAGAAGTTATGATGCAATTCTGGGACCTTAGGCAGGAGGTTAAGGGAGGAAGGGAGACACCAGCAATCTACTTCTGTGGGATGCTGCTATGAAAATGGCCCTGAGTGACAACTGCACATTTTCACAGATATCCCCAAAGCAGAAAATATTCTTCCTGAGTTTGGGTATTCAATTACTGTGGGTCTTTAAATGAGAGTATACTGAGTCATGTAACCCTAATGCCATAGCTGCCACTGAGCCACCCCTGTGTCCACAGGGGGAAGGGTGTTACCTCAAAGGCACCCACAGCTAGGAAGATGGCTAACTGATGGCACTTATCAGCTTTCTTGGCTCCTGGGCTCCTTAGAATCGTAGCTTTCAAACCTCAAAGTCATGTCAAAAACAATTCTGAAAGTTTGCATCAAATGCTTAAGATTGTCTCTTTCCAAATGATTCCTAGGAGAAAGCAGCAAATAGTGAGCAGCAGTCTTTCTCCTGTTGAAGTCTGGACTGTAATTTCGAGTTTTTAACACCACTCCCACAATGGAACTTCCCTAGCAGAGGTTTTAGTAACTGATGAGTTACTGGAGCCCTAGGGTCCAACTGTGTCTTCAGTAGTCTAAAGGCCCCATATAAGAATTTCCCAGCTTACGTGTTTGTTACCTAGTTCATCATTCACTCACTGAGCAGCTATTACATCTGCTTGTGTGCCAGGGTCTGTGCAAGACAGACATGGCCCCATCTGGGGACAGCCTGCAGGCTGGTATAAAAGCAGACATTCCCTTTTGTTTTCCTGCGAGGGAAAGAAAAGCTCCCTGTTGGATATTTAAGGAATAATACAAACACAAGTGACTTCTCACAACCCCGCATATAAAATCAAAGAGAATAACAGCAATGTAATGGCTCCTAAGATTCATCTGGACACTCAGGAGTTCAGTTTATTGTTCACTTTAAAGAAAAGTGAGAAACACCCCTTAGTGGTTGATTTCAAGGAGGAGCATATCTGCCTCTCAGAAGAATCTGGGGAGCACGGAATACCTTTATTTATGGTGGAGAATGTTCTGTCAAGGTCTGGCGACTTCTTTACTTAGCTCAGCTAGATGTTTACAATGCCTGGCTCCAGTAGGTTCAATTAGCATTTATTGACTTCCTGTCTGTCAATGCCCATGTTTTTAGCAAAAGAGTCAACACACCTACTTCACACAAAAATGCTTAAGTAAATTTAGATAAGAGCAGCAGAACGTTGACAATTTCAATTTATGTTTCTTAGATAAATATATAGCTTTATAAAAAATTTTCTAGTAGAAGTCCGTAACGGGTTATTTTGCTATTGTAAAAAGCTGTCTTTTGAAGAGTAGTTCAGTAAATGGATGACCCTTTTTTCCAGCCTTGGTGCCTGCTCTTGCACTGTAATCACACAAGAGGTGCATGAGGGGCTGAGGATCTGTTTCTGGCTCCTAGTTGACACCGCTTTGCATCTCTTTTCACTTCACCTGGAATTTTGGGCAAATCTTCTTGTAAGGATAAGTAACCTTAGGGGGAAAAATCTATTAATACCAGGAAGAGAAGAGTTTTGACCAAGGTCTAGGGGTAGGGTAGGGATGGGGCCCCCCTCTCCAGGGCTTGATTACTGAAAAGGATCTCTTGACCCATCCACAATCTTCCCTCCTAACTCCACTCTCTCTACTAACATAGTAGTGAAAATGCTCCCAGTGAAAATGATCAGTACACAGGTTTGTAACAAGTGGGCGTGGTTAGTAGACCCACTGAGAATTTGCGTAAGCACTGCCAATTGCCTTCTCATTCTTCCTGGGGATTCGAGAATATTCAGCCAATGGGATATTTATTTCCCTAGAGAATGAGGGGCCAAGGAGAGGGAACTTCAATCACCAAAGGAGTAGGATGGAAATCCTCCCGAGTATTAGATTTTGAAGGCAGTCTGTTAAGGCAGAGTGAATTGAGACCTCAGACAGTCTCAACTAACTGTTACAGTGTCAGTAAAACTCTAATGCCACAGTGAATGAATTAACGACAAGCAGTGACAACATCACCTCTCAAAATGTGCTACATCGGAGGCACTCATAAATATATAAACGCAGGGAAGTCTGGGTGGCTTTAAAACTAGCCCTGATCTTTTACACCGAGTGAAGTTATTTCTGGGCAAAATGAAGTCTATTCTGGTAAGAAGTGTTAACCCTGGAGAGAGGGGCCTCTTGCTGACGGGCGGCAGTGGGGGGAAGCATCTTGCCTCTCTTGCTCTCTGGCCCTTTCTGAGCACCTTCTCCTCTGCCAGGCCCAGTGTGCCCAGGCTTCCAATAGCTGTAACCCAAGCAGGGTGCTGGAAGGGTTTTCATCAGGTACCATGGGTGTCAAAAACATGTCCCTGTCCCCTCCCCTCAAAGCAACAGAGCTTTGTCAAAGTTCATAAATTTCTAGGGTCACAACAACCTAAAGCATTAAAGCAACACTGGCTCAACCCCATGGAATGAGCAGTTCAGCCCATTGCCTAGGCCAGGCCAAGACCCCTGTGCAGATTTAGAAAGTCAAGGGCTTGTTGACAGAGGGACAGGGATCCTTGCCTTTGTAGAATTTGAATTATGCATTGAATAAAAGAATAGAGTTTACTACTTCTTGATACTGTATATTTCTTAGTCAAATGACTAAGAAATAGTGAATATTTTGTTATTTTAAAAGTCCTGTCATATTCTCATTTGATAGTTCCTTTTTTTCAAAGGACAACCACATTCTCAGTTTGAAAACCACATTCTGAATTCCGTGGCCTGAAACATGCAGACAGTTTTTATATTTTCCACAGCTTGTAAAGACAAAGGCATTTGGCTGCCTGTATTTTAATTTTCCTAAGACCTAAAAGTGGTTGGCAGATCAGAATGAATAAACAGCCTTTGGTAGTAAGTCCTCAAACCCTCACACTTTTTTTTACTCAAGCTATTACCATGTAGAACAATTCATTCAATCTTTTAAAAATGTATTATGAAATATTTCAGATATGCAGAAAAGTATGGATAACATAACAAAGACCTTGGAACTCACTATTCAATATAAGAAATAAAACATGACCCATCCAGTTGAAGTCCCTGTATACCTGCCAATCCCCAGATAGCTACTTTTCTGAATTTGATATCATTCCCATGCTCTTATTCTACTATGGTTTTGTTTTGCATGTTTTAAAACTTTATATAAATTATATATTATGTGCATTCATCTGCAGTTTTCTTTTTCCCCTTGACTTTGTAATCATAAGATTCATCTATGTGGTTATAAACACACATACATATCTCAAACATTTATATATCATATACATAAGAGATATATATATATATCACAGTTTACATATTCATTAGTTAATTTTTCACAAAGTGGCTATACCAGTTTGAATACCCACTATCATAAAAGAATTCTTGTGGATTTGTATTTTAACAAAGCTTGGTAGTTATTGTAGTCTGATGGATGAAGTGGTACCTACCTCACCGAAGTTTTAGTTTGTATTTATGGTTATTAATGAAATCAAGCATGTTTATCATATTTCAACTCTTTGAATAATCTGTTTATATCTTTTGACTATTATTCTATTGAGCAGTTTGGTATTTCTCGTTACCTTACAGGAATTCTTTATATATTCTGAATGTTAAACCTTTCTCATTTCTGTGCAC